>NW_006408748.1:1485159-1497554 GCF_000296735.1 Chrysochloris asiatica | reverse complement strand
AGGACCAGACAGTGTTTTGGTTTATTGTGCAAGGCATCGCTGTAAGTCCAAAGTGACTCAACAGTACCTAACAACAAGAAGGGTATTTATTTATAAATGATCAGTACTTATTAAATAACATTATATCATTAAACTAACAAAATAGTCTTTGCTGACTAAATAAAATCTCCCTAATCATGCTCTGTTGTGTCGTTGCGGGTTAGTGCACTGGACTGCAAGGTTGGTTTGAACCGCAAGATCAGCAGTTTAAGCTCACCAGCTGCTCTTCGGAAACACTATACAGGGTTGCTATGAGTCAGAACCAACTCCACGGCACTTAACAACAACAACCATGCTCTGGATTCCTAGTGTGGTGCTGTAGGATCAGCACTGGACTGCAAACCACAAGGTCAGCATTTCAAACTCACCAGCTGCTCCTCAGAAACCCTGTAGAGGGTTGCCATGTGTGAAAACTGACTAGAAGGCACTTAACAACAATAATCATGCTCTATCTAGCCCCTATTTTTTCATAAGATTTGCCACCTGAAATGTTATATCTGCTACTGTCTTTCTTCTCATTGTATAGTTCCAGTATAGCCTTGTTTTGACTCTTCTCTTAAAATAACAGTACCTTTTTCCATTTCATCCTTAAGTCATAAAATTTTATCACTTTAAAACCCAGTGGTTAAATAGCAGATGTCATCGCAAACTGATACAACACTGTCTTCAACTTGATTATTAAATTACATTCTGTATCTCTTTTATTTTAACAACTTTGCTTTACTTCAAGTTAAGTTGAGTTACAAAAGTTCAGGTGGTCTTTAAAACAGACAATGTAAATGTCAATTATGAATATATATTTCAAAATGTAATGATGGCATCCACATCCAATTTCTGCTTACAGTTGTCTCTTGCACTATGTTGTGAATTTAAAAGATGACACTACTCAGTGTTGCAATTGCACTTCTTAAGTGCCGTTGAGTTGGTTCTGACTCATCGCAACCCTGAACAGGGTTTGCAAAAATCGGCTAGTGAGCTTGAACCACTGACCTTGCAGTTCAAGTCAACTTTGCAGTCCAGCGCATTAACCTGCAGCACCACAACACTGAAATGTCATTAGCGAGGTAACTGATAAACTCACTTCAACCATGTGGATTTTACTCAACAACTTAAATCACAGCTATTTGATAACTAGTTTATATGGCTAATCATCGTCATGCGGACTTCATATAAAGGTATTTTTTTGTTTGTTTTTTTAGCAAATAGTAGAAAGTGAGGATGCACAGGAGGCACTCACTCATTTATGCCAAGAAATTTGGAAGACAACTATCTGGCCGACTGATTGGAAGAGATCTGTATTTGTGCCCATTCCAAAGAAAGGTGATCCAATGGAATGCGGAAATCATCGGACAATCTCTTTGATATCCCATACAAGTAAAGTTTTGCTAAAGGTAATACAGAAATAGCTACAATCATACATTGACAGTGAACTTCCAGAGAGAGGTTCAAGGCGAATTCAGATGAGGCCGTGGAACGAGGGATATCATTGCTGATGTCCGATGGATCTTGGCTGAAAGATGTTTACCTATGCTTTATTGACTACACAAAGACTTTCAATTGTGTGGATCATGACAAGCTAAGGACAACATTGCAAAGTCTGAGTATTCTAGAACACTTAATTGTGCTCATGAGGAATCAGTACATGGACCAATAGGCAATTGTTTGAACAAAACATGAGGAACACTGAATGGTTTAAAATTAAGAAAGGTGTGCGACAAGGTTGTATTCTTTCACCATACTTATTCAACCTGTATGCTGAGCAAATAATCCGAGAAGAATTATATGAAGAAAAACGTGGCATCAGGATTGGAAGAAGACTAATTAACAACCTGCGATATGCAGATGATACAACCTTGCTTGCTGAAAGAGAAGAAGACTTAAAACACTTACTGATGAAGATCAAAGAGCACAGCCTTCCGTATGGATTACAGCTCAATGTCAAGAAAACAAAAATCCTCACCACTGGACTAATAAACAACATTTTTATCAATGGAGAAAAGACTGAAGTTGTCAAGGACTTCATTCTTGTATCAACTATCAACACTCATGGAAGCAGCAATTAAGAAATCAAACGATGTATTGCCGCCTTAGGCAAACCTGCTGAACAAGACCTTTTAAAGTGTTGAAGAGCAAAGATGTCAGCTTGAGGACTAAGGTGTGCCTGACCCAAGTCATGGTATTTTCAATTACCTCATATGCATGTTAAATCTGTACAGTGAATAAGGAACACCAAAGAAGAATTGATGCCTTTGAGTTATGGTGTTGGAGGAGAATACTGAAAGTGCCATGGGCTGCCAAAAGAACCAATAGATCTGTTTTGGAAGAAGTACAACCAGAGTGGCTCCTTGGAGGCCAAGATGGCCAAACTTCGTCTCTCATACTTTGGACATATTATCAGGAGGGACCAGTCACTGGGGAAGGATATCATGTTTGGTAAGGTGGAGGGTCAGAGAAAAAGAGGAAGACCCCCAATGAGATGGATTGGCCAAGTAGCCGCATTGATGAACTCAAGTGTGGCAACAGTAGTGTGGCTGGCACAGGTTTGGACAGTGTTTCGTTCTGCTGTGCATAAGGTCTCTATGGGTCTGTACCAACTTGATAGCACCTAACAACAACAACAATGAGTTTTAATCCATCTATTCCTATAGTCTTAACTGAATGATATCTATTGCATTAAAATGCATCAAGAACATATTTTACCCAGCAGTAATATATGGGCGACTGGGAACTAAATCTGGCTCTGATTTCGACTCCATGATTAACTGGATGTGTGCAAGTTACCTTACTTCCCCTCAATTTTTTCCTATCAACTATAAAAAGATTAGTTGTACCATAGCATTTTGAAGAATCCGTTGAAGTTTGATAATTTCACAAACTTTAAAATTCCATCTTCTTTCAGAATTTGGTTTATTCTCTAAATTGAATACTAAATCTACTAGCATTTAAATTGTTAATTTAAAATATATATCTAATGGTAGAAAATATGAAGCAACTACTTATTCAGATTAGCAAAGCTAATGAAAACCATTTGCATTTAATCTTGATTTTTTCTAGATAAAAAAATCAAATACCTCTTCTCAAACTACGTAAAAAGTTAACATTGTAAATACTGTTGTTGCTGTTACTGTTAAGTGTTGTTGAGTTGTTTCTGAATCATAGCGACCCTGTATAGTATTTTCAAGAAATGGCTGGTTAGTAGTGCTTATCCTATAGAGCCACTCAAGGATTTCAAACACCCCCTACACCTGTATTGATGCAAATTCAACAAATATTTGTGCTGTATTAAAAAAAGAATACAAAGATGAGAAATACATTGTAAAATTTCAAGTATATCCCTAAATTATATTCAGAAAAACATATTCATAACTGACATACAATCTATTTTAAAGAGTACTTGAGCTTTCATATCTCAAGTTTAACTTTTACACCTCAAGTAAAATCAGGGCAAGGATCACTATATTCCCAGTAACTTGTAGAGTATGTTGAAATAAGGTTTTTACTGAATTTAAGAGTAAGTGAATGGCACAGAAACTGACTTGAAATATCTTAAAATCCAGCCATAGAGGGTCTTGACTTATACTCTTGCTCAATTATCAAAAAAAAAAAAAAAAGCACTAGCATGCTAACTGTAGGATAAGCACTGGACAGCACACTACAAGGTTGGTGGTTCAAACCCATCAGCTGCTCCCTGGAAACCCTACAGAGGGGTTGCTATGAGTTGGAACTGACTCGATGGCTCTTCACAACAGTAAGCATTTAATATTTGGAAGAGAATGAGGTCCTGACTTGAGGAGTTAGAAGTATGCCATTAGTATGGCAAGAGTGAAGAATCAGTTGGGAGGGAAGAGATCATGAGTAGGGAAACCAATTAAAAAAATTCCTGGCTTAACCTTGATTGGAAGCAATGAGATCTGAAAGGTGGAAGGATGTTAAAGGTATTGTTGATAGATTTTAGAGGATGTATGTGGCAAATTGGAGCACTTTAAAGATGGCAGCATTTTCAAACTTGGGTGATTGGAAATGAATGGGACCATTACTAGAAATAAGACAAAAGAAAAAGTTTTAGGAGGACTGAGTGTAGCTTTAGACAAGTTTGGTTTTAACTATACATCTAGCAACCAGACAGCTAGGGAAAGGGTCAAGTGCCATACCCTCGTTTATACTTTAAAATCAATCAAATTTGGAATTTAAAAAAAGCATGAATAGATAAACCCTGTGCTGTTAACACTGATAATAAGTGCATTACTTTTACTTGTTACCACAAACAGGCTACCAAGACTTAGGACACATGTTAAATTTTTATTACACTAGGATTTCTAGCATAATGTTAAAACCTTCAATTTTGTTAAAACTAATTGGAAATAGTGATTTGATATGAAAACCAAATATAAAATTTAAATTCCGCTATAATAAACCAAGAGGTTTAGCTACAATGTAGTTTGAAAAGTCAGCATTTAAGAATTCTGATGCATACTGAAAACTGAAATTCAGTTCCACAGGGAAAAAAAAAAAAAAAGCCAAACACATTGCCCTCAAGGCAATCCGACTCATAGGAATCCTTTAGGACAGAAGAGAACTGCCTTGCTTTTTGGAAGGAGACTTTGTCCTATGGAACAGCTGGTAGGTTTGAAGTACCAACTTTCTGGTTAGCAGTTCCATGGTAAAGGCTATCTAAATTAGGGATTTAATTTCTTTTTTTATCCTAAAAAGCAATAAAACCACCTATCCACTGAAAGAAGATCAAGGTGAAAAAAGTAAGTAGGGCAAATTGTAATCTTGAAAATATGTAAGTTCCCCCCTACACCATCCCAAACACCTAGTTCAGACAACTCACTAGATTGAATGAAATTATTTATTTAATGTCTGCCTTCTCCACTAGACTAGAAACTCTATGAAGGGTTTATAGAGAGGACTATGATTTTCAAGGTACTCAGAATATAAAAACAGACATTTAATTTAAAAAGGACACAACCACATGCTAAAGATACACACAAGCAAGCACAGACTGCTAAGAGATCTACAGAGGTCAAAGACATGTTTCCAGTCAAGCTGTACCTCAGAGGACAGTAGATGTCCTGTCCTAGTGTGGTGTTATAGGACAAACACTGGCCTGGTAACTGCAAAGTCGGCAGTTCAAACCCACCAACCGCTCCTCAGAAACCCTATATAGGGTCACTATGAGTTGAACTGATTCCACGGCACTTAACAACTACAGCATTCAATGAAAAGGAGTCCTGGTAGGTAGTACAGTGGCAAAGCACTCAGCTGCTAATCAAAAGGTTGGCAGTTCAAACCCACCAGACGCTCCATGGGAAAAGATGTGGCTGCCCGTAAAGATCACAGCCTTGGGAACCTTATGGGACAGTTCTCTTCTGATCTATAGGGTCACTATGAGTTGGAATCAAGTCAACATCTAGGTTTTTTGGTTTACTGAATGAAAGCTGTAGTTGGTATGTTGTTGTTGTTAAGTGCCTTCGAGTAGGTTCCGACGACCCATAGCGACCCTGTACAGGGTTTCCGAGGGTGTAAATCCTTGGTATAATTACATGTAAATTAATTATAAGCTATTTACATACCCTTGAACATTTTAACTTGAATGGATAAATGTACACTTGCTCACAAATCTTTTCATATATAATTAATGCCATCTATTTGATATTATGCCTGGTGTGGCACTATAGGATCAGCAATGGACTGTGAACCACAGGTTGGCAGTTCAAACCCACGAGCAGCTCGTTGGAAAACCCTATATAGGGTCGCTGTGAGACTGACTCGACTCACGGCATTTAACAATTATTTGATACAGGTTCCCTATTGAGGTTGGGTCATCTTTTTTACCTAAGATATGCCAGTAATGATCCATCATTTAAGATTTCTACTTTCAGTTTCTATATATGGAGAGAGGATATAAATATAAAATCCATTAGACCAATGGTCTGTCTGTCCATGGTTAGATAAAGAACTTGTGCTAGAATGTAAATGAACACACTGAAAGTTTTACCGTGACAAAAACTGTCAGCTGAACTGAAGAGTGTGCTTAATGAGGTAGTTAATTTATTATCTGGAGTGAGCTCTTTATTTCCTGGCGGACCACTAACAAACAGTCTGCATTCCTGCACTAATCCAGGGCTCTGACACTTTGACACGCACTGCTGTAGATGTTGATGACTTGTCCCAGTCTTTTACAGTTACCTGGCCTTCATCCAATGTGACAGCAATTTTTTTTTTTTTTTTTCTGTAAAAGGAAGCTTTATTGTTTTCATTTGGTCCAGGCCTGGGAGAAGAGGGGCTCTAGGGTGTTGACTATGCTGCCTCTGTGGCAGGAGAGCAAGATTTAGGCAGAAGGTCTGCGGAGAGCAGGGGAATGCTGCAGGCCCTTCACAGGGTACTGGGTTCCATAGGCTCTTCTTAGTCATGCTTGAGAGTGAGCCTCTCGAGAGGTATTCACCCAGCCCTGTCTGGGGACCGGCCATCCTACAGGCCTCAATAGGACAAGAAGTGTACAGGTCTACTATAAAGGAGGTTGGTCAAGTGGTCACCCATTTTCTTGATAATTTTCACCTCTTTGAGGAAATGGTTCTCCAGAGTCACAGAAGTGGGGGTCTATATGGGTAGCACCCACAGTATGCAGATCCAGAAGAGACTGGTCCCAGTTCTCCAGGGCCAGGGTGGCTTCCATGGCATCCAGGATTCTTCCCCACTCATATTGGGATGGTTTCTGCACGTCCTGGAAGAGTGCATGGTTTTGCAGTTTCAAGAGTCACTCAGCACCCTTGTACTTCTCCTTCGCCAACTCACGGAAGAAGTGTCCCACACCTTCTAAAGCCACATCATCACGATTGAAACAGAAGCCCAGCGAGAGGTATGTGTAAGAGGCCCGCAGATGCAGATTAACCAGACAGACGGTTGACGCTGGCCTCTGCTTCAGCGGAATAATTCTGACAGATCTGAGAGCTCACAGTTGGCCAAAGATTTAGAGCTAACCACACACACACAAAACGGTGTTTAGCTGGTCCCGGTAACAGGGAATGGTCAAGAAGATGGTCCTGGAGAAAAGAATGTGCCTAAAGAAGTTGTTACAGGTGGTCTACGGCTGGAGGTGGGGAAGTCCCCGGATCTGTTCTGTCCAAACACTGTTGAAGCAAGACACAGATCCATGGGACCACAGCGCGAACTTCATGACAGCAAATTTTTAACAAATCACTTTTATTGAGACTTTCCAAAGAGTTCAGTTTAATTTTCATAGAAAGAATTCTTTTTCCTTTAAACATTCATGACTATTCTACAATTATTAACGCCAAGTATAACTGTTAAAAACAGATTTGGGAATAAACACAACCAACTTTTGGTATGCATCTAGCTCAATAAGACAAGAAGTGTACAGGTTTACTATAAAGCATCTACTTAGTCCTAAGTGTTCAGTGAGTGCATTTTACAGAAGGAAGAGAGTCCATCCCATTAAGCCCAGGAGTCAGATAAGCAGCACTTCTGCTGCTATTTTCCTACACTACCACTTGTAAACGGTAGCCTGACACAGTGACTACCTCATGGGCTCACACATAACCTGCAACAATGGTACAGGACCCAGCTGTGTTTCCTTCTGTTGTACACAGGGCTGCAATGAGTCAGAACCAACACCTAACAACCGCAACAAGTGACAGAAGCAGAAAGAACCTGTGTAAACAGCTAAGCCATTTACCAGTTAGCAGTATATTGTAGGCATATTATACTATTCTTGGTCGTTATGAGTCAGAACTGACTCTATAGCACTTAACGATACCCTTTATGAGGGCCAGTTAATACAACTATTATTTCAATTTACGAACAAACCACCAAAGCCAATGATGAAGAAATTGAAGGATTGTACCAACTTTTTCAGTTTGAAAATGATCAAACCTGCAATTAAGATATACTGATAATCACTGGTGATTGGAATACGAAAGCTGGAAACAGAGAAGAAGGACCAATAGTTTGAAAATATGGTCTTGGTAATATTTTGGAGAGCACAATGGAATTTTGCTAGAACAGCTATTCATTGCAAATACCCTTTTCAACAACAGAAACGGCAACTATATACCTCACCAGATGGAATGCACAGAAATTAACTGACTACATCTGTGGGAAGAGATGATTGTTTTTGTTAAGTGCTACCAAGTCGGTTCTGACTTGAGAAGCTCAATATAAGCTCAGTATCAGCCAAAATAAGCCAGGGCCCAACTGTGGAACAGATCGTTAGTGCTTATATGGAAGTTCAGGCTGAATCTGAAGAAAATTAAAACATGTTCATGAAAGTCAAAATATGACCTGAGTATATCCTACCTGAATTCAGAGAGCATCTCAAGAACTGATTTGATACACTAGACATTAATGACTGGAGGCCAGAGGAGTTGTGGAATGACATGAAGAACATTATATACAAAGAAAGCAAAAAGTCATTAAAAAAAAAAAAGTCAGAAAGAAAGAAACGACTTAAGTGGATATCAGAAGAGACTTTGTGCACTGATGGCACCCACCACCCCTCCCACAGCACTCTCTACTTATCTGGGTTCGATAATTCACTGCCATGTACACAGAACTCAGACACCATACTCACTAGAGAACCTTCTGTTAAGTGCTGTCAAATCATTTCCAATTCATAGTGACCCTATTTATACGCAACAGAACGAAACATTGCCTGGTCCTGTAGTATCCTCACAATTGTCATTATGTTTGAACCCATTGTTGCTTCCACTGTGGCAATCCATCTTGTTGGGGGGGTCTTCTTTTTTGCACTCTATTTTTCCAGGCATGATGTCTTTCTCCAGAGATGGGTCCCTCCTGAACAACATGTACAAAGTACGAGAGACAAAGTCTCGTCATCCTCACTTCTAAGGAGCATTCTGGCTGTCCTTCTTCCAAGACCGATTTGTTTGTTCTTCTGGCAGTCCATGGTACTTTTCAATATTCTTCATCAACACCATCATTCAAATGCTTTGATTCTTCTAAAGTCTTCTTTATTCACTGGCCAACTTTCATATGCATATGAGGCTACTGAAAAGACCATGGCTTGGGTCAGATGTGCCTTAATCCTAAAACTGACATCTTTGCTCTTGAACACTTTAAAGAGGTCTTGTGCAGCAGATCTGTGTAATGCAATACATTGTTTTTGGACATTTTAGGGAAGTTAACATTGTAACACTGCATCTTCACCTGGGCAATGGTACAAAGCTCTTTTAGGGCCACTGATAAATGCCCAAAGGGCACTCCAGTACACCATAAGCCTCAACCTGAAGATACTCAGCTCTGTTTCTGCAGGCCAGCAAAGCTAGTTCCCCCAATTAAGTGCCTAAAGGCATCCTACTCTGCCCAAAGTCAGCTTTACTTGCTCCATGGGCTGGGAAGTCCACAGCTTTGTCTTATGCACTGGCTCTGGGTTTTGCTTCTGCCACTTCTCTGGTGTCACAGCATTCTGTCCCCGAGTAAAGAAAGTTCAACACACAGGAATATGGGTGTCCAAAGGATGCGCT
This sequence comes from Chrysochloris asiatica, assembly GCF_000296735.1. Lineage (NCBI taxonomy): Eukaryota > Metazoa > Chordata > Mammalia > Afrosoricida > Chrysochloridae > Chrysochloris > Chrysochloris asiatica. The sequence goes on along the minus strand of NW_006408748.1, from coordinate 1,488,009 downwards.
CCACTCATGACTGCTCTTTTGAATGGTAGTGACAGCTTCCATTCCTGCTTCATTCTAGACATGTTAGAGTTCCAAGTTTTACAATCAAAATTAACAATTAATAACTACTCATAATTCAACCATATAACCTCATCAGCATTTTCTCCCACCCTCTCGTACCCAGACCCATCAGGAAAAAGTGTTTTGGTGAAAATTTACGAAAACTATGACTAGAAGGGAAGGAACCATGGTGGCGTAGTGGGTTGTTCATTGGGCTACTAACTGCAAAGTCAGCAGTTTGAATCCACCAGCCATTCTGTGAGAGAAAAAAGAAACTTTCTGCTCCTGTAAAGATTTACAGACTCGGAAATCCTATACAGGGTCGCCATGAGTCAGAAACAACTCAATGGTGTACAACCACCACCACCACCAAGGCTAGAAGAGAATCCTTGTGCAGTGCAGAAGCAACGGATGCTAACCATAAGGTCGGTGGTTCAAACCCACCAGCTGTTCCTTGGAAACCCTATAAAAGATCACTGTGAGTTAAGACCAACTTGATAGTACTTAACAACATGACTAGAAGAGACATTAAATAATTCACGGCACTGCACTCTGAAACTTGCTCTTCAACAGAGAGTAGCTAAAGCAAATGGAGGAAATAATGCTGTAAAGAAGCTGAACAGACAATTTCAAAGAAAAACTTGAGAAAATAAAGTATTATAATGAAATGTGCAAAGACTCGGAGTTAGACAATCAAAGGGGAAAAAAACCCCACTCAGCTTTCTAAAGTTGAAAGAATTGAAGAAAAAGTTCAAGCCTTGACTTACAATATTGAAGGATTCTATGGGCAAGACAATGAACAATGCAGGAAGCATTAAAAGAATATGGAAGGAATACACCAACTGAAATGTTTCAACAACCTCATGCAGCACTGGAAGCATTCAGAGTCTATGCCAAGGAATGTGGAAGACAGCTACCTGGCCAACCGAATGAACGAGATCCACGTTTGTGCCCATTCCAAAGAAAGGCAGCCCAACAGAATGTGGAAATTATCAAACAATATCATTAATATCACATGCTAGTAAAATTGTGCTGAAGACAATTAAAAACTATTGCAGTAGCACATCACCAGGGATTCAGTAGAGGATGTGGAATGAAGGCTATCACTGCCGATGTCTGAAAGCAGAGAATGCCAGAAAGATGTTTACATTTATTCAACAGAGTAAGTCATAACAAACTACGGATAATACTACAAAGGATGGAAATTCCAGAACACTTAATTGTGCTCATGTAGGACCTATATAAGGAGCTCTGGTAGCGTAGTGGTTACGAATCGGGCTGCGAACCATAAGGTCAGCAGTTCGAAACTACCAGCCGCTCCGCGGGAGAAAGATGAGGCTTTCTACTCCCGTAAGGATTTACACCCTCGGAAACCCTGTACAGGGTCGCTATGGGTCGGAACCGACTCGAAGGCACTTAACAACTTAACAAGGACCTATATATCCAACAAGAGGCCGATTTTCAGACAGAACAAAGGGAAACTGCAGGGTTTAAAGTAAGAAAAGGTGTGAGTCAGCATTGTATCCTTTCACCATGCTTACACAATCTGTATGCTCATCCATCAAACTGGACTATATGAAGAATAATGTGACATCAGGATTGGAGAAGGCTCGCCTGTGCTATGCAGATGACACAACCTTGATTGATGAAAGTGAAGAGGACTTGAAGCACTTGCTTGATGAAGATCAAAGAATACAGATTTCAGTATGGATTCAATGTAAAGAAAACAAAAATCCTCACTACTGGACCAATAAACAACATCATGATAAACGGAAAAAAAGATTAAAGTTGTCAAAGTCTTCATTTTGTTTTGATGTACAATCAACACTTATGCAAACAGCAGTCCAGAAATCAAACTATGGATAACATTGGGCAAAAACATATGGATAACACTGCACAAGATCTCTTTAAAGTGTTAAGAGCAAAGCTGTCAGTTTGAGGACTAAGGTGCGCCTGACCAAAGCCATGGTATTTTCAATAACCTCATATGCATGTGGAAGCTGGACAATGGATAAACCAGAGAAGAACTGATAAATTTGAATTATGGTGCTGGTGAAGAATATTGAAAATAACATAAACTTCTTGGAAGACGTACAACCAGAATGCTCTTAGAAACAAGAATGGCATGACTTCCTTTTATATACTTTGGACATGCTGTCAGGACGGCCATCATACTTGGTAAAGTTGGGTCAATAAAAAGAACACACCCAGTGAGATGGATTGACACAGTGGCTGCAGCAATGAGCTCAAACAACGGGTTCACACAATAGTGAGGATGGCCCGGGCTTGGCAGTTTTTCTTTCTCTTGTGCATGTGGATGCCATGAGACAGTTACTTGATGGCACCAATCACAATAACCATTTATATAAGCAGAGACTAAATGCACCTGATATGTACAATGCTTTACACTAAAGGACGCATTTGGTCATCATAAAAACTCCCATAAGCAGGGGATCACACACCCCCTTTAAAGGTAAGGATACTGAAGTAACGGTTAATTGCCGTTAGGTACCATGGGTTCTGACTCAGAGACTCTATGTACAATGTAAGGAAACACTGCTTGGACCTGCACCATTCCACAACCACAGCCATGTTTGAGCCCATTGTTGCAGTGATCTTTTAGGTAGTTTTAAAAGGCCTAATTCATAGGGTTTCAAAATGTTCTTAGAAAAATTCCATTATCTTTCACTTCCATTTTCCCCCCGAACTCATTTCTGGTGAGTAACAGTGTTCGGTTTGAATACAGGTTTCACTCAAAGGCCCTGTAAGAGGGGACTTCAAAAAGTTAGTGTGGAAGAGAACAAACAAGAT
>NW_006408748.1:1468482-1480024 GCF_000296735.1 Chrysochloris asiatica | reverse complement strand
ATAACATGAGTAGATATATGCACACGAATGATCATAGCAGCACTATTTACAACAGCAAAAAGATGGAGACAGCCTAAGTGCCCATCAATGGAAGAATGGATAAAGAAACTGTGGTACATACACACAATGGAATATTATGCCACCTTGAAGAATAACAAGGAAGCTGCAATCCACCGCAAACATGGATGAACTTTGAAGACATCATGCTGAGTGAAATTAGTCAGTCACAAAAGGAGAAATACTGCATAGGATCACTACTGTAAAAGAGTAAGAAAAAGAACCCATACTTAAAGGAGAAAACAACAATAACAAAAAACCTCTTTGCTGCTTACCGGGATGTGTGAGGTGGAGTGAGGGGAGGGAGGGGAAAGTGAAGCACAGGGTAGGGAACAGACACAGGATAGCTTGGGTGCTTGGGGGTGGGGGGGCGCAATACACAAGAAGGAATAGGGGAATGGAAGAACGAGGTGGATAGGAGAACATTTAGGCATTTTTGCATGGGCTAAGTGGGACAGAGGTAAATAATGATGTATGCACAACCTTGAAACAATCTCTGCTCTGGGATACAGGGATTGAGGCATGGTTTGAATGGGTAGAAGAGGGGAAATAATGGTAAGATGCTTGGCTGTCTTTTGAATGTTGGTTTCCTTTGCATACCATTGTAAAGTAGACACTTGAGGGGGAGAAAAAGGAATAGACAGCTTGTAAGTCTGTCTTCAGCCTATAACTGATTGGAATACCTAAAATGGGGATTAAAGACTTGCCCAGTAAAGGAGGCTTCCTGCGGAACCTCTGCATTGCATAAGACCATAGGTGGAATCCTGAACCCCATCCAGAATCTTCTGAGGTGGGAAATCTCCACTTGAAAGGACAAGCAGACCTGTCTGGAACAGCTAGAAGAACAGACGATACTTCTTGAAAGAAAAACCAACAGGAAAAATAAAAAGCAATAATGGCAGTCCAACTGACCACTGTAAGAACAAGCAAGTTGCTCGCCCAGGAGACATCAAGGCAAGTGGTTGGGTCCCCTCAGGGGAAACCCCCTTCTAAGACTAAGACTCAAGGGAAATACACGAGAGGCTTGTTGTCTGACTGATGACCACATTGGTCACCAATAGGGGAAGTGGAGGAAAAACAGCAATGAAGTTGTGAGCTAAGCCCTACAACGTTCAATAGATTCCTGTGAATCCAGGTGGAGACCTGGTTGACCAGCATTATGGCAAGACCTGGGGACTCTTGGGCCCTGAGTCAGTGACATAGCCACAGAGGACTAGAGTGGAGAGTGAAGCATCCAGCTGATAAGAAGAGAGGGAATATATATACATGAGAACATCCACACTTGTAGATAATACCCACTTGACCTGGCTTTAATGGCTGGATGATCAGAATTCAACTAGAAGAAAGAAGAGGAAAAAAAAAAGAGTAAATTAAAAAAAAAAATGTTGTGAAAACAGAATGAAAAGATTGTGGAGTTTTTTCCAAGAACTTTCTGAGCACTCCTCGTATACCATGCTGCTTACTGCTCTTAACATATCTAATTTGCTATTCGGAGTCCTGGTGTGGCACTATGGGTGAATGTGCTAGACTACAAGTCATTTGAACTGCAACATCAGTGGTTCAAGCTCACCAGCCGCTCCTTGGAAATCCCTACACAGGGTCACTATGGGTCAGAACCAGCTCGACAGCACTTGAACAACAACAACAAATTTGCTATTCAGGCAGGGCGAATAGGTATTACCTACATTTTCCGAATGAGAGCAGGTTCTGTGCATGTTTAATTGGTATAAGGTTAGATATCTAGTGGTGGTTATGAGTATCATGTTGTTTCCAACTATAGCGACCCTGTATAGGGTTTCTGAGGTTGTAAATATTTACAGGGGCAGAATGCCTCATCTTTCTCCTGTGGAGCAACTGGTAGACTTGAACTGCTGACCTTTCAGTTAACAGCCCAGCTTGCAATCCACTACGATATCTAGTGGAAAATAGTAATTATGTTGCTTAACGTCCGTTTGGATAATGTCAGTCTGACCATATATATGTCTGTAGTCTTATAAGGTCCTTTTTCATTTTGTTTTTAAAGGGAAAGCAGCTCTCCTTTGGAGTTCCCCCTAATGGTTTTAAAGACCCCAAAATGAGACTCCTGCAGCAACAGTGGATACAGGCAGGTGAGACAGAGGCCATGGCTTTGGGTGCAGGCACTCAGACTTTGTATGGGCAGCAGCGGAGGCTGTGGGTGTCACACAGCAAGGGAGTTGGGCATGCTCACTTCTTCTCGCTGCCCGCCTACTGCTGCTGCCCATTTCTCCAGCCTCCACCAGCAGCAGCCGTGGTGGTGACAGGCTCCCTCCCATGTTTTATTATGGTGTTTGCACAATGTCCAAATCCCATAGCATCCTGTTTCACAGAGTGTATCATGATATGAGCCCACCAGCTGCTCCATGGGAGAAAGATGAGGCTTTCTACTCCCACAAAGATTTAAAGCCTCAGAAACCCTATAAAGGGTTGCTATGAGTCTGCACCGACTCAATGGCACTTAACAACAACAACTGATAATAGTAGAGTAGATTTAAGTTCTTCACTCATAAGACCTGGCCAAATTAAAGCAAATAAGGCACTAACAGAAAAAAATAAAGAACTTAAAGAACCATTTGCTGATGTTAAGTGCTGTCTAATCGATTCCAACCCACAGCAACCCTGTATAGGTTTCCTAGGGGCAGCTGGTGAGCGTGAACCGCTGACCTTGCAGTTCAAATGACTTTGCAGTCCAGCGCATTAACCCACAGTGCCACACTTCTATATCACACAATACTGTAACTGAGTAATTATAATTGTAATTAAATATCAAAATGGCATTTACTCCAAATAAAAGTGCCTCACAGATTTCTCCCCACTTGGTTGCCTCCGATTTTCTGTCCTTATTTCCTATATGGCAAAGTACTGATTCCCAGACACATTCTAAGAGTCTTTTCACCCTTCAACTACTTATCAGTACTGATACTTGGTAGGGAAGCAAATAATATTTTTAAAGTCAGTTAAAATAATATTAATGGCCTTTTAAAAATCTCATCGGTAAAAGTTATGACAGCCAATACTATAATAACCATAGCAAGATTTATATTTAGTTACTTTTAACAAATATTTAGTTACTTTTAAAAATAGACCTTTGTAGCAAATACATACTTACATTAACAAAAATCTAAGGACTAGGCGGCTAATCTTTTTTAGCAGCCATGAAGTCAGAGGGCTATGACACAGGAGTCCTGGTGTGGGGCTGGAGGATAAAGCACTGGACCAAAAACTCACCAGTCACTCCTTGGAAACCCTCAACAGGGTCGCTATGAGTTGGAAACAACTCAGTGGCATTTAACAACAACGACACAAGAGTAAAAACTGTTAATACCATAAAAATGATGGGGAAACAGCTGGCAAATTCCTGCCTGGTCCATTACATATGGTATCAGCTGAGATACCCCACGGTTGTATGTGAAAGGTAATGTGGATAACAAAAGTGTGACGTTAAGTGTAGTGGTTATGAATCGGGCTACGAACCACAAGGGCAGCAGTTTGAAACTACCAGCTGTTCCGCAGGAGAAAGATGAGGCGTTCTACTCCCGTAAAGATTTACAGCCTCGGAAACACTGTACAGGGTCACTATGAGTCGGAACCAACTCCACGGCACACAGCCACCACCACCAAGTGTTCACAAAACCTTTCCCCTTCTGTTTGCCCTTTAATCAAGTCTTTAGCTCTGTTTCCCTGGCAACATGATAGATCAACTATGTTACTCGACAACATTACTTACAGAAAAAATGATCTACCGCACCAAGGAGCTCTGGTAGCGTAGTGGTTACGAGTGGGCTGCCAACCTCAAGGTCAGCAGTTTGAAACTACCAGCTGTTCCGTTGGTGAAAGATAAGGCTTTCTGCTCCCATAAAGATTTACAGCTTTGGAAAGTCTGTACAGGGTCGCTATGAGTTGGAACCAACTCCACGGCACATAACAACACCAACAAATGAATAAACTGGAGTTCTGCTATGGCACTGTAGACTAAGTACAAAGTTGGTTTGACCTGAAAGGCTGGCAGTTCAAAGCCATCAGCCATTCCTCGGAAACCCTGCACAGGGTTGTTATGAGTTGGAACCAACTTGAGTGCACTAAACAACAAAAACAACACACGAATAAACCGGGGCATGCGATGGCGCTGCAAGATAAGCACTGGACTGCTAACTTCAAGGTTGGTGGTTCAAACCCACCAGCCACTTCCCAGAAGCCTTATACACGGTTGCTATCAGTTGGAACCAACTCAACAGCACTTACCAACACTAGTAAATTACATCTAGACTCAGCAGGACTATAAATACCTCAGAGGAAGTGACAGTTTTGACTTTTCAGAGATAGCTCTTGGAATTGTTTTGTCCTTTGTGGTCACCCTGGCAGCTATGTTGATCAAGTATATAAGAGCTATTTAGCTGAGGCTTTTAGGCCAGGGTGGCTCCTACCCACCAGAAGTGAGTCTCCTCTCCATGAACCTGAGCTGTCACCTGGATAGATGTCCGCCAGATGACTATTTGAACTGCTATAAGCACTACTCTCATTGATGAGGAACATCCTGATGCTACCCTGCTTGCAAGCTATGGTTCCTCTATGCATTCTTCCGAGTAAACTAGTCTATGGTAGTTCTGTGAGTCTGGATGTTTAGTTGAACCTAAGAAGACCCCTCCATGTATTTAATAACAAAAGTATAAGAACATTTTAGAATGACACTCCAGATCAATAATCTGAACCCAAATTCCTTTCCCTTTTTGCTTGTTCTTTTAGCCTAATGTATTTGTTGCTGTTGTTAAATGCCGTTGAGTCAGCTTCTACAGTGCCACACCAGGACTCCAGCCTAACATATATCCTGGATAAATCCCATGTAATCTCATATATTGGTAGAAAGATGAGGCTTTCTGCTTCCATGAAAATAAATTTTAAGCCTTGGAAACCCTACATAGGCTAATGATGAGTTGGAATTGATTTATAGTGACCTTATATAGAGTTTCCCAGACTTTAAATCTTTGCAGGAGCAGAAAGCCTCATCTTTCTCTCATGGAGTGGCAGGTGGGCTCAAACTGCAGACACTGTGGTTCGCAGTTCAGTGTACAGAGCCACTGTGCTCTCCCCAGAGAGGTTTGTTCTTGCTTGTTAGGTGCCTGACAGTCATTTCCAACTCATAGTGACCCTGTATAGGATGTCTGAGGAGCAGCTGGTGGGTTTGAACTGCCACCTTGTAGTTCAAATCGACTTTGTGATCCAGTGCTCACCCTACAGCACCACACGGGGACTCCAAAATAGGTTAGGATGGTGGAGTATGGCAACAGTATTTTAAAGTGTAAAATGTTCAGAGAGACCCTGTCTAAGAGACCAATTTGGATGGTAAATAAGCAGAGCAAGGTAGAGTCTTTCTTCCTGAACTATTGGCCCTGGGGAGGAACCAAGGAGCCTTGTATCAGGCTCAGAGGCAGGGGACTTGTACAAGTGAGACCATCAGTAATCTGTTACCTTGGGAGACAGAGAAGCTATGCAAGAAGGGATTAAAGTGGAGACGGTGTTTGTCAGTGTTCAGGAGGAGATACTATTGCTACAAGTCAGCTCCAATTCTACCTTCTTATCCTGATTATACAAATCAGTCTGTCCCACTAAGACTTTCAAGCTGATGCTAATTGTGTAGCAGAACTTTTGATGGCAGCTCAAGTTTCTTTAATTGCAAGCTGCTAGACCTGCCTCCTTCTTTATTACAAAGTTCCCCAAAGCAGCCCAGGAAACTTGTCAATGATCCTGACGTACTCTTGGTGCTAACTCCATTATTTCCAAAATTGACAGTGGTTAACTTAGAAGCTAACCAAGAGGTGGCACTTAGGAAAAATTCAGAATGAGGTAGATGTAAAAAGAGACACTGATAGGAAACTATATAGGAGAGACGGCGAGACGCCCAGTTTCTGAGTGTCTATTACTGGTATCAGTTACCTAAAGCCAAGATGAACTTCTTGCCCTTGGCTCTGTGATGTTAAGTTTGTATAATCTGTCACTAAATAATCATTCAGATCAAAAGGGAAGTAGGTGTAACAGTATATACAAATATACACAGTCCAGTTTTATCATTCTGAAAAATACTGCTAATGTTATTGCCTTAAAGAGAAAAGGAAAGGAAGCGAGAACTCAAATATACTGATTTTCTATTGTGGTTGTAACTCCCCATTCATTTTTGTATCCTCATAGGACCTAACAGAGAGCCTTATATACAACACATTTAAATGTTTACTGAATGGAAATTTAATTTTAAAAGAATGAAATTCACTTGGTCAAAAGAGCAGATCTAATTGTGCCGCTTGCACAAGCATTTCACATCCAATTAGTAAAAGATGTTATTTCCAATTCTCGTTAGCATAATTCTATGACTATACACACAAGACATGCACAAAAAAATACTATTTCCGCCTTCCCAAGTTGAATACTAAAACACATAATTTGGATTTGTTTATTTAGATTTTTGTTAACTCATGGGACTGTAAGGGCTGCCTGGTGTTGCAGTCTATTAAGATTGTACACAGATTATTCCAGTTTTCTTCCATCTGTACATATGGCAGGACTGCATTTCCCCAACCAATTAAAGTTGGGTGTGGCAATGTTATTTGTTTGGCCAATGAGACAGCAGGCAGTGAGAGTTACATTGACACTTCATGTACAAGCTGGCATCTATCACCTCCCTTCCCTGCCCATCTACCACAGAAGCCTGGGTTGAGATACAGCCTCTGATAGCCTGAGCCGCTGAGTAACTACCTGGAATAGAGTCAGAACTCTACTAAACATGGAATATGACTGAGAAAGAAATCTGTCTATAAACTACGATGTGGGAGTCTTTTGTTACCACAGCATAACTTATCCTGCTGATGTAATTCATAAATCCCTTTCTCATTAATGGAGTGAAGACAATGAATAGTTCTGACCCTCAATATGTCTGCAGAAAGGAAACATTCTGTACAGCATGGTGTGGTTTAAAAGCACTTCCATTTGGAAGTGCACCTCATTATCTATACTCTAGTTATGCAAACTAAGAAACCCAATGGATTCAAGTAAATATTTCCATTTATCCCTTTCAACTCTTACTACTTCAGTTTCTGAAACTCAGAAACCAAACACATTTAGATGAAAGGACAACCCTTGCCCTCCAAACTCTTGCCATTTGTATTCAGGTATGAAACAAATGTAGACAGTGAAGGACATCAGCTACATCATTTCACTTGCACCCTTATGGCTGTTTCTCTACTACTTAGCACCTAGTAGACGTGCAATGTCTACTCCATGAATGAACTGTGTGCTGCCATCAGTCTACTCTTACAAATGAGAAAACAAATTCTGACAGGTTCATAAACTTGCTGCAAATAACTCTGCATGTTCGTGGCACAACCCCAGACTTCTGGCTTCAAATCTCCTGCCTTCTCCAGTATGTCCCAGTATCACTCAAAGGTCTCCTGTTGTTATTGTTGTTGTCGAGTACCATCAAGTTGGTTCTGACACATAGCAACCCTATATAGGGTTTCTGAGGAGTGGCTGGTGAGCTTGAACTATCTTGCAGTTCAAACTAACTTTGCAGTCCAGTGCATTAACCCACAGCACCACACCAAGACTCTTACAGCTACAGAACTGTACAACTGGAGGTCAGTAGTATGAATGGTATCTGTGATAAGAGCTTTTAATCATATATTAACACCCAAGAATAATCAGTCATTTTTCAAGGACTTTTACTTGCCTAACAATCATGGAAGCAGCAGTCAAGAAATCAAACGACATGTTGCATTAGACAAATCTGATGCACAAGACCTTTTTAAAGTGTTGAAGAGTAAAGATGTCACCTTGAGGACTAAAGTTATTTTCAATAACCTCATATGCATTGCGACAGCTGGATCGTGAATAAGGAAGACGAGAGAAGAATTGATGCATTTGAATAACAGTGTTGGAGGAGAATATTGAAAGTGCCATGGGCTACCAAAAGAACCAAAAGATCTGTGTTGGAAGAAGTGCAGCCAGAGTGCTCCTTGGAGGCCAGGACGGCCAAACTTCATCTCTTATATTTTGGACATATTGTCAGGAGGGACCAGTCACTGGAAGAGGCTATGTTTGGTAAGGTGGAGCGTCAGAGAAAAAGAGGAAAACTCCCAGCGAGATGGACTGGCAAAGTGGCAGCATTGATGGGCTCAAGTGTGGCAACAATAGTGAGGTTGGCCCAGGACCCGGCAGCATTTCGTTCTGTTGTGCACAGGGTTGCTATGAGTCGGTACCGACTGGATGGCACCTAACAACAACCCTATTTAAAACATTCAGTACCATGAAGAACAGAAGAAAGAGAAATTCTATGGGTCATTTGGTCCAACATTGTGAGGTGCAGATGAAAAAGAAACTGTGTAAGAATTCAAGGGAAAAGAAGCCTTTCTTTTGATATACTGTTGCTGTTATGTGCCAATGAGTCAATTCTGACTCATAGCAACCTGGTATAGAGTTCTGAGGAGTGGGTGGTGGACTTGAACCACTAACCTTGAAGTTAGCAGTCCAGTGCTTATCCTACAGTGCCACTGGAATACAAGTTTTGACTTTGATTAAATACTCACTTTGGTCCTTACCAAATCGTCTGACTTCAAACTTTTTGCTCTCCAGTTTTTATAAACCTCAGTTGCGATATATATTTAGGAAGAACTGCCTGAAGGATATGCAGTCTATCCATTCCTTCAGTGAGTCTCAGTTTGTCTTCCATAAGCCAAGCCAGTTTGGTAAAGATCACAAAATAACTAAGATTGTTATACCTTATAGAAGAGTAAAGTTGAGCATTGCCATATTAAACCTTCAAGAAAGTCTATAGTAAAAAACTATTGAAATTTGTCTAACCCAGCGATGCCAAACTTGTTTGAGCTCAAAATCCCCTTTTTAAAAGAAACTATTAATTTCTCATTCTTTAGAACACAGTTTGGGAAAGGTTTTTCTGGGTGATTCTAAATGAATGGATCAATTAAGGCTACAGAGAACTTTTCTTAGAATTTTATTATTTCCTCTTATTTGAAGAACACTGAAGACACAGTTGTACAAAATTTAATATTTTCTGTTGGGGTATTTAAAAGATGTTGTCAATAGCCTTGCAAAAGCTCTTTCTTGATTAGGGCTCTTGAGAATAGGTTTCTCTAGGGCCTCATTACTAGGAAATGTACTGCTTATCTGAAGAACTGGTTTGTTTTTATCTCAGAATTGGAAATACATTGAAACTTACTTTCACTCTCTCTTTGTGGCTGCTAGGAAGCCCAGGGCCCTAAGTGTGACTCACCTCTAGTGCAGGCTCTTATAGCACATGCTTGGTCTTATCTCTTATCTCCCCCCTTGACTTATCTTGGGACTTTTTCTTCCATTTTACCTCAATTTTCTCCTTTAGTATGGTTTTATCTTATGGTCCTCTATGGACACTAAGCTGCTTCCTTATCTTTTTTGGAATTTTGTGTTATATACTATCAATCATAATTTCATATTAATTTCCTCCTCCCATTACCCAACTAAAAGTAGTCACAATAAGTCATGACAAATCGAACACACACATTAAACAATGCAGTCAAACCTGTAAATGCTGAAAACCAGAGAAAAATTCAGCTATTGTTTTCTCAGTCGTCTAAAAAGCAAGAAGTCTTATTAAACTTTTTCTAAGAGAAAGGAGAAATAACAGTTACTGTACTGCAAGATACTTAATAAACAGCAACTCATGTTTTTTAAAAAAAGCACACATCATTTGCATATGCATAATCTCTGAAAAGGTGCACAAGAAACTGCTGAGATTGGTGGCTGGAGAGAGATTCTGTATGTCCTTTTGCATCCTGGTGGCGCTGTGGTTAAATCGCTCCACTGCTAACCGCTCCACTGGTGGGTTTAAACCCATCAGCAGCTCTGCGGGAGAAAGATGCAGCAGGCTACCTTTGCAAAGATGACAGTCTTGGAAACCCTATGGGGCAGTTCTACTCTGTCCCACGGGTGGTGATCAGTCGGAATGGACTCGATGGCAGTTTTGTGTGTGTGTGTCTTTTGAACTTTGTGACTGTATCAACCATTCAAAAATATTTTTAAAAAACTTATAACCATCCTATTATCAGGAATACCCTTTGACACTGCAAACTTCTCTTTACAGTTTCGGATTCCAACGTCTGCATTGAGATGTCTAAATGAAAGTTTCAGCAAGGCACCGGGAAGCTCATTAAGAGAATGTCCGTTTCTCCACACTCCGGGAAGCGAGGCGATTATTTTTTTAAATCTGAGACTTAGATTCTTACAGCCTGCAGGTAACAATGGGGGTGGGGATCCGGAATGGTTCCCAAGTTGTTTCATTAGTAGGTACAGGACATGAGAGCAGCAAGGATTCTAGAAGGCAGTCCGCTCCACCACGAACGGGAACTTTTAAGAACAGAGGGCGGCCCTGGAGCAGGAGAGCGGCCGGCCCGGGTTCGAGCCGCCGGCGCGCCCTCGGAGGCCAGTCTTTCCCACCCCCTCCGCACAAAGGTAGCTCAGAGCCGCACCGGAGGGCCCAACCCGCCGACCCGCGACGTCCAGCCACGCGGGGGCGGAGGCCTACCCGACGCCGAGGAGGAAGTCGCACTTACCGCGTCGGGCTCCGGCGACCGCCGGGGGTCACAGCGGGGCGGGGCGGCCAAGGGAGAGGAGGGGAGGCAGGGGATAGGGGGCAGCGGGCCGAAGAGCGGGAAACCGGGCTCCTCAGGCGCCCCCAGCCCCTTCCCGGCAGCCTCACCCCCGAGGCCGGGGGCCCGGAGCGTGCCACTCCCCCTCCAGTCAGGCTGCACCCAGACCAGGGTCACTCACTCCGGGGGCAGCCCCGAAGGGGGCGGGCGGGCGGATGAGGGGCTGGGCAAGGGCCGGGGCTGCTCGCCCGTCAGTCAGGGCGCAGAGCGAGTGGTCGACCGCCCCGCCCCCCTTCACCAGGCCCCGCCCCCTTCACCAGGTCCCGCCCATCCCAGCGGAACCGCGTGCAGGGGAGACCGCTGCCGCCGCCGTTCGGTTGGCGGTTTCTGGGTTATTTTTCTTTTGGAGCCATGCTGCTGACAGCGGGGACTGGCGGGCCTGGGGAGGGGACGGCGCGGCTTGTGGGAGGGGAGCTTCAGGAGGTGAAGGGGCAGAAGGTTGGGCGGGGTTCTGGAGAGGAGGGGCAGAGGCGCGGCGGACCTGACTAGATTGCGTTGGTTCCTGGCCCCCAGAAACTGGGATGGGAAGAATTCCTAGGGGTGGAAGTTTAGAAAGAGGTCCCTCTGCCGGCCTGGAAGATGATCAGAGACGGGGCCTGTGGTTTTGTGTCCTTGGAGAACAGGGTCTTTAAGGTGCGCCTGACCCAAGCCATAGTATTTTCAATAACCTCATATGCATGTAAAAGTTGGACAGTAAATAAGGAAGACCGTAGAAGAATTGATGCTTTTGAGTTATTGTGTTGGAGAACATTGAAAGTGCCATAGGCTGCCAGAAGAACCAA
>NW_006408748.1:1464481-1467527 GCF_000296735.1 Chrysochloris asiatica | reverse complement strand
CAAGGTTGGAGATTCAGTCTCACCAACCGCTCCTTGGAAACCCTATACAGGGTCACCATGAGTCAGAACCTACTCCACGGCACTTAAAAACAACGAGTCAAAACTGACTTGATGGCATTTAACAACAGTGTTATAGCTGGAGCTGCTGTTGCTTTGGCAAGGCCAGGGCCAAACCAAATGATTTCGTGGGTCTTACTAGGGGCTTGGCCATCTTGGCCTCCAAGTAGTGGTTACGAATCGGGCTGCTAACCTCAAAGCGGTTCCAAACTACCAGCTGTTCTTCAGTAGAAAGATGAGGCTTTCTACTCCAGTAAAGATTTACAGCCTGAAACCCTGTGCAGAGTCACCATGAGTTGGAACCAACTCTATGGTACTTAACAACAACAACAACAACTCAGAGCTAGAGTCCTGGTGTGGCACTGTGGGTTAATGCGCTGGACTGCAAAGTCACTTTGGGCCACAAGGTTGGCGATTCAAGCCCAGAAATCACTCCTTGGAAACCCTATACAGGGTCTCTATGGGTTGGAAGCAACTTGATGGCACTTAACGACAACAATAATAACATTCAGAGTTGGTGTGGTACTGTAGGATAAGCACTGGATCACAAGGTCCGTTTGAACCACAAGGTCAGCAGTTCCAACTCACCAGCCACTCCTTGGAAATGCTATACAGGGTCGCTGTGAGTTGGAACAGACTCTAGGACACTTAACAACAACAGCAACAACAATCAACCAAATAGTCGTGGTGGTGCAGTGGATTAATCGCCAGGCTGTTCATGGGAAGGTCGGTGGCTCATCCACCAGCCACTAGGGCAGAATAAAGATGTGACAGTTTGCCTTCATAAAACTTGTTGTTAGGTGCCATCAAGTCGGTACTGACTCATAGCAACCTTATGCACAGCAGAATGAAACACTGCCCGATCCTAGGCCAACTTCACTACTTTGCCACGCTTGAGTCCACCGATGCTGCCACTTGGCCAATCCATCTCGTTGGGGATTTTCCTCTCTTTCTCTGACCCTCCAGCTTACCAAACATGATATCCTTCTCCAGTGACTGGTCCCTCCTGACAATATGTCCAAAGTATGAGAGACGAAATTTGGCCATCCTGTCCTCCAAGGAGCACTCTGGCTGCACTGCTTCCAAAACGGATCTATTGGTTCTTTTGGCAGCCCTTGACACTTTCAATATTCTCTAACACTATAATTCAAAAGCATCAATTGTTCTTCAGTCTTCCTTATTCACTGTCCAGCTTTCGCATGCATATGGAACCCAGCTGGGTGGGGTTCTATGCTGCCCTATGGGGTGCTATGAGTCAAACTGAGAACCGACTCAATGACACTCAAGACCAACAACAAATACTGATCTAAGTGCTTTACATATGTTAATTCGTAATCATATTTGAGCAGAATGGGTATCCTCTTAGAGTTCATGGTGGATGGGGAAGAGAGAGGTTTTCTTTTGTTTCAGAGTGATGTACAACGATGACTATTTACATTTGGTTCTAAAAGTAATGTGTGAGCTCATTAGTTCAGATTTAGCATTTGCTACTCTGAGCTAGTGATCTGGTTGAATGGGGTTGTTGAGATCTTTATGTCCACAATGAAAACCCAGTGCCAGTAAGTGGTCCTGAAGAAGAAGACAGGTAACCACCAAATTATTAGCAGAACAACATAGCCAAATTGTGGCAGTAGCCTGCAATGGCGGAGAGATCTGTTTGGGGATTTTTTGTTCACACCCTGAGGGGAAGTGACTAGAAAAAGCAACATAATGTAAAACAGTGAATCCCTGAGTGGACTGCTGGTTCAAAGCAAATTGGATGCTGCAATCAGGAAGAAGATGCCTGACAAACTCTACCACGGAAGGCTCCACTCACAAACCAGAGGATCTGAACCATAAATATGCTTCTGCCGCCCCTTCTCCCACCCCCTTTAAAACCACACACTCACAGACAGAAATTGTTTCAGCAGCATTGTCTTTAAGTCCAAAATACTTGTGTAAACCCACAGTCTGAACTTTGAGAATCGAGTACTCCTTTTCAGCCTTCATTTGGCTTTTCAGTGTTAACATTTGTGCACACTAATGGCAAATGCCATTCCTCTCATAGTTCCTTTTTGTCCTCATAGTTATTTGCTATTCAGGTTTGGAGTTTTAACTTTTTCCTTTAGGCCCAGAGTAGAAGATCAGAAAAACGCCACAAATCAAATGGATCACTCTTGCAGTAAAAAGATGAAATCTAATTTAAGAAATAGGAAATTCCATACACCATTTCCGTTTTCCTAACACATTAAAATACCTTGTTCATCCCTGCATGACCTGGCCCCTTGCTGCTGACCTCAGCTCCTCCCATGCATGTTCTCCCACTCTGTTCTTCCATACTGCCTCTTTCTACTGCTAACACACTTGCCAGTGAAACTTTCCATGCCTCTCAGCTTGGAAAGCGTTTAGCTTTTCTGTTCATAAGTCTGGCTCCCTCTCCCTTCAAAGTCTCTGTTTGAATGATTGTTACCTTTCCTGACTACCTAGGTAAACCTATAGCACCTCCTCTCTCCATTCTCTTATCCCCTCCTCAGTTTTGTATCCTTGAGTCAATTACCACTCTTAAAGATTCTTTCTAACTGAGTAGAACTGTCCTTAGGGCTCCCTAGGCTGTGATCGTTATGGTATTTTCATTCGCCTCCTATATATACAAAGGCTGGGCAATGAATAAGGAAGACTGAGTAAGAACTGATGCATTTGAATTAAGTGTTGGCAAAGAATATTCAGTGTACCGTGTGCTAGAAGAATGAATAAACCTGTCTTGGAAGAAAGACAGCCAGAATGCAAGTATAACAAGACTTTGTCTCACATACTTTCTACATGTGAGAGACCAGTCTCAGAAGGACATTGTGCTTAGTAAAGTGTTTGCTGTTAGGTGCTGTTGAGTTGGTTCCAGCTCAGCAACCTTAATGCACAACAGACGGTAACACTGTCAGGTCCAGTGCTAGCCTCCTAATTAGTCACTGTTGTGCTTGAGCTCATTGCTGCGACCACTGTGCTAATCCATCTT
>NW_006408748.1:1461199-1464026 GCF_000296735.1 Chrysochloris asiatica | reverse complement strand
TGTTGATAGTGGATCCAAGTAAAATGAAGTCTTTGACAACTTCAATCTTTTCTCTATTTACCATGTTATTTATTGGTCCAGTAGTGAGGAATTGTGTTTTCTTTACACTGAACTACAACACATACTAAAGGCTGGAGTCTTTGATCTTCATCAGGTTGTTGTTGTTAAGTGCCGTCGAGTCGGTTCCGATCCATAGCAACCCTGAACAGGGTTTCCAAGGCTGTAAATCTTTACTGGAGCTGAAAGCCTCCCCTTTCTCCCGCAGAGCAGCTGGTAGTTTCGAACTGCTGATCTTGCGGTTTGCAGCCCGATTTGTAACCACTACGCTAAAGTATTTTAAGTAAAGTAGAAGGTCAGTGAAAAAGAAGAAGACCCTCAACAAGATACTGATTGCAACAATGAACTCAAAGCAGTGATTATAAGGGTGGTACAGGATTGGGTAGTGTTTGTTCTGTTTCACATGGAGTTGATTGACATGAGTCAGAACCAACTGGATGGCACCTAACAACAAGATTTCCAGGTCTTTCTTCTGCAGAACCTCTAGGTGGGTTTGAGCTGCCAACACTACCATTGACAGCCAAGTGCTTACTTATGCCACCAAGTCTCCTTACATAGTTCAGTTTTATCCTATATAAAATTAGAATTTGAAAAGGTTGTTTTTGTCTTTCTCATTCTGGAATAGTAAGGAATAAGGCTGGAAGAAACATACACAGCTAAGAATCTATGCTCAGATCTTAAAGCTGGTCCCATACTGGATCATGGACTTACTAACAATAGATCAATAAATGCTGTAAAGTTCTTAGTATTTTTCCCTAAGAGAGACAGTATAGAAGTGACCAAAAAAAAAAAAAGGAATAATTGAGCCAAAAATTTGGTTACTTTACTAACGCCTTGATAGATTGTGCCAATATGATGTCCTTTATGAATGTGCAAATCATTTTAATTGATCATGATAGTAAAGTCAACAATTCACATTTTAATCTGGGTGAAGTATAGGTCAGATAACAAACATTACTCATCCCTAGTATGTTGATGCCCTTAACAAATAAATGGTTTGACTGTTCCGTTTTCTGTTCTGATTATAAAGGTATGTGTGGGGGGTGGAGGTGGGGTGGGGAGCCAAGGTTTAAGTTGTAATTATATGTTGTTGTTGTAGTTAGGTGCCATCGAGTCGGTACCGACTCATAGCGACCCAATGCACACCAGAACGAAACACGGCCTGATCCTGGGTCAACCTCACAATTGTTGCCACGTTTGAGCCTATTGATGCTGCAACTTTGCTAATCTAGCTCACTGGGGTCTTCCTCTTTTTCTCTGACCCTTCACCTTTACCAAACATGACATCCTTCTCCAGTGACTGGTCCCTCCTGACAATATGTCCAAAGTATGAGAGACGAAGTTTGGCCATCCTGGCCTCCAAGGAGCACTCTGGCTGCACTTATTCCAAAACAGATATGTTTGTTCTTCTGGCAGCCCATGACACTTTCAATATTCTCCTCCAACACCATAATTCAAAAGCATCAATTCTTCTACTGTCTTCCTTATTCACTGTCCAGCTTTCACATGTGTATGAGGTTATTGAAAATACCATGGATTGGGTCAGGCGCATCTTAGTCCTCAAGATGACATCTTTGCTCTTCATCGCTTTAAAAAGGTCTTGTGCAGCGTATTTGCCTAATGCAATATGTCACTTGATTTCTTGACTGCTGCTTCCATGAGTGTTGATAGATGATCCAAGAAGAATGAAATCCTTCAATATAAATTCAAAATCTGGATCTCAGGAATGGGGTCGGGGTAGTTCTTTTCAGATACAAACTAGAATTTATTTTAAGAATTTCTGCTAGTTATGTTTTGACATATAACAATTGCCTATTATAACACATGGTTATATAAGATATGATCAGATCATACCTCTGGAAAAGAGATTCTCCAGGTCGGGCGTGCAGGTGGTCAAGTAAACCTAACTCTTGAAGGTCACCTCAAATTCTTAATCCATTTGCTCTTGGATCCCCAGAGTAATTTGTTTCCCTTTTAACTTTCTCAAATATACACTCCAAAATGTGTTTCTTTTACTTCAAACAAAGGTGACCTGGTGGCGCTGTGTGTAAGCATTGGACTGCTAACCACAAGGTCCATAGTTCAATTTCTCCAACAAGCAATCCACAGGAAAAACTTGAGTCTGTCTGCTGTTGTAAAGATTTACAGTCTTTGGAACCCGATATAGGGTCATTATGAGTCAGAATAGGTAGTGCATTTTTGTTTGTTTGTTTTTACCACAACCAAGTCAACCTATAATTTTCAAAATGAACTAAAGAAGAAAAATATTTTCCATTCTGGAAAATATAGCAATACCAGTAACTTCATTCATGTATTCAGTTACTATTCTATAGTTTCCATTTTCCTAGAACCAAACTCCCATAAATTTGCAGGCAATCTACCGAATTTCCTTCCCTCTTGACCCCCTTTCTTTCTCAGTACGGCAAGATCATTTCTCCCATGTCTTTCACCTGGGAGTCATCAAGCTTGTTCCAATCTCAATCCCAATCACTGCTTGATTTCAGTTAGAAGAGTAGGACTTGGTGACAATCCAATTGCAAGACTGTGGTGAATGATCACCTTCCGGGGAGACTCAGGCTTCCTGTACACATGGAGGAGTGGTCATTACAAACCCACTGCCAGGCCAGACCGTTCATGTAACAACTGCCTGTTCACAGTGCTGGGAGTCTGCAGAAGGAATGTGCATTCTTGCACGCACATATTTCCATTCATCCATTTGTAAGTAGGCCTCCTAAAACCAGGCCACACTCTGACTGGAAAAAAAAAATGT
>NW_006408748.1:1447822-1456430 GCF_000296735.1 Chrysochloris asiatica | reverse complement strand
CTTGGATTTTCATTCTCTTGGTTTCTTGTGACGTGTTAAGTTTCTTTGAGGTTGCCTTATAGTCCATTAACTTTTCTCTCCATTTACTGCAGTCTATTTTATCCTCTAATCGACCTGACCTTCTCACTATCTGGATCTCTGTTCCTAAATGTTTACCTTCTTTTACATTGTACTTGTTTTGATCATAGACTGATCTCCCAGATTCTCTGAGTTTGTTCTTATAATTTTGTTCTGTTCTCAGCTCTTCCTTCTGTTAACTTAATTCAGGGAGGTGCTGCCACGTATGCCAATCTCTGGTTGTTGTCTGTTCTTGTTGGTTCTCAGTCCACAGAACTCTCTTTAGGATGTTTTGTAGTGCAGTGTTGGCTTTGGCAAAATCCTTTAGCTTCTGTTTATCTTGGAATGTTTTGATTACACCGTCATATTTGATTGATAGCTTTGCTGGATAAAGGATTCTTGGTTGGCAATTTTTGTCTTTCAGGTTTTTATAAATGTCTCCCCATTGCCTTCTTGCTTGCATGGTTTCTTCTGAGAGATCTGAGCTTAATCTGACTTGCTTGCCTTTGTATGCGACACTTCTGTTTTCCCTGGCTGCTTTGAGAAGTGTCTCCTTATCTTTGATTTTGGAGAGCTTGACTATGATATGTCTTGGTGATTTTCTTTTGGGGTCTATCCTTCCTGGGGTTCGTTGAGCTTCTTGAATGCTTATCTTTTCACTTTTCAGGATGTTAGAGAAATTTTCTTCCAGCAGTTCTTCAACTATTTCCTCTGTCTGCCTAACCTTTTTGAAATACAGACTGAATTCTGTTCATCACCCAAATCCTGCTTTACTAACTGCCTATTGCCTTCAAGGAGATGGTCTTAACACCTTACATGCTTGAAAGGTCCTTCGTAATCTAATTGTTGTCTACCTCTCCATCTCTGTGTACATTCTGAACAATTTGATTTCCAGAATGTATCATTCCTCCCATAATTATGCTTTGAAATGTGTTTCCTTCCCAATCTTTGCTTGTCTAAATCCTTTAAGGTTCAACTCAAAGGTCATCTCCTCTGGAAATCTTTATCCTGGACTTTCCAAACTGAGAGTGTTTGTCTTCTGTGTCCCCATGCCACCTATCTATTATAGCAGTTACCTGATGGACTGTGAACATTGGTTTACTTGCTGCTCCCTGTTGGCTAGCTCATAGGTCGTCAATGGTGGTGGTGGTGTTAAATGCTGTTGGCGTTGGTTCCGACTAATAGCAACCCTGTATAGGGTTTCCAAAGAGCAGTTGGTAGATTTGAACTGCCAACCTTGTGGTTCACAGTCCAATGTTGATCCTACAGCACCACACCAGAAGGCCTCATGAAACTTTGTTTTTGTGTTGTTATGTGCTGTTGAGTTGGTACCGACTCATAGCACAGCTTATGCACAACAAAACTGCCTGGTCCTGAACCAGTCTTGCAATTGTTGCTACACTAAGTCCATTGTTGCTGCCACTGTGTCTGTTCATCTTGTTGGGAGTCTTCCTCTTTTTTGCTGACCCTGCACTTTACCAAGCATGAAACTTTAGAACATCCTTAATGGAAGATTCTAAAAACATGCAAGGTCAAATAACATAAAATACTTGTATTTATTTCCATGTATGAAAAAAAAAAAATCTTCCAGCATCTCAATCTATTTATTTTACCTTTAAAAGGAACAGTTGCAAGACTTCTGATTGATGCTGATTTCATTCCAGGGGGTGTCTTTCCATTAGATATATTACTTCCTGACAGGACCTCGTGCCCACCCCACCCCCACCTTGAAATCTGGCTTCTTTTTATATTCTCAAAGAATAAGTCCCTAGTTACAATGTTAAGATGAATTCTCCCCTTCCATGTGGGAAACATGGTTTCCATTCGTGGCCTAGGCACCACCTGTCACAGAGCCTTGTGTGTTGTTGTGATACTGACAAAATTTCAGTGGATCTCTAGACTAAGACAGACTAGGAAGAAAGGCCTTGCGATCAACTTCCAAAACTAAGCTCATGAAAACCTATGGATCATGATGGTCTGATCCACAACCAGTCACAAGGATGGCACAGGACAGGGCAACATTTTGTTCAGTTTGGGTCACCATGCATCCTAACAACAGCAATATGCCATGTTAGGCTTTTAGTCCTGTTATTGTGCTGTTGGAGTCTTGGTGTGGCACTGTTGGATAAGGTTGGTTTAGACTGCAAGGATGGTGGTTCAAACTCACCAGCTGCTCCTCAGAAACCTTATGTAGGGTCACTATGAGTCAGAACTGACTGGAGGACACTTAACAACCAGAACATTTTGTTTATAAGCTACTCATGCAGCAGCATTTAACAAACAGTGTGAAGAGGATTAGAGCACAGAAGACACTGGACTTCTTGTTGTGGGGGGAGAGAATAAGCAAAGATAAGCCAAAGAGCTAGATATGTGAACTGATATGTTCTTATCAATCATTATGCTTCCTCTTCTTCCATTTTGTTCATTTTTCTACACATCCCTCAGTGTTCACACTTGCATTCTATATGCAGTGACTATACTTAGCACAGAATTCTTGGGAAAAGATCTGGCTGAGTAGCAAGCAGCTGACCTGAGAGACAAAAACAGTGGGTGAATAGAAGGTGGCACACACTACTCACACGTGAAGACGCTCACAGGGCTAATGGTCTAAGCAGGTGGGAGTGGAGGAGAGGGTAAGAAAATAAGCACTTGGTTCTCCCTACCCCATCCCTAAGAAAATCAGGAAATAATGTTACTCCAATTCAGAAGGGAGCTCTTATTAAGCTGCTGAAAGGTCCTTTTATCTGAGACAGCACAGAATACTTTGAGACTCTGAGCCAATGATTTTACTCTCATTCCTAAAAAGTTGCTATTGTGTGACATCATAAGATTATTTTGATTGTGCTTCTTTGTCTCTTTGTATAGTCTCAAGAAGAGAACATGTGTCAATGGCACATTTTTACCAGAAACTTGATTTCCAGCACTTGGGAATCAAGGGCCTGGGAATCCATTGCAGGGTGGTTTCTCTTCTTGCCTTCCCTGTTTGGATGAATTCATTGTGCCGACATGCCTGCCTCATACCTTTTAAGGACACTAGCCCAACAGGTTCTTTCCTGGGATGGTGGCTATCTCAGTGCAGGGTGGTCTGTGAAAACAAACTCTGCCTTTTCTGCCACAGGTGATTGGGCTAGGGGCAGTGCAGAGGTAGGTTGGGCCTGAGAAAGTTTGTCATCTCTGAGGAGGCCTGTGTGTGAAGAAGGCCTGGGGCAAACTGCACAATCCTAAGCATTCTTAACATCGTGGTGGCAAACCAAACCAGTCAGACCCTTCGAGGCAGAGAGAAATTAGGTGAGCAAAGAGGCTGTGCTCTGCTCTGGTTCACAACAGGGCTCACTGGCCCATGGTCAGCCTGGCTGACCCTGCTGCTGAGAGTGACCTCCTGCCCTAGGTCTGTTTGCAGTAACCTCACCACAACCTCTAGAGGTAACCAGGCAAGCTGGCATCAGGATCATCCCCAGGTGGCCTTCTGGGCATCTTCTGCCCTCAGGATCTCTGGTTTTCTCTTCAATTAAACTCAGGCTCTGACCCATGGGAAAGCTGCCAGCCTCAGAAACAGCAGCACAGACCTTTCGCAATAAAGTGAATAACCTCCATTTCTCAAAAAGGCTCTCTCTCTTTCTCTCTCTCTCTCTCTCTCTCTCTCTCTCTCTGTGTGTGTAGGGAGAGAGCAACAGAGAGAGGGTTGAGTTATAATTTTATTCAAGGGAGCTTCAGTGGAAAAATTCCCTTCTCTTTTCATTCTATTTTTCTACAAATTTTTTGAAGCCTTCTCGTAGTCTTCTTTTTAGTGTACTGTTTTGTGAGTTTTGATGAATGAATCGGTTATACAATCTCCGTAATTAAGATATAGAACAGTCTCATCACTCTAAAAATCCCATCCTGCCCTTCGCAGCCAACCCCTCCCTCAACCTCCAGCCTCTGGCAACCAGTGATCTGTTTCTGCCCCTGTAGCTTTTGGCTTTTACCAAATGTCACATAAGTAGAATCACACTAGACCCTCATTAGCATCCTTATTTAAATCAACATGTGCCTTCTCAGACATTTCCTACCAGACATTTCACCCTCATATGTTGCCTTGCTTTCCCCCCAGAACACTTTACATATCTGAAGAGAAATGGCTGTCATCATTTACTTAATTATTACCTCACATTCCCACCAGAATGGGAAGGCGAGCACTGTGAGCACTTGACCTCATTTGCTGCTGTATCTCAGGGTTCAAAATGTTGTCTGACGTAAGTGCTCAGTAAATATTTGTTGAATGAACCACAGAATGAATGAGGACATTGGAGCTTCCCTGTACCCTCTCATACTCAAGCAGACTTCGTTAATATAAGAGAGATCCTCTTCTCCATCAGTGTGATAGCCATTTATTGCTGTGTTGCCAAAGGAGATAGCTAATCTGCAAGTAATATAATTAGAAATAATTAGGCTGATCCAGATTATGAATTGTTTTTTAAATTTACTTTCTGGATGATTAGATGACAGAGGCTAGAACAGATCTGAAGTGCATAAAATGGAAAGAATATAATAACAAGTTCATAGGGTTGTCATGAGAATTACATGACTCAATGGAAGTGAAGTGCTTAATCTGGTGCTTCTTAATAGGATGTGTAGGAGAGGGGAGAATGGTTTGGTGCCTCAGGGGACATCTGGCAATGGCTGGAGATGTGTGGAGGGAAACATGCTACAATGCATAGAATAGTCTTCCTGCAATGAAGAGTGACCAGGCCTAAATGTTAGAGCTGTGTTTGGCATAGACCAGTTTCCGTCAAGTTGCTTCCCACTCGTAGTGCCCTGTAGGACAGAGTACAAGGACTCCTTCGGGTTGCTAAGGCTATAATCTTTATAGAAATGGACTGCCACAGCTTTCTCTCATGGAGGGGCTGGTAGGTTTGAATCACTGACTTTTCGGTTAGCAGCCAAGCTCCTAATCACTATGCCATCACGTTGTTGTTGTTGTTGTTGTTGTTGCTAGGTGTTGTCAAGTTAGTTCAGACCCACAGCAGCGGTATCTACATGAGAACAAAACACCCCTGGGTTCTGTGCTGTCCTTACAAATGTTGCTACATTTGAATCCATTGTTGCTGCCACTGTGTCTGTTATGCCCAGAATTCGGGGTCCCCAAAGACCACCCAGGAGCAGTGCACCCATGTAAAGACATAAGGGTTGTTTATTCAAGCTCAAGCCAGGTCTCTAACCGCATCCAACGCAGCGGATTAGGGAAAGAGCCTCGAACCTTTTGTCTGCAGGGTTTTTATAGAGTTTTCAAACAGCTCAGGTTTCTCAGCTTTACAATCTTTGGATTGGTTAACAATTGGCAAACTATGAGATATTACAGTTTAATTGGTCAGGACTGGCGGTCTTTGTTCTTAGGCTAGGGTAAAGGAAAACATCTGGCCTCTGGCCTTGAGCTGCCTGGCTATATATCATTTTCTTGGAGCTAGAGGACGTGCTAAAGCTTATATACGAAGTGGATTCTTCTCTTTGGCCCTACATGTCAAGCCATCTAATTGAGGACCTTCCTGGTCCCTCCTGATGACATGACCAAAGTATACAGTTAGCATCCTCACTTCTTAGGAGCATTCCAACACAGATTTATTCGTTCTTCTGGCAGTCCAACACCATCATTCAAAGGCATCAATTCTTTGGTCTTCCTTATGTGTTGAGCTTTTGTATGCATATGAAGCCATTGAAAATACCATGGCTTGGGTCAGGTGCATTTAGCCTTTAAAATGACGTTTTTTGGTTTTTAACACTTTAAAAGATCTTTTGCAGTTGACTTATCCAATGCTGTAATATAATATGCTGTTAGATTTCTTGACTTTTGCTTCCATGGGTGTTAATTGTGGATCCGAGTAAAATGAAACCCTTGCCAACTTCAATCTTTTCTCCATGATGTTGGTTATGGGTCCGGTTGTGAGGATTTTTTGTTTTCTTTGTGTTGAGATGTAATCCACACCTTAGTTGTTGTTGTTAAGTGCTGTCAAGTCGGTTCTGACTCATAGCGACCCTGTATAGGGTTTCCGAGGAACAGCTAGTGGGTTTGAACTTCCAACCTTGTGGTTAGCAGTCCAGTACTTATCTAGCAGTACCATACCAGCACTCCCACCCATACCATCGTAAGGGTGACATTTGTGTTTGCTATGATTATTCTGAGAAGTCCCTGGGTGGTGCAAACTATTAAGTGTTTGACTACCTGAAAGGTTGGCAGTTCAAACCCACGTAGAGACACTTCGGAAGACAGACCTGGCAAACTGCTTCTGAAAGGTCACAGTCTTGAAAATCCTAGAAAGCACCATAGCACAGTTCTTCTCTGGCAACGCTGAGTTGCCAGGCTTGAAATTGATTCCATGGCAGCTAACAAAAACAACCACCACCAACATGATTGTTTAATTGCCAAAGTGGCTGCTCTTGATAAATGTTCTCACACAGCCTAAGTTGTAACAGACAAAGTGATGTGGTAGTTTAACAAAGTAATTGAGGACAGAGGCTTTCTGCTCCCATAAGGGTTTTACAGCCTCAGAAACCCCATACAGTGTCACTGTGAGTTAGTTCCAGCTCAACAGTACCTAACAATAGCAACAAATCTTCAGTCTTGATCAGGTCTGATGTTTGACTTCTATTTTGACATTTCTTATCCTCTGATCCTAATCTCTTAACCTATGAATCTCATCTGTCTATCAAATTCTCACACCTAATCAGAAAAGAACAAATGAACAAAGTTAATTCTTATCTGAAGAAGTCCCTCTGGCTTTTTATTAACTCTGTGACTTTGAGCAAGTTGCTTAATTTCTCTACATTTCTTTTTCTTTGTTTGTAAAATTGGATTAATATTTGTAAATCCTTCAAAGAGTTTCTGGGCATAAGGGTAGCATTGAAAGAAATAATCCATGCAAAATATTCAATAGTGCCATGGCACATAGTAAATGTTCAATAAATGCTCTATATCATTGTTGTTTTGTTATTGTTAATTTCCTTAAAGATTTTCCCATAGAATACAGTAAAAGGATCAGGGACAGCTTCAATTAGGAAAAGAAAAGCTACTATTCATATAAAATATATACAGCACATGTATATTCCATATAATAACACATAATTATATACAATTAAATTTAAACTATCATCATTATTTTTTTAAACTATGTTGCTCTTGTTCTCCTAGTAGATCAACTCCTTAAAAATAAAGGATTCTCTCCCTTGCTCTCTCTCTCTTTTATTTTAAATTTGTATCTGTCACACAGTATGCAATTGTTTAATTAAAACTTTCAGTCTTGATTAGAAGTATAAACACATGACAGTAAATCTGGGTCTGAGATATGAAATATAAGATCCAGGAACATTAAATATGAGTACAGTGCAGTAAGCTCTCAGGATTTAGAGTTATTAATATTTTATTCCTTCATTGAGACAGAAGGGAGAGACCCACAGTGGGTAATTACTCATTGGGCTGATAAACCCCAAATTCAGAAGTTCAAATCCATCAGCAGCTCCATGGGAGAAAGATAAGGCTTTCTTCTCCCTTAAAGATTGGCAGCCTCAGAAATCCTATAATGGGTTACTGTGAGTTGGAACCCACTTGATGGTGCGCCACCACCACCACCAGCCCTCTGAAGGTCCTGAAGTCTCTTATTTAGTCTTAATGTGAAGGTGCTTTGGAAATTTCAAAAGAAAACTATGGAAATGTGGGATATTACTATTATTATTATGGACTCCTCATGTGACACTGTAGGATAAGCACTGGACTGCTGACTGCAAGGTTGCAATTCAAACCCACCAGCTGCTCCTCAGAAATGCTATATAGAGCCACTATGAGTCACAACCGATTTGATGGCACTTAGCAATGACAACAACAACCATTATTATCAATTCTAACAAGTATAAAGGAGCCTGCTGGTAGTGTTTCTCTGCTATTCATAAGGTTTTCAGTGAATAAATATTTGGAAGTAGTTCATCACTCCTTCTTCCTAGCCTGTCTCCACCTGGAAGCTCATCTGAAACCTGTCCACCATGGGTGACCCTGCTGGTATTTGAAATACCGGTGGCATAGCTTCCAGAATCACAGCAACTCACAAGCCACCAGAGTATGACAAAGGTGGAGAGTCACATAAAAAGAGTAAGACCCCAGTGAGATGGATTGGTAAAGTGGCAGCATCAGTGGACTCAAGGGTGGCAAGGATTGTGATGTTGGTCCAGGATCGGACATTGTTTCGTTCTGTTGTGCATAGGGTTGCTATGAGTCGGTACCAACTCAATGGCACCTAACCACCACTACAACAACAACTGGTAGTATAGTGGGTTATGGATTGGGCTGCTAACCACAAGGCCAGCAGTTCAAATCCACCAGCCGCTCTGTGGGAGAAAGATGAGGCTTTCTGTTCCTGTCAAAATTTGTAGCCTTGCAAACTCTATACAAGGGCACTATGATCTGGAACTAACTCTACAGTACACAGGAGCAGCAAGTTATGTTATTGTTGGTGTTAAGTGTTGTTGAGTTGGTTCCGACTCATAGTGGCCCTGTATAGGGTTTCTGAGGAGCAGCTAGTGGGTTTGA
>NW_006408748.1:1443057-1447342 GCF_000296735.1 Chrysochloris asiatica | reverse complement strand
GCCTCATCTTTCTCCCGTGGAGCAGCTGGTAGTTTCGAACCGCTGACCTTAAGGTTCGCAGCCCGATTCGTAACCACCACGCTACCAGAGCTCCTTGGTATAACGTTATAAATACAATGGGGAAAAACTGTTTCTCAACATAAAATTTTAGGTATATAGTCTATCATATTTTATATTGTCACAAAATAGCTGGGAGGTAAACCCACATCATTTGCAAAATGAAAAGGCAAATGGCAACCTAGGGAAAATGTTTGCAACATATATGACAATAAAACCAATTGCCATCAGCTTAATTCTGACTCATGATGACCCCAGGTATGTCACAGTAGAGCTATACACCCTAGGATTTTCAATAGTTAATTTTTCTGAGGAGCCACTGGGTGGACATGAACTTTCAACTTTTCAGTTTGCAGCCAAGAGTACTGTTTGTACCACCCAGGGACTCCAACATATTTAAGAAAGGACCCATGTCTCCAGTTGAGAAAAAGGTCTTATAATTCAACAAGAATTTATGGTTGAAATGCTAATCCTCATAAGTAAGAACCAAAACGTCTGGCAGGATCCAAACAGTCAAGTCTAGAGTAGAGCTTCCACTGATAAGTTAATGAAACCTGTGAGATGGAGAAGTCTTACAAGACAGAGCCTCCCACGCTTTCATTCTCCCACAATGCTTCTCTACTGCAACGTCTCTACTGACCTGCCCTCCAATCAGTCTCAGTCTGGAATAGGTGCAAGCTATGACTGCAACCGCTTCATCTCTTCTTCAGAAGCATCCTTGATGCTGCTGGTAAAATAGGGATTGCTCGTGTCTGATGTTCGACTCCCTTTTGACCCTTCTTAGCATCAGATCCTAAGGTCTTTTAACCCATGAATCCCATCCGTCTATCAAATTCTCAGCCTAATCAGAAGAGAAGAAAATTAGTTCACACTCAGAACATATTCATAACACAGCCTCTATCTTTTACCCCGAGTCCTGGTGCGGCTCTGTGGGTCAATGAGCCAGACTGCAAAGCCGTTTGAACTGCAAAGTCGGTGGTTCAAGCTCACCAGTCGCTCCTCGGAAGCCCTGTACAGGGTCGCTATGGGTTGGAACCGACTTGATGGCACTTAACAACAACAACAAATCTTTTACCCACTCTCCCACTCACCCATTGTTCCCTAAAGCCCTGGGGTTGGATGGGTCAGAACAAGAAATAGAATAAATGGAAATAATTGTTGATGGAGGTACAGGAGGGAGTGAGGAGGAGAAAATTATTGGGACTATCTGACACCGTTTTTTAAAAGCCAGAAAACCAGGGTAATCAAAACACTGCACAACGAGACTTGCTAAGTAAAAATATTTATTTGCACATATGTTTTATTCACTGTGAATTTTCATTTATATTTGAAGACAAAGTATTTTATTTATTTGACATCATAATGAAAGACCTTTTATTTTTTAATGGTAACTGAAAATGCAGATTCTACAATGATAATCATAATGTTTGTAGGCATAATGGGAGTCCTGGCGTGGCACTGTAGGATAAATCACTGGACCGCAAGGTCAGTTTGAACTACAAGGTTGGTGGTTCAAACTCACCAGCCACTCCTTGAAAACATTATACAGGGTCACTATGAGTTGGAACTGACTCGACAGCACTTAACAACAACAACAAAGGAATAATGATGATATGTTCCATTCTACTTCTTGTATACAGTGAAGTAATAGAATAAGAATTTTGCATGTGTCTAGTTTATCTTGGAGTACTGGTATGGCACTGTAGGATAAGCGCTGGGCCATAGGTCGGTTTGAACTGCAAAGTTGATTTGAACCACGAAGTCAGTGGCTCAAATCTACCAGCAGGCTCCTTGGAAACCCTATACAGGGTCTCTTACGAGTTGAAACTTACTAGATGGCACTTAACAGCAACATTTTTAACTTTTACTATTGCTCAACATTGCTTACTTTTTAAACTGTTTTACTATTTCTCAGCACCAGAATTTAGCATAACACCTGGCACTTAAAAAGACATCAACAACAACACAAAAAAGACATCAACATTTCATTAAATTCATTCATCTTATGAATGAATGCCATCCATACGATATGGGTGTGACTGACATCCATCCTTTCAAGTTTTGGTGACGAGTCGGAAGTGACTCGAAGACACACAGCAACAATTGTGGGTTTACATTTACTCACACAAATTGGTGAACATGGGAAAATATCTGCAAAATTAGATTAGACAAGACCTCTTTGCTTTTTGAGCTAATCTTGTCTTTCTTGTTTAGGAGATAGTTTGGTAGTGTTATTAATTGGTAACTCTTAATGGAAAGTGACTCAAAATAAGTTCAAGGCCCCTCTCTCTCTCTCTCTCTCTCTCTCTCTCTCTCTCTCTCCTTGTAAGTCTTACCCAAAGGAAGTGAATACAACCTAATCTGCACGAACTAAAACTACCACAGAGATGAAACGTAAAACCGGAAGAAACATATTGTCGGTGTACCAGATGGAAGCATGTTTGTGTCATGTGAGTAGACATGACAAAAACAGCCTTCCTTAAACTATTTGTGGCAATAGTTATTGCAATCATTTTAATTTTACCAGACTATTTCAAGACGCCTGAAGGTGAGTATGTATCCTATGTACCCATTTTTTTCTTTTAAAAATAATGTGTGCTAATGGTTCTTCTGAGAGTTTTGTGTGTCTTAAAAATTAAAACAAGCCTGTAATTTTAGTTAATCAGTAACATTATTCATATTTCTGAATCATTGTAGTGTTCTTAAAAATATAACTTTAAAAATGTATAATTCAGCTTTGAAACATTGAGTTTATAATAATCTCATTTTTTATTTTGTACTTTGAAGCGAATTCCTTAAAAACCAGTTGTAAATGTGTTTTTACAAAAGTCACATTTATTATATTAAAAAGTGCTCGCATTCCCTCTGTTACCACTATTTCACAAATAGTGACAAATAGTTTGTTACTTTTTGAAAAGCTGAAGTATCTAGAAATCTTCAGAATAGAGTTAAAATAAGATGGTGCAGTGTAAAGCAAATGTGTGTGTGACAAGAGAAAAATGGAACAAAATGAACTCTGTGAACATTTCCAGAGAATTGTGATATGAAATTGACACCTAGATTAGGAAAGTAGTGGCGATGATGGTGTGCTGTAAAATTGGTTCCGATTCATAGTGACCTGTATAGGGTTTCCGAGGCTGTCAGTCTTTATAGGAGCAGAAAGCCTCATCTTTCTACAGAAGAGCAACAGATAGATTCGAACTGCTGACCTTGAGGTTAGCAGCCCAACTCGTATGTAACCCAATATACTACCAGGGCTCCTTAGATTAGAAAAGTAAGTGGATGCAAATTTAAACTGTTTATGTATGTTCATACGATACTTGAAAATCTAGTAATATGATTTACTGACAACTCAATTACTCACTGTCATCAAGTCGATTCCTATATGGGGTTTCTGAGGTTGTAAATCTTTATGGGGCAGAAAGCCTTATCTTTCTTCTGAGGATCAGTCAGTAGGTTTGATCTGCTGACCTTGTGGCTAGCAGTCCAATGCTTACCCTGTAGTGCCACACCAGGTTCCTATTGTGTTCTTTAGTTTTTAACAATAAACAAAAGTAAAAAAGAAAATGATGTCTTGTCATTAAAATGTTGCCTTATGAATTTGATTAAAGCTAGAGAAAAATTTTTTTTGATGACATACTATATTGATTATTTAATGTTGCAGATACATAATGCTAAAGTTGATAGATAAAAAATTTTTTTTGCTAATTATATTTAAAAACATATTGCAATGATTTAATGTTGCATATGCATAGGAGTCCTGGTGTGGCGCTGCAGGTTAATAAGTTGGACGGCAAGGTCGATTTGAACCACCAGGTTGGTAGTTCAAGCTCACCAGCCACTCCTGGGAAACCCTATACAGTGTTGCTGTGAGTAGGAACCGACTCGATGGTACTTGGAACCGACTCAACAGCACTTAACAACAACAACAACAACACACATGGTGCTAAGTGACCCCCAAAATATTTTCTTCTAAGTAAACACCATGACTGTGCAATTTTGTGAAAGATTATATTTTTCAAATGTCTCTTGATTTGCTGATATTATGTTGCTCAGATTAAGTAACTATAGCAAATATTCTTTTATTTTTTTATTTTTAAGTTTTTATTGTGAATTATGTGATAGTTTACATGGGAGAACATTAGCTTTACATTCATCCTACCGTATTTTGTTTCATTGCAAACAAAACATTGATTATAATCCCCTACATGCATCATCAAACAACCAA
>NW_006408748.1:1424483-1442194 GCF_000296735.1 Chrysochloris asiatica | reverse complement strand
TCTTGCCATACTGCTGGCCAACCAGGTCTCAACCTGGGTTCACAGGAATCTATTGAACATGGTCAGACTTAGCTCACAATATCATTGCTGTTTTTCCCCCACTTCCCCTTATGGGTGACCAGTGTGGTCACCAGCCAGACCACATAGCATATATTCTTGCTGCTTGAATTCACTGAGTGAAAATGTTAGAATTAGAATAATGGTAAACTAGTTCAATGTTGAAGCTATTGTGTATAAGATAAATAGGCTGAGAGAAAGCCTATTTAGAATAGTTTCCTCAAGTAGGTCATATAGCTATAGCTAGTATTACCAATTAACAACAACAGCAAAGCAGCTCCAAAAATTTAGCTTGCATCTAATGAAAACTAGGAAGTAAATCTAAAAATGACTTCAAAAACTATTAAGTATTGGTTAGTGTTTTATGAGAACTGGTGATTATAAGAGCATAGAGGTTTACCCACTTGGTCTGGCTTCAATGACTGGATAATCAGAGCTCAACTAGAAGAAGAAAGAGGAGGAAAAAAAGAGTCATCTGATACAATGTGATGAACTTGACCTATTCTTGTGGATGTAGTAGCTAAAAAGAGGGAACAAATCTTTACAGTGAGGATCACGCCCACCCCCTCCATACACAGAGTAGACAGGGATAGACAACTTGGACATTGGCTACTCAAAATGGGGGGTGGGGTGGGGCGGCTATAAAGGCAAGACGTGACTGGCTTACAAGCTTTCAAGAGGGAGCCTAGATCCAGAGGGCATGGAGGAAGGTAGAATCTCCACTGGAGGAAGGTAGTATTCAATCTGTCTGGGCAGGGCTGATGAAAGGAGATGGAGTAGGTCTTTTGTGGTACTACAGTGAATAATTGTTATCAGGACTGACTGAGGGTTGGAAATGTAAAGGTAGACATTTTGTAGCAAAAGAAGGGGAGTGGTTGACTTTGGAGTCCAGGAGTGGAGGTCCCTGGGACCATCAAGGAAGAAGAGCAGAGTGCGGATCCCTACCCAGAGAAGCTGTGACCCAGAGATGGAGGCAGAGATGATGACATGGAGAGATGGAGCAGCTGGAGACTCTAGACCTAGAGAGGGAGAGGGGCTGTGTGCTGAAGACCGGAGGTGGGGGGTTGGGGGGCAGGCTTGCAGGGTATACCCTTTGGTTGGTTTATGATGCATGGAGGGGATTTTAACCATGGCAATGAAACGATATACGACAGGATGAATGTAAAGCTAATGTTCTCCCATGTAAACTATCACATAATTCACAATAAAACGTTTTTTTAAAAAAAAAAGAACTACTACACTAGCAAAAAAAAAAAAAAAAAGAGCATGTTAGTTTTTCTTTTGAGGGCCAAGGTTTCTCATTGTTGGGGTAGTTTTGGGAACGAAGAAGAAACTTATAAGGGGATACAGCTGGGAGTGCTAGTACCCCTTCTATTTGTGGATGGAAACAAGAGCTTTTATAAAGTCCACCTTAGGCAAATTTCATTGGCCTAAACTAGCATATCAGTTCTCCTTGATTTTGTCAATAATCAGTCATCATAACGATTTTTGTTCTTAGTTTCATATCTGATTACATCATCAGCTTTCAACATTTTCTATTCTTCTTCCCTCAGACTTAAGAGAGCTGTTTATTTCTCTTTTCCTAGTCCAAGAACAAAATAGATATTTCCTCACACTCTTTTTAGGTTTATTTGGGGATTTTGTTTCATAGACATCCAAGTTAAGATCAACAAACAAAACAGAAATGTTTGAAAACCACTACTTTTATCTGATGTTATATAGTGGTAGAAAGAATCGTGGACTCAAACCACTATAAATGGAAAGTTGATCATTAGGCATAATTACTGCACTAACGTATTAATAATGCTTTGCATTTTTATAATGCTTCATGGATCATCAGGAAGTTTATATAGCTTCATTTAATATAGTCCTAGCTTTGGTAGCTATTCATAAGGTTTTCAGTGACTAATGATTTGAAAGTAGTTCGTCACTCTTTCTTCCTAGCCTGTCTTTGTCTGGAAGCTCATCTGAAACCTGTCCACCATGGGTGACTCTGCTGGTGATTTAAAATACCGGTGGCATAGCCCTCAGAATCACAGCAACTCAAGCCACTGCAGCACGACAGACAGATGTGTGGTGGCCGTTTGGTTTTATGTCGAAACTGTCACTTTAAATTTCGATATCAATCCTGATACAATCAAGATGTTCTATCCTAAGATGGCGGCTCCAGGAATAGTTGAGCATTTTGAATTAGAATACAATGGATTTCTTGATTCTTCTACAAATTCCCCTAGCTGTAAGCCCTCCAATCCTCCAAATATTCCTGGACC
This sequence comes from Chrysochloris asiatica, assembly GCF_000296735.1. Lineage (NCBI taxonomy): Eukaryota > Metazoa > Chordata > Mammalia > Afrosoricida > Chrysochloridae > Chrysochloris > Chrysochloris asiatica. The sequence goes on along the minus strand of NW_006408748.1, from coordinate 1,439,867 downwards.
AAGAAGCAGTTGTTTGAACAGAGCATGGGAACACTGAATGTTTTAAAATTAAGAAAGGTGTGCGACAATGTTGTATTCTTTCACCATACTTATTCAACCTGTATGCTGAGCAAATAATCTGAGAAGCTGGGTTCTATGAAGAAAAATGTGGCATCAGGATTGGAGGAAGACTCATTAACAACCTGCGATATGCAGATGATACAACCTAGCTTGCTGAGAGTGAAGAGGACTTAAAACATTTACTGATGAAGATCAAAAATCCTTTGATATGGATTACATCTCAATGTAAAGAAAGCAAAAATCCTCACCACTGGACCAATAAACAACATTCTTATCAATTGAGAAAAGATTGAAGTTGTCAACGACTTCATTCTTCTTGGATCAACAATCAACACTCATGGAAGTAGCGGTCAAGAAATCAAATGACGTATTGCATTAGGCAAATCTGCTGCACAGGAGCTTTTTAAAATGTTGAAGAGCAAAGATGTCGGCTTGAGGACTAAGGTGCGCCTGACCCAAGCCATGGTATTTTCAATAACCTCATATAGATGCGACAGCTGGACAGTGAATAAGGAATATCATAGAAGAATTGATGCCTTTGAATTATGGTGTTGGAGGAGAATACTAAAAGTGCCATGGGCTGCCAAAAGAACTAATCGATCTGTGTTGGAAGAAGTGCAGCCATAGTGCTCCTTAAAGGCCAAGATGGCCAAACTTTGTCTCTCATACTTTGGACATATTGTTAGGAGGGAACAGTCGTTGGAGAAGGATATCATGCTTGGTAAGATGGAGGATCAGAGATAAAGAGGAAGACCCCCAACGAGATGGATCGGCCAGGTGACATCATTGATGGACTCAAGTGTGGCAGCGGTGGTGAGGTTGGCCCAGGATCTGACATTGTTTCGTTCTGCTGTGCATGGAGTCGCTATGAGTTGGTTCTAACTCGATGGCACCTGACAACAACAACACATTTTGGTAGCAAGTGGATTGCAAGCTGGACTGCTAACCTCAAGGTCAGCAGTTCAAAACTACCAGTTGCTCCCTTCAAGTGAGAAAGATGAAGCTTTCTGATCCTGTAAAGATTTACAGCCTCAGAAACCCTAACAGGGTAACTATGAATCAGAACTGACTTAACGGCACATCACCACTACCACCAACAAAATGTGATTAAACAAAGAGTCTGGTGTGGTGCTGTAGGATAAGCATTGGATTGTTAACCACAAGGTTGCCAGTTCAAACCCACCAGCCATTTCCCAGGAGAAAGATGAGGTTTTGCACCCTTAAAGATTTATCACCTTGGAAATCCCATACAGGGATAGAATTGACTGGATGGTAGTGACTTTGGTTGGGAGCCATATTGATGAAATGATGGAGATTTGACCATATTTGTGTGCTTTTTTTGATTAGTAGTTTTTGTTCACAATAATAGCTGGTCTATTAAAGGAATTGACTTTTCAATTAATGCATTTCATAAAGTAAAATACTTTCAAAAGTTATTTAAATGATAAGCTAAAAGTATTCTATAAATGCTAAAATAAACCTAGAGATTTCCATCTAGGATAATCCTCTCTGAAACTTGTGTCTATTTTTTAAAAATAATTTTTTCTTGTGTTCTAGTCACTCTAATTTCTAAGATAAATACTATAAAATGATTTTTACTTATCAATTATTCACTGATGCCCTACCTTTAACATGTCAAATTAATTCAAATAGAATCTTAATGAGGAATAATGTATTCATGAAGTTTAATAGATTTTATTTCAAAATAATAAACCCTCTGAAGACGTAGGGTAAAAATAGAGTACTGTTTGATCATTTTTCATCAAGAAAGTATCTGAGTCTCTGAATAATCATTAGGAAGAATAATAAAATACCACAATTATACATTGTATGCTATTAGACTAACGTTTACCAAAGAAGAGGGATTTTAACAAATTCTTCAACAGTGTTTGAGACTTCTTATGAGTTTACATTGGGTATGCACACCTGGTGTGGCTCTGTAAGATAAGCACTGGACTGTAAATCACAAGTTCCATGGTTCAAGCTCATCAGCCACTACTAGGAAACCCTACACAAGGTTGCTCTCAGTCAGAACCAACTTGACACCTCTTAACAACAACAATAACATGCACTAGGCAAGATATTGACAGGAGAGCTTTTGACCTCTCAGCTTATTTGAAAAACAGTTTATACTTTTTGTTGTTGTTAGGTGCCATTGAAGAGGTTCCAATTCATAGGGACTCTATGCCGTGGTGTCGGTTCCAACTCATAGCATATTAATGTTATATAAACTTGCCCTCACTTTGAAACAATTGAAGCAACCCTACCTGCAATTCTTCATTACAATCACCTTCACTTGCTGCAATTGCAGCTTTGAAATCATTGAAGAGGCTCTAAGTCATTTTTGCACTCCTGTAAGACTAAGAACCGCATGCACCTGCATGAAACAACGCTCCTACAAACTAGATTTAAAGGTACACTTAAGAATGGATCTGGCCAATAACCTACTGCCTGTACTTCTAACTGGGACAGAAATAGCACAGACAAAAACACCTCAAGTCTAATTTTATCTAGCTGCTTTGACTTCCTCAGATACTTTTAAGAGCCAAACTGACATAAACTATGTTTACCAGCTTTCATTTCCTCTTCCATTTCACACTTTCTGATGAAAATGGCAGTGTAATGAGCAGTGAAATTAAAGAAAACACTGAATAAAGGATAAGGGGACTTCAAGCATTTACAAGCTATAGGATAGACTGAAATATATGAATATATGTCCTGGTGTGGCATCATAGGACAAGTACTTGATCTCAGGTTGGTGTGAACCTTAAGGTTGTCAGTTCAAACCTACAAGTCACTCCTCGGAAACCCTGTACAGGGTTGCTATGAGTCAGAACCGATTCAATGGTACTTAACAACAACAACAACAACAATCCATATCAAGTACTGTGTAAACTATTTTTGCAAGTAATAACACATTTTAACTCATATTAAGTATTTAGATCCTGGTAATGCATTATTTTCAACAGAGACTCTTCTGAAAATCGTTGGAAACTAGGAATGAAACTAGATGGATAAAGTTACTTTGTCATAAATCTTTACTTCTTATTGAATTTAATGAATTAGTATGGTTGTAATATGGTTACCAATTTGACACTATATATACAACAATATGCACTGGGAAAAATACTGTTGAAAATCATAGTTTTGCAATACTTTGTTAGAAATGGCCTTATTCTCTTATCAACTCTGTTATAATGCCAACAATTCTTGCTTGGGATTCCACTTAACTGCTTTTCTTATTGCTTTAGTGGATAAATACTCTCTCAGGATATCGCTTTTGTTTTTATAGGGAAAAAAATGGCTTTCTCTAAGACATTTATGTTGTTTTATCTTCCTTTTACTACTCTCTTTTTTTCTCTGTAGCTCTTACTACCTATATAATTTACTTATGTATTCTGCTCCTGTAAAGATTTACAGCCTCAGAAACCCTATGCAGGGTCGTCGCTATGAGTTGGATTGACTCCATGGCACATAACAACAACAACATCTTTTTTTAATATCTGACATACTCTACTAGAGGAAAACTCCATGTAAATGAAGGTTTTCTCTGTTTTGTTCACTGATGTATTTCAAGCATATAGGACAGTATTCCTCATTACATTAGAAAGAACTCAATGAGTATTTGTTGGTTGAGTGAATTTTCTGAGTCCTATTGAATTGCTAATGGATATTTACAGCTGTTTCTCTTCATTTTGAGTTTTGCCTCATCAGCAAAAAAAGATCCCATGGACTTTACTCCCACGTGTGGAATGTACGAAGTATGAATCTAGGAAAATTGGAAATTGTAAAAAATGAAATGGAACTCAGAAACATAGATATCTTAGGCATTAGTGAGCTGAAATGAACTGGTATTGACCATTTTGAATCTGACAACCACATGGTTCACTATGCTGGGAATGACAAATTGAAGAGGAATGGTGTTGTATTCATTGTCAAAAAGAACATATCCAGATCAGTCATGAGGTATAACACTGTCTGTGATAGGATAATATCCATGCACCTATAGGGAAGATCAGTTAATATCACTATTATTCAAATGTATGAACCAACCACTAAAACCAGTGTGGATGAAATAGAAGAATTCTATCAACCTCTATAATCTGAAACTGATCAAACATGCAATCAAGAAGTATTGATCAGGAGCTCTGGTAGTGTAGTGGTTACGAATCAGGCTGTGAACCTTAAGATGTATTGATCATTACTGGCGATTGGAATGCAAAGGTTGGGAGTAAAGAGGAAAGATCAGTAGTTGGAAAATATTGCCTTGATGATAGAATTGATGCTGGAGATAGCATAATAGAATTCTGAAAAATCAATGATTTGTTCATTTCAAATACCTTCATTAAACAGCATAAGAGACGATTATGCACATGGACCTCACCAGATGGAATACACAGAAATCAAATTGACTACATCTGTGGAAAGAGACAGTGGAGAAGCTCCATATTATCAGCCAAAACAAGGCCAGGGGCAGATTGTGGAACAGACCATCAATTGCTCATATGCAAATTCAAACCGAAACTGAAGAAAATGAAAACAACTGCACGAGAGAGCCAAAATATGACCTTGAATATATCCCACCTGAATTTAGAGATCATCTGAAGAACATATTTGATATATAAACACTAAAAACCGCAGACCAGAAGAGTTGTGGGATGACATCAAGAACATCATATAGGAAGAAAGCAAAAAGTCATTGAAAAGACAGAAAAAGGAAAATGTCAAAATGGTTGTCAGAACAGACACTGAAATTTGCTCTCCAGGAGAGAGATGCTAAAGCAAATGGAAGAAATGACGAGGTATAAGAACTGAACAGAAACTTTCAAAGGTCAGCTTGAGAAGACAAAACCAAATATTACAACAAAGTGTGCAAAGATCAGAAAACCAAAAGGGAAGAATGCACTCAGCATTTCTCAAGCTTGAGGAACTGAAGGAAAAATTCAAACTTCGACTTTAATCATTGAAGGATTCTCTGGGAAAATTATTGAATGATGTAAAAAGCATCAAGAGAAGATGGAAGGAATACACAGAGTCACTGTACCAAAAGGAAATGGTTGATGTTCAGCCTTTTCAAGAGGTAGCATATGATCAAGAGCCAATGATACTGAAGGAAGAAGTCCAAGGTGCATTGAAGGAATTGGCAAAGAACAAGTCACCAGGAATTGATGGAATAAACATTGAAATATTTCAATAAAGTGAAGTGGCATTGGAGGCACTCACTCATCTATGCCAATAAATTTGGAAGACAGCTATGTGGGCAACTGATTGGAAGAGATCCATATTTGTGCCCATTCCAAAGAGAGGTGACCCAATGGAATGTGGAAATCATTGGGCAATATCTTTGATATACATGTGAATAAAGTTTTACAAAAGGTAATACAGAAATGGCTGACAGAGAACTTCCAGGGTTCAAGATGAATTTAGAAGAGGCCGTGGAATGAGGGATATTATTGCTGATGTCCAATGGATCTTGGCTGAAAGCAGAGAATATCAGAAAGATGTTTTCCTGTGCTTTATTGACTACGCAAAGGCTTTCAATTATGTGGATCATGACAAGCTTTGGACAACATTGCGAAGTATGAGTATTCCAGAACACTTAATTGTGCTTATAAGGAATCTGTACCTGGACCAAGAGGCAATTGTTCGAACAGAACATGGGAACCCTGAATGGTTTAAAATTAAGTAAGGTGTGCGACAGGGTTGTATTCTTTTACCATACTTATTCAACCTGTATGCTGAGCAAATAATCCGAAAAGCTGGGTTCTATGAAGAAAAAAGTGGCATCAGGATTGGAGGAAGACTCATTAACAACCTGCGATATGCAGATGATACAAGCTTGCTTGCTGAAACTAAAGAGGACTTAAAATACTTACTGATAAAAATCAAAGAGCACAGCCTTCGGTCTGGATTGCATTTCAATGTAAACAAAATTAAAATCCTCACCACTGGACCAATAAACAACATTCTTATCAATGGAGAAAAGATTGAACTTGTCAAGGACTTCATTCTTCTTGGCTCAACCATCAACACTAATGGAAGCAGAAGTCAAGAAATCAAAGGGTGTATTGCATTAGGCAAATCTGCTGCACAAGAACTTTTTAAAGTCTTGACGAGCAAAGATGTCAGCTTGAGGACTAAGGTGTGCCTGACCCAAGCCATGGTATTTTCAATAAACTCATATGCATGTGAAAGCTGGACAATGAATAAGGAAGACTATAGAAGAATTGATGCTTTTGAGTTATAGTGTTGGAGGAGAATATTGAAAGTACCATGGGCTGCCAAAAGAACCAAAACATCTATGTTAGAAGAAGTGCCGCCAGAGTGCTCCTTAGAGGCCAGAATGGCTAAACTTCGTGTCTCATACTTCGGACGTATTGTCAGGAGGGACCAGTTGCTGGAGAAGGATATCATATTTGGTAAGGTGGAGGGTCAGAGAAAAAGAGGAAGACCCCCCCACTGAGATGGATTGGTCAAGTGTCAGCATCAATGGGCTCAAGCTTGGCAACAGTTGTGAGCTTGGCCCAGGACCCTGCAGTTTTTCGTTCTGTTGTGCATAGGATCGCTATATGTTTGTACTGACTTGATGCTACCTAATAATAACAACAATTGAGTTGTCAGGTGCTGTTGCGCCAGCTTAACTCATAGCCACCCCATGTGACAGAGTAGAACTACCAAATAGGCTTTCATTGGCTGTAATCATTTTAGAACTCTACTGGCATAATAGGTGATGTGTTGAGTTGCTAACCACAAGGTCAGCAGTTTGAAGAAAGATGAGGCTTGCTGCTCTCGTACAGATTTATAGCCTAGGAAACCCTATACAGGGTTGCTATGAGTGGGAACTGACTCCAATGTCATACAACAACAATAATTTTTATAGAAAGAGATTACCTGGTCTTTGTCCTGCCATGCTGCTGGGTAGGTGTGAATCAGCAATCTTTTGGTATGCCACAGGGGCGACTTTGTGCCTGATAAAGGAAGAAGTAAAAGACAAGGTCTTGAAGAAAGCATTTTTTTTTTCATCTGATCTTTACAACTGTCTTGTGGTTTAGGCAGGCCAGATATTATTATCCTCATCTTACATTTCTGAAGCAAGAATTTCATCATAAACCCAGAACTGTTAGGCTGTGCAGTCTGTGAAATTTATTTCACAGAATCTTTTATTTAAAAGACATATGTCTCATTATCTTGAGTCATTTTCTTTATCCAGGGGGGATTTTTATAGTGTGCCTTTACTTCCCTTGTTTTGACAAGTAAGATGAGCTGTCTTTTTCTTATGTCCCAATCTGCCTTTCAAATACTCCTACAATAAGTTAACAGTTATCCCAAGCTCTATGCTTCACACACTTTCTGTCCCCCACCCCCGGTGAACAATCTGTCTTCCCCAATCATTCTAGGAATAATCTGTATGTTCTCTAGACTCCCTTGCTCTCAATCTGGTTAACTCCACAGATGTATTGCTTGTACACAACAGGATACGTTTTTCTTCCTTTCCCACTCAGTACTACCAGAGAAGTTTTCACTGTTTCACTCAAGCAGTTATATTTCCATTTTTTCATACTCACACGTATGAAAAATTAGAAATATAATTGCTTGAGTTTTGCTAAGGAAATCTATACTATTTTTGAGTTTGTGCCCATTGTTAGAGACATGGCTGTGACCCAAGGAAAACAACATATCTTCTGTAAAGTCTCTTTAAATTTGGCAGTTAACAACGTGCGATATGCAGATGATACAAGCTTGTATAAACTCTTCCCAATTCTGGCAGCTGACATTTTAAAATTGCTGAATTATGCTACAGAATATTCAATTATGATGAATGATCTTTACAATTAATTGATTATTTCTTAGAGGTATAATTTCCATACAAGAAAACAGAAAGATCTTAAGTGTTTAGTTAGATGAATTTTAACAGTTATATGAGCCCATGTATAAAACAATAGATTTGCATCTTTCCTGGAAAGGTTTCTCTTGCCCTTTGCAGTTAAATCTGCCCCTACCCTGAAGGCAACTTTCTCAGTAGTGTTGCCTTTACTTATACTTGTATTTTACCAATTCCACTGTTCACTGCCATGGAGTAGGTTCCAACTCATAGTGACTCTGTAGGACACAGTAGAGTAGAACTGCTCCCGAGGGGTTCTGAGGCTGTACATCTTGATGGGCTCGGACAGCCTTAACTTTCTCCATTGGAATGGCTGGTGGGTTTGAACTGCTAACCTTGTGGTTAGTATCCCAGACCAAACAGTGTCTGTTTTTCAGTTTGGTGGTGGTGGCTCTGTGCTGTGGAGTCGGTTCCGACTCATAGCGACCCTGTACAGGGTTTCCGAGGCTGTAAATCTTTACGGGAACAGAAAGCCTCATCTTTCTCCCGTGGAACTGCTGGTAGTTTCAAACTGCTGACCTTGAGGTTCGCAGCCTGATTTTTTAGTTTAGCATATGGCTATTGAGATTCATCCCTGTTATAGTTTATAGTATTACTTCCTTTTTTAAAAATAGCTAACTAGTAATTCCTTGTATAAATATGCCACAATTTGTATATTCACTCAGTGGGTGGTTTTCAGTGTTTAGTTGTTATAGATAGTACAGCTGTGAACATTTTTGCACAAGTTTTTGTGTGTATGTTTTTATTTTGGGGGGTAACTATCTCGTAGTAGTGTGGTGCTGTAGGATAAGCACTGGACTGCTAACTGAAAGGCTGGCTGTTCAAACCCTCCAGATGCTTCGCAGAAACCTTACACAGTGTTACTATGAGTTGTTATCGACTTGACGCCACTGAACAACAACCACGGCATCCTGGTGTGGTGCTGTGGGTTAATGAACTGGACTGCAAACTCGGTTTGAGCTGCAAAGTTGGTGGTTCAAGTGCACCAGCCACTCCTGGGAAACCCTACAAAAGTCGCTATGAGTCGGAACCGACTCGATGGCACTCAACAACAACAACAGTAGCAACATCTAGTAGTTGAGGAGCCCTGGTGTTGCAGTGGGCAAGTGCTCGATGGCTAAGATTGGAACCCTCAGTCAATTCTGAGGAGAAAGCTGCAGTAGTCTGCCGCTGTCAAGATTTCCAACTTTGGAAATCATATGGGGCAGCTCTACTCTTGTCTTAGAGGGTCACTATGAGTCAGAATGGAGTCCTGGTGTGGCACTGTAGGATCAGCACCAGACTACAAACTGAAATGTCAGCAGTTCAAACTCACCAGCTGCTTCTCAGAAACACTATGCAGAGTCCGTAAGAATTGGCACTTAACAACACAATAATGAGTCAGAATCGAGGCAGCAGCAATGGTTTTTGTTTTTAAATCTAGAGACAGGATGGCTGGGTATATTTAATTTTATGAGTCTGCCAAACACTTCTCCAAAGTGTGGTGGTACTGGCTCTATTTTTTGGTGGCAAAAATTTATTTTTTCTTGTTTATATTTAACATACTGACGCACTTAGAATAAATGCTGTCTGAAAGAATTCATGCTTTTTCCAAATATGCCTGACAACTAATAAGCAGAGGACTAGTTTAATTCTTGGGAAAATATGACTTGATACAGAGGAGTTTCTGGAGCTTCTATTATGTGACAAACAAAAAAGATTTTATTATCAATTTTCTCTTATTTTTAAAGGTCAACAGATAGTTGAGACCTCTGTTTCTGAAAGACACTTCTGATACAAAATACCTTATAAATGTGAGATCAAGCATATTAAGAACTTTTTAAAAAATACATAGCTAAACTGGTAAGAGTAAGCAAACTCCTGAGAGGCTGAAACTGACTAGGAATTACAAATCCAGATGGGTGAAGCATGTTGGAACAAATTGGTTACCTCAGGAGCGTCAACCAATTCCTGGGGACCTAGAGTGTCCATTTTATTGGACCACATGTGGTAGAACAGAGAAAAGTGAAGACTGGCGCTCTGGTAGGTGACATGTTCCACGGAAAGGAAATTTACGAAAAATTCTGGTCTGACTATGAGAGAACATCTTGGCTGTGCATGGAACAGAGAGTTTGTAAATACAGAAAAAAAAACCAAACAAACATTGCCTTTGAGTCAATTTCAACTCATGAAGACCCAGTGTGCTACAGAATAGAACTGCTTCATAGGATTTTCTTGGCTAAACTGGCCAAAATTTTGATATTGGGAGTCGTTGCCCATAACAAACAAACTTGATCCAAGAGTTTAATTTAAAGTCATTTTGGTTGTTGTTGTTGTTAAGTGCTGTAGAGTCAGCTCCGACCCATAACAATCATGTATAGGGTTTCTGAGAAGTGGCTGGTGGGTTTGAACTAACAACCTTGCGGTTCAAACTGACCTTGTGAGCCAGCGCAGCATCCTGCCGCACCACACCAGGACTCCCTGGTAACAATAAACACTAAAAATAAAAACAAAACACCAAAACACAGACTCACAACTATAGAGCTGATTCTGACTCATAGTGACCTCTAGGTAAGTTTTCAGAGACTGTAATCTTGACAGGAGCAGACAGCCTCATCTGTCTTTCTTGATGGTAAGTGAGGTTGAACCACTGACACTGTGTTGTTTAGAAATCCAATGCTGATCCCATAGCACCAGCATAGCTTCACCACGTAGCAGAGGCAAACAAATACCAATCCTCTTTGGAGGAAAACACCTTTGGATAAAGGCTTCAAATAATTTCCCACATAAAATTCCAAGGAAAATTAGGCACTGTTAAAAATTGTAACATACGTGAACACTCAACAGACAAGAACAACTGAAGCAATACAAGACAATAAGATCTTCAAAGACCAGATATTGGAATTGTAAGATACAAAATATAAAATAAGTATATTTAATATTGTTCAACCAATAAAGCAGAACATTAAATATGAATAAGAAACAAAACTATTAAAGTAACCAGGCAGTTGAGTATTGTGCTGTTTTAAAGAACCATCTATATGGGTCAAGGAGTCCTGGTGTGGCGCCGTGGGCTAATGCGCTGGACTGCAAAGTTGTTTGACCCCACCGCTCCTTGGAAACCCTATGCAGGGTCGCTATGCACTGGAAATGACTCCAAGGCATTTAACAACCACATATGGGGTCAAATTGACAACAGTAACTCAAAAGGTTAGAAAGGAAGCTTGAGGAACAACAAATTTATGTTAGTGGGAGAGGAACAATTTAGAAAAAGGAGAGTAAGAATGGCTAGATAGCTTGAAGAATGTAATCAAGGTAACTGAACTGGACATTTAGAAATTGTTGAATTGGTATGCATTTTGCAATGTATAGCTTTAGTAATAAAACAATAAAAAATAAAATAAAATAAATTATTTATAACCATAACCAGGCAGATTTAAAAAAAAAACAAACCTATTAAAACTTTTCGTTGTAAAAATACAATGATTTTGACACCCAACGAATGAAACAAAGAGATTAAGCATAACTGAATGGTGAATTAATTGGAATCTAGATCTAGAACAGGGATCCAAGGAAACAGCAAGTATGAAGCAGAGTTTAGGAGACACAGAACACAAAGGGAGGTAATTCTAATCAAAGTTGCACAAGTTGAGATACAATACGGGGAGAGATAATGGATGAGAATTTTACAGAACCAATGAAAGAAACTCTCAGATTTAGAAAATCAAGGGAATAAATAAAAAGAAATTCTGTAAAATATGAAAAATAGATTTCCAAAGCAATCAGTGATTGTACAATTTTACATTACCACCAGTAATGTATGAGAGTTCAATTCATTGCAGCTTTATTCATTAACAGAAAAATAGAAAGAAATGCTCCTTGTCTAAGGATGAGTATCTAATTTTTTATATATTTAATCAAAACTTTGTTGTTGTTGTTAAATACCATCGAGTTGGTTTTGACTCATAGAGACCCTGTCTATATAGGATTTTTGAGGAATGGCTGGTGGGTTTGAAATGCCAACCTTGAGGCTCAGACTGACCTTGTAGTCCAGCGCATTATCCTGCAGAGCCACACCAGGACTCACTATAGCTACATGTGGAGTGTGAACCACAATATCTGTGTTCGGACCTCCAGCCACACCGCAGGACAAAGATGAGGCTTTCTACACCTGGGAAGATTTAAAGTCTCAGAAACCCTGTACGGAGTTGCTATGAGTCGGAATCAACTCGATGGCACTTACCAACAACAACATAGCTACCTACAGCAACATGACTGAACCATGGTAAGTAACAACATTAAACAACAGAAAAAAGCAGAGCAAAACAAAACAAAAACTCTCAACAATAAACCAAACCCAGATTATAAATAAATAATAGTGTACTTTATATATATAACGAAAGTATGAAAAACGATATAATATGTTATTTAGGAAAGCGTATCCTGGCGTGGGGAGTCCTGGTGTGACGCTGTGGGTTAATGCGCCAGACTGCAAAGCCGTTTGAAATGAAAGGTCAGCGGGCGATTCAAGCTCACCAGCTGCTCCTCAGAAACCCTATACAGGGTCGCTTTGGGTCAGAATCCACTCGACGGCACTTAACAACAACAACATCCTGGTGTTGTGCTGTAGAAAAAGCACTGGACTGCTAACCACAAGGTCGGCAGTTCAAACTTAACCACCTGCTCCTTGGAAACCCTAAACAAGGTCGCTATGAGTCGGAACCGACTGCACAGCGATTAACAACAATAAGGTTTTGATTGAATATATAAAAAATTAGATACTCATCCTTTTATAGAACATTTGTTTCTATTTTTACTATGAACTGGAGTTAGTAAAATGAAGGTGTGATAAACATACAGTTCATGATAGTGTCTAATCTTTGGGAAAGAAGGAAAATATAAAAATAGGAGGAGTCTTGGTGTGGCGCTTGGAGGATTAACTGTATAGCAGGGTCGGTTTGAACTGCAAGATCGGCAGTTCAAACTCACCATCTGCTCCTCGGAAACCCTATGCAGGGTCGCTATGAATCGGAACCGACTCGATGGCACTTAATAACAACAACAACGTAAGAATAGGGAGGGATTGCAGTTGGTTTTGTTAGGTGCAACTGAGTTGGTTCTGACTCATAGCGACCCGATGTACAATAGAATACAACACTGCCCAGTGCTGTACCATCCTCACAACTGGTTTTATGTTTAGATATGATAATTTTTATAACGAAAGTTTAAAAACAGAATAGTGATAGTTGATACTATTTTTTAACTCTAGTTCTGTTTTTGTTCCTTAAGAGAAAATAACTGACTTGCGCATTTCTCCTATACTGTAACGTATTTTCCTAATTCTGTTTAGTATTCTACTTACTTCCTCTGAGAGAGTGCAGTCTTACTTTTGCAGTAATTATGGAATGCGTTTCTAAGTTGGGAGCGAGAATTTAGATGTCTGACTTCAGCAAAATTAATGGCAATAGTTAAATTAATAAATCCTTGTCTATGGAGATGAGAATATAGTCCACCAGGTGACAAAAATGATTGAGTACAATTTATTTATTTCTAAAATGCTATCAGGGGAGGATGTGCCCTCTATTTATTTCTTTTCCAATTGAATTATTTAAAACTGAGCATTAAAAACCATCATAAATGACCTTACAGTCAACTGTGAAAGAGACTCATCAGTTTTAGAAAGCCCAGTTGGTCATTTATTAAATAAAAAGACAGCAACATTGACAGTATAAATTTCTCTGCCCCCCTTCTAAGTCATATCATAGGAATATGAATTCAAGAAGTTGAGAATTTCATAAGATTAAAAAGTGTCAATGAAGAAATGGAATGACGGCAAAAATAAGTTATTCATGTGTCTCTGTAATATAAAAAATTTATATTAGATAATACATTTTCATCTTTTTCCTGGGACATTATTACTGAAGGCAATCTTTTAAAAAAAATTACAGTTACAACTGTACTACAAATTTGATTTTAATTTTATTATGATATTATGTAATGTGTATGTGAGTAAATTTTCATGGGCACCCCCTCCCAAAAGAAAAACATTATAGCAATTCAGGCATGAATATTTTTTGTAGCTGGAAATTAAATTGGAATTATTACAGAAGTGATTTCAAATATAGAGGACTGGCAATTTATCATTAAATAATAAAAATATAATGTTGTTTGGTGCCTTAGAGTTGGTTCTGACTCACAGTGACCCGATTGTACAACAGGATGAAATACTGCCCGGTCCCGCGCCATCCTCTAAATCATTGCTAAGTTTGAACCCATTGTTGCAGAGCCTGCAGCAAGCAATCTCACTGAGAGATGGCCTCTTTTCCTCTGACCTACTTTTCCCAAGCCTGGCATCCTCCTTCATGGACTGGTTCCTTCTGAGAACAAGTCCAAAGTATAGGAGATGAAGTCTTGCTGTTCTTGTTTCTAAGGAGCATTCTGGTGGTACTTTTTCCAAGCCAGATTTGTTTGTTTTTCTGGAAATTTGTGGTATATTCAATATGTTTCACCAACATCATAATTCAAAGGCAGTAATTCTTTTTCGGTCTTCCTTATTCATTGCCCAGTTTTTACATGCATATGTTGTTGTTATGTGCCGTGGAGTCGGTTCCGACCCATAGCGACCCTGTACAGGGTTTCCGAGGCTGTAAATCTTTATGGGAGCAGAAAGCTTCATCTTTCTCCCATGGAGCATATGAGGCAACTGAAAATATCATGGCTTGGGTCAAATACACCTTAGTCCTCAAAGTGACATCTTGCTTTTTATCACTTTAAAGAGATCTTGTGCAGCAGGTTGTTGTTGTTGTTGTCAGGTGCCATAGAGTCGAAACCGACTTATAGCGACTGCATACACAGCAGAACGAAACAATGTCTGATTCTGGGCCAACCTCACTACCACTGCCACACTTGACGCCATCAATGATGCCACCTGGCCGATACATCTCGTTGGGGGTCTTCCTTTTATTCTCTGACCCTCCACCTTACCAAACATGTTGTTCTTTTCCAACGACTGTTCCCTCCTGACAATATGTCCAAAGTATGAGAGACGAAGTTTGGCCATCTTGGCCTCCAAGGAGCATTCTGGCTGTACTTCTTTCAAAACGGATCTATTGGTTCTTTTGGCAGCCCATGGCATTTTCAATATTGTCTTTTAACACTATAATTCAAAACCATCAATTATTCTACAGTCTTCCTTATTCACTGTCCAGTTTTCACATGCATATAAGATTATTGAAAATACCATGGCTTGGGTCAGGTGCACCTTAGTCCTCAAGGTGACAACTTTGTTCTTCAATACTTTAAAAAGGTCTTGTGCAGCAGATTTGCCTAATGCAATACATCATTTGATTTTTTGACTGCTGCTTCTGTGAGTGTTGATAGTTGATCCAAGAAGATAGAAGTCTTTGACAACTTCAGTCTTTTCTCCATTGATAAGAATGTTGTTTATTGGTCCAGTGGTGAAA
>NW_006408748.1:1423417-1423918 GCF_000296735.1 Chrysochloris asiatica | reverse complement strand
TTTTTTTTTTCTTTCAGAAAACGTGTTGGAGCTATCATGTTTGGAAGTGTGTTTACAACATAATTTTTCCTATTCACTCTCCTCATTAAATTTTTCTTTCAAGACTTTTCTGCAACTAGTAAGGGAAACTCAGATTACTAAAGGAATCTTTCTAAACCACTCCAATTTTCAAAATTTCACTAGGATTTGCCAAGACATCATGAGTGAGTTTAAAATATGCTCTTCATGCTTGATTTGTGGATCCAAAGGAAACATGGATTTTATTTCTCAGGAACAAGCATCGAAAGGTAAACAAAAAGTGAAAGTGAGAAAGAAGTTGATTAAGGATAATTATTCTATTTAAAAGTATTACTAATATGTAGAATTTTAAATCCAAAGTGTTGGGAACATTCACTGGTATGGTCTTTGATAAGTAACTTGCAGAACCTTGGGATATTCCTTTTTCTTGGTTTATTTTGATTTATTGAAAATCAAGTATCTATTCTTGAAGTTTTTTGCCAA
>NW_006408748.1:1402212-1409176 GCF_000296735.1 Chrysochloris asiatica | reverse complement strand
GTACTTCGGACACATTGTCAGGAGGGACAAGTTGTTGGAGAAGGATATCATATTTGGTAAGGTGGAGGGTCAGAGAAAAAGAGGAAGACCCCCAGTGAGATGAACCGGCAAAGTGGCAACATCAGTGGGCTCAAGCGTGGCAACAATTGCGAGGTTGGCTGAGAACCGGGCGGTGTTTTCGTTCTGTTGTGCATAGGATCACTATGAATCGGTACCGACTCGATAGCACCTAACAACAACAACAACAATCACTTCTTTTTTCTACTTTCTTGTATTGGTAGGAAGAGATTTAGTTTTGTGTGCTGTGTTTTGTTAGTATTTATTACTGTTTTGCTAATAATACTTTTTTTAATCTCTTCCCAGTTCTTATCAGGAGAGGATCAATGAATGTGAAAGCAAGTGATTTTCATTTACTGTGTCAACATTTTAACTTCACTGTAGCTCTAATGGATTACCGCTTGGAGGGATACAACAGTACCTGTAATCTAAATATCCTCACTAGAAAGCCAGAGATCGTGGTGGAAGATCCACCTGGGGAAAAGTCTCTAAACCATTCTTGTAGATTTATAGAAGGCCCGAATAACTGTATACATGTTTCTTTGAACCAAGAAATGGATGTAAAAAGTAAGTTTTAAAGGACATTAGATGGAAAGGGAGAAAATGGAAACAGACCTAGAATTACACGAGGGCTATCACAATAACGTCACTAAAAGTCCAGTGATGGTGGTGGTGGTGGTTATGTTCTGGAGAGTCAATTCTGACTCATAGTGACCCTGTATAGGATTTCTGAGGTTATAAATCTTTTATGGGAGCAGAAAGTCTCATCATTCTCTTATGAGCAGTTGGTAGATTTGAACTGCTCCCTTCCTGAGACTATGTTAGTCCTTTTCTCTATTTTTCATTCAAATGTGCTTTCCATGGGACCTAGTTATAACCTGAAGCAAATGAAGCATGTATGTGATGTGATTTGAGGAGCCCTACTAGCCACAAGGTCGGTGGTTCAAACCCACCAGCAGCTCCTCAGTAACCCTATACAAGGTGGCTATGAGTTGGAACGGACTTGATGGCACTTAATAACAATAAGAAGAAAGACCCTCTGCTCCAGAATAAATCCCCAACATGCTTGTTAGCTGTGCTTGAAATGATACTACCACAGTGAACTTGGTATTAAAAGGTTAGATTTTTTTTCAAATGTAGATACCCACATATTGTGATGCACAATTAAAATCTTACTTTGAATTGATTTAAAGTGTCCTCCTTTACCACTAAGGAGCCCTGGTGGCTCAATGGTTAAAACACAGCTGCTAACTGAAAGGCTGGTGGCTTGAACACACCAGTTGTTAGAAAGATGTGGCAGTCTGCTTTCATTAAGATTGTTGTTGTTGTTAAGTGCCTTCGAGTCAGTTCTGATTCATAGGGACCCTGTACAGGGTTTCCAAGGAGCTGCTGGTGAGTTTGAACTGTCTATCTTGCTGTTCAAACCATCTTTTTGGCCCAGTGCTTCTCCTACAGTGCCACACAGAACTCCCATAAAGCTTATAACCTTGTAAGACCAAGGGACAGACTCGTGGTATGGCATTGTGGGTTAATGCACTGCATTGCGAAGTAGGTTTAAACCTCAAGATCGGAGGTTCAAGCTCACCAGCCGCTCCTGGGAACCTGTACACAGTGTTGCTGTGAGTTGGAACTGACCTGACAGCACTTAACAACCTAGTCACCGTCTTCTGAGTTATTTCAGTCTTTTGTTTCCACTGACTAAGCAGTATGGTCTTACTTCACCTGTAAAATCAACTCCAGGAGAGCATCTTATGCCATAAGCACTTAATGAGCTTCTGTTGTATGCCAGGCACCATGCCATGTACTAGAGACCCAGGTACAGACATACATGAAACAGTCTGGGGGAGGGAGATGCCACACATGCACAAGTCATTGATCCCAGTGCTAAGTTAGAGCCATTTGCTGTGTTGCTTGGTATTCCAGACATATGGAAGGCTTTCAGATTGTTTTGGAATACTTTTCCAAAACTTTCATTATTCTCATGGTAATTCACTTTAAAACATTACTTTTATTTTAAGGAGATGCAAACATATAATGTGCATGTATTTATTTCAAAGGTAAAATGTAAGACTTTAAAGAAATTTCTCCTGTGAGTTACTTTGCCCAGGGGCCTTATAACCTCTGTAATGTATGAGGGGAGAGAGGCGGTGTTGAGGGTGAGATAAAAAAGGCAGCATTTACCTTAGGTTAAAGTTCAGAAGACCTAGACCTTTTTTAAAGATATCAGCGTGAGGACTAAGGTGTGCCTGACCCCAGCCATGGTATTTTCAATAACCTCATATGCATGCGAAAGCTGGACAGTGGATAATAAGGAAGACCGTAGGAGAATTGATGCTTTTGTCTTATGGTATTGGAGGAGAATATTGAAAGTGCCATGGGCTGCCAAAAGAACCAACAGATCTGTGTTGGAAGAAGGGCAGCCAGAGTGCTCCTTGGAGGCCAAGATGGCCAAACTTCGTCTTTCATATTTCAGACATATTGAGGGACTGGTTGCTGGAGAAGGATATCATGTTTGGTAAGGTGGAGGGTCAGAGAAAAAGAGAAAGACCCCCATCAATGGGCTGAAGCATGGCAACAATTGTGAGGTTGAACCAGGACTAGGCAGTGTTTCATTCTGTTGTGCATAGGGACTCTATGAGTTGGTTCTGATTCATTGGCACCTAACAACAACAAAGTTCAGAAGGAGGAATGGAAAATTGGAAAAGTGAAAAATAAGTAAATAGAAGAATAATAGACTTTAGAGACAGATGTACTGATGTCAGAATTCTTGCACTACCACTTAATAGCTATGTGACTTGGAGCAAATTACATATCCGAGAGTAATTTTTCTCTTCTGTAAAACAAGGGCAACCCTCTGTAAACAGGGCCGAGATAGGGACTGAATTAGAGCTTGCATAAGAAGTTTAACACAGTATTTGATGCATAGTTACATGAGCCTTAGTTCAACCCTTTCCTACTTTCTCTCTCTCTTCCTCATTCTCCTTAAACCATACCATCATCGTTTACATGACGGCATGTTTTTGTGCTGATTGCTCAGAGTCAAAACTATCTGCTACAAATGGCTCTGACTCTGAGAGTCTGCTGTGGTCTAATCTAGGGGTAACTACTGATATCAACATAACTGGTAACTGAACTTGGTCCTAGAATTTTGGAACTGAACAATTTCTAGAAGTCACCTGATCAAGTTTTCTTACTTAATACACCAGGAAATAATTGAGGAGGGTAAGGGCAGAATATGTCACGTTGTTGTTGTTAAGAGCCATCAAGTCGGTTACAACTCATTGGGACCCTGTATAGGGATTTCGAGGAGCAGCTGATGAGTTTGAACTGCCAGCCTTGTAGCTAATCCTATAGTGCCACACCAGAAGTCCACAATATGTAATAGCAGCCAGGTATTGTAGCGCTGTAGAATAAGCATTGGACTGCTAACTGCAAGGTTGGTGGTTCAAACCCACCTCTTGTTCCTTGAAAACCTTAGTCTCTGTGAGTTGAAACCTATTCAACAACATATAAAAACAATAACATATGTCCACATTGTCGCTTTTTTATTGCATCATTTAATTGTAGTTTTACAGTTTTTGTTTTTTTTTTCCTTACAGATTTCACTTGTTCCATGAAGATCATCTGGTATGTTTTAGTTTTGCTAGTTTTTATATCGTTGATCATCTTCATTATCCACAAAATACTTGAAGGCCATAGGCGAGTGCAGGAATGGCAGAGTAAGTATAACTAAAACCATCTTTTGGAATAATCCATTTACGTTTCAAGGAAATACTAATTTTATTCCTGGATATAATTTCCTTATTAGTTTAATTCGACACATCTACTGTCAGCTACCACCTGTGTGTCAGTGGAGGCTGGTGTGTTCCTATGATACTGAACAGGTGTCAGTGGGCTATCTAGACTAAAACAAGCTAGGGAGAAAGGCCTGAAAATTCAGCTCATGAAAATCCTGTGGAGTACAATGATTCAATTTCATTGTGCATGAGGTTGCCATGTATCAGGGACCAACTCAACGGTAGCTAACAACAACACTATTTGTAAGGGGGCATATAAGCATAAATAACACACAGCACCAGACTCCAAAGAACTTCATGTGTCTTTCGACTACCCAGACAATGAATTAGGAAGAAAAGAATGACTGGATGAGTAGGATGGCCTAGAAATTCAGATGCACTGAAGCAGAAGTTAGTGAACGTGAAGATGGAATGGAGGTAGAATAACAGGAGTGGTTATAAAGAATTTTAGAGGTGGAGATCTTAAGCAGGAGTGGTTCTAGGAGATCTATGTAGTTGAAGGCATTCTTAAATGGCTGTAAGAGTGTCTGTAAATTAATGGCAGGGTAGGGTCGAAGTATATAATTGTAAATCAGAATGTTGTTGTTAAGTGCTGTCGACTTGGTTCATACTCTTAGTGACCCTGCATAGGGTTTCTGAGGAGCAGTTGGTAGGTTTGAACTGTCAGCCTTTTGGTTGGCAGTCCAGTGCTGATCCAATAGCACCATACCAGAGGTCCAAATAAGAATAGTGGGGTGATATTAACTACTAACATCAGGTAAAACAGGGGCTCATCTAACCAGATGGACATTGTCTGTGAACTACTGGTTCAACCCTATGGGTGTGGATCCATGCACATACGGGCTGAATATTAAGCCTGTTGGACAGTTCATAGCATGAGTAAATCATCTCTGAAAGACAGTATAAAATGTATCATTATAAGAATAGGCTTGGGTGATGTGAAAGGCTATATACAATAAGAGAGAGGTCAGCAAAAAATGAGGAAGATGCTGGGAGCACTACAAGAATGAAAGGCAACAGTGTTAACTACCGCAATACACACACTCCTGCAATAAAGGTGGATGCATTGATAGACACAAAGACTGAATGGGTGTGTGAGGGAAAGTGGGACTATAGGCACGAATGCATAGAGGTTCGACAGAGGCTATTTAAACTGGTGTGGTGCTGCAGGTCAATGCACTGGACTGCAGAGTCAATTTGAACCTCAAGGTTGGTGGTTCAAGCTCAGCAGTTGCTCCTTGGAAACCCTATACAGTGTTGAAACTGACTCTACATCACTTAGCAACAACAACATCAACAATTTATACATGCAGTAATAGAAAGCTACATGTGGATCTGGCAATCTACTTATGCAAAAATTGGGCAGTGAAAACCTTATGAATAGCAGTAGAACGTTGTCTGATGTAGTACTAGAAGGTGAGCACCTCAGGCTGGAAGGCACTCGGACTATGACTGAGGAAGGGCATGACTCCAAATGAGAAGAAACAGCTGAAAGCATCCACTAATAATTAGAAGGTGGAATGTACAAATATGAGTCTGGGAACATTGGAAGTTGTCAAACTTTAAATGGAAATGGACCGTTAAACTTCTTATTAGCCATTTTGAATCAGTCTTTTAAGTTGGGAATGACAAATTAAAGATAAATTATTTCACATTCATCATCAAAAAGAACATTTCAAGATCTATCATGCAGTATAACACAGTCAGTGACAGATAACATAAATATGCTTACAAGGAAGACAAGTTAATAGGACTATTATAAAATTTACACACCAATCACAAGTTTCCAAAGTGAAGATTTTACCAACTTCGGCAATCTGAACTTGATCAAATATACAATCATGATGTGTTGATAATTACTGGTAATTGGAAATAGAAATTTGGAAATAAAGAAGAATAAGTAGTTGGAAAATAAGACCTTGATGACAGAAAAGATGCATGATTACATGGAACAATTTTGCAAACCCACAGTCTTTTCTTTGGAAATACTTTTCTTTCAACAACATAAATGGTGACTATACACATGGCTCTCACTGAATAGAACACATAGGAATCAAATCGACGGCATCTGTGGATTTCCAGAACGTTTAACTGTGCTCATGAGGAACCTGTACATAGACCAAGAAGCCTTCGTTCAAACAGAGCAAGGGTGCATTGAATGGTTTCAAATCAAGAAAGGTGTGTGTCAGGGCTATCTTCTTTCACCATACTTATTTTGTTCTGTTGTGCATAGGGTTGCTATGAGTCAGAACCGACTTGATGACACCTAACAACATCTGTGGAAAGAGAGGATATAGAAGCTCAGTGTCAGTCAAAACAAGGCCAGGGGATACCTGCAAAACAGACCATCAATTATTCCTATGAAAGTATGTGTTAAAGCTGAAGAAAATTACAAGTCCACCAGAGCCAAAATATGACCTTTACTATACCTCACTTGAATTTAGAGACTGTCTCAAGAATAGGTTTGATGCAATGAACACTAATGACTGAAGACCTGGCAAGTTGAGGGATGACATCAAGGACACCATACATAATGAAAGCAAAGCAAAAACATAAACAAAACCCCAAACCCACTGCCATAGAGTCAATTCCAATTTATAGTGACCCTCCACAGAGTTTTTGAGACTAAATCTTTACAGGAGCAAACAGCCTCAACGTTTTCACCTGGGATGGCTGGTAGGTTTGAACAGTCAACCTTGTGATTGGTAGCCCAATGCCTAACCCAAAAGGTCATTAAGAAGACAGGAAAGAAAGAAAAGCTCAAAATGGATGTCAAAGGAGGCTCTGAAACTTGCTTTTGAGCAGAGTAATTAAAGTGAATGGAAGAAATGATGAAGTAAAGGAGATGAACAAAGGATTTCAAAGGGTGGCTCCAGAAGACAAAGTAAAGTATTAAAATGAAATGTGCAAAGACCTGGAATTAGGAAACCAAAAGTGAAGAACATGTGCAGCATTTATGAAGCTTGAAAGGACTGAAGGGAAAAAAAATTGAAGCCTCAACCTCAATTTGCTATGTTGAAGGATTCTATGGACAAAATATTGTACGACACAGGAAATATCAAAAGAAGATGAAAGGAATAAACAGTCATTGTACCAAAAAAAAAAAAAAA
>NW_006408748.1:1401498-1402038 GCF_000296735.1 Chrysochloris asiatica | reverse complement strand
GAGATTGTTACTTGGCCAGCTACTGAAACCTATCCATATGTGTACTCGTCTCAAAGAAAGGTGATCAAACAGAAGGCAGACATTTTTCAGCAGTATGAATATAAAACATAAATAAAGTTTTGCTGAAGATAATTTAAAGAAATTGCATCAATACATTGATAAGGAACTAACAGAAATTGAAGTAAGATTCAGAAAAGGACATGCAATGGTGGGTATCGTTGCTGATGTCAGATGAATTTGACTGAAAGTGAATTCCAGAGAGATGCTTTGCTATCGTTGTTCTTGTTACCATTAAGTTGGTTCTGACTCATAGTGACCCTATGCACAACAGAATGAAACACTGCCCTGTCCTGTGTCAACCTCACAACTGTTGCTACACTTGAGTCCATTGCTGCTGCCATGGCATCAATCCATCTCTTTGGAGGCCTTCTCCTTTTTGGTTGATCTTGTACTTTACTAAGCACCATGTCCTTCTCCAGGCACTAGGCCCTTCTGATAACATGTGTAAAGTAGGAGAGATGATGTCTTTCATAGTTATCC
>NW_006408748.1:1389950-1400703 GCF_000296735.1 Chrysochloris asiatica | reverse complement strand
CTACCAGAGCGCCATTGTTCTTCAAATAATTAAGTTTCTCAGTTTATTTGCTCAGCATACAGATTGAATACACATGGTGAAAAGGATACAACCCTGTTGCACACCTTTCCTGATTTTAAACCATTCAGTATCCCCTGTTGGTTCTAATGACTACCTCTTGGTCTATGTACAGGTTCGTCATGAACACAATTAAGTGTTCTGTGATACCAATTCTTTGAAATGTTATCCATATTTTGTCATGGTCTACACAGTTAAAAACCTTTGCATAGTCAGTAAAACACAAGTAAACATCTTTCTAGTATTCTCTGCTTTCAGCCAAGATCCATCTGACATCAGCCGAGGTATTCCTCGTTCCACATCCTCTTCTGAATCCAGCTTGAATTTCTGGCAGTTCCCTGTTGATGTACTGTTGCAGCCATTTTAAAATTATCACCAGAAAAATGTTACTTGTATGTGATATTACTAATCTCTACATTCCACTGGGTCACCTCTCTTTGGAATGGGCACAAATATGGATCTATTCTAATCAGTTGGCCAGGTATCTCGCTTCCAAATTTCTTGGCATAGATGAGTGCTTCATCAGTTTGTTGAAACATTTCAATTTGTATTCTGTCAATTCCTGGAGACTTGTTTGTTTGCCAATATCTTTAGTACACCTTGGATTTCTTTCTTCAGTACTCACCATCAGTTCTTGATCATATGCTGCCTCCTCAAGTGGTTAAACATCAACCATTTCTTTCTTTCTTTTCACTCAGAGCATTTTTAATAACACACATTTAAAAAAAGTATTCATCTTACAAATTGTTCTGCAATCCAAAAATACAACAACTTGGAAAACAACTGTTAGAAAACAAAAGCCAAGGTAAACAGACAGATGAAAATGACAAGAGCATTGAGGATTGGGTACGGCTCTGATGTTACAGTTTCCTTGTTATGTTATCAATGTCCGAAATGTGTTCCTTCAGCTGACTCCACTGCTCAGGATTTAGAGAAATTCCTTTCTTTCCTGGTTTCATTTCACCTTCCTGATCCATTCAATATTCTCTAATATCGATTAGGACTTTCCCTTTAAAGTCCGGAACACTGACATACCTCTTTTTCCCAATCTGAAACATGTTATCATCTCTGCTGCTGCTGCTCTGCTTAGAAGATGAGAAGGCTCTTGAAGTTTCACCAGTTTGTTGCTTCTTCACAGGTTCTTCTGGAGTAACTTGCTTTTTCCTCTTTAGCTTTTTGTCAACTTCACTATCAGAATCACTGCCAGATAAGCTTGAAGAAACAAGTTCCTTTGATTTAGGCATTGCTCCGCTCCTGCAACCAAACAGTGGAGGCTCATGACTCCAACCATTTCTTTTTCTTTTTTTGGGGGGGTGGGGGTGAGGGAGTGTTGCTGGTTTCTTTGTTTCAGATTCTTTTTTGTACTAAGTTCATTAAAAAAAAAGTTTTATTGTGAATTATGTGTTAGTTTACATGGGTGAACATTATCTTTACACTCATCCTATTGTACTTTGTTTCATCACAATGATCACAATCCCCTGCATATATCATCAAACACCCAAAGTGCACACCCCACATTCCTGCCCCCACAGCTGCCAGCACACAACCCCTCTCCTTCCCTGAGTCCAGAGTCCCCAGCCGCTCCTTCTGTCCACCTCATCGTCTCTGCCTCCATCACTAGTGTCACTGCCTTTCCGGACACGGTCTCGCATTTTGCTTTTCTCCCTTGATGGTTCCAGGGATCTCCTCTCCTGGACTATAAAATCAGCCTCTCCCCTCCTTTTGTTACTAAACATTTACATTTACCTTTCCAATACTCACTGTCAGACCTGATAGCAATCATTCCCTATTTAACCACAGGAGTCCTTTCCCCCTCATCTTTTATTAACCCCATCCAGATAGGTTGGAAACAATTCAGTGGAGGTTCTACCTTTCCCTGTATCCTCTGGAGCTAGGTTCCCTATTCCAACCATTTCTTTTTTGATACAGTGACTCTATGTATTCTTTCCATCTTCTTTGGATGCTTTCTGCATCGTTCAGTATTTTGCCCATAGAATCCTTTAAAACTGCAAGTTGAAGCTTGAATTTTTCTTCAGTTCTTTCAGCTTTAGAAATACTGAGCATGTTTTTCTCTTTTGATTTCCTAAAAACAGGTCTTGCATACTTCAATATAAAACTTAACTTTGTTTTCCTGAGCTGCCCTTTGAAATATTCTGTTCAGCTCTTTTACTCCCACATTTCTTCCATTTGCTGTAGCATCTCTGCACTGGAGATCAAGTTTCAGAGTCTCTTCTGCCATTCATTTTAGTCTTTCTTTTTAATGACTTTTTGCTTCCTTCCCCTATGATGTTCTGGAAGTCATCCCACAGCTTTTCTGGTTTTTATTGTGGATTGAGTGAAAGTTTACAGGGCATTGAGAAGTAGTTTGCCTCTCCTTTGTGCTCATCTGTTTTTGTCTGGAAGCTCATCTGAAACCTGTCCACCACGGGTGATCCTGCTTGTGTTTAAAATACTGATGGCATAGCTTTCAGCATCACAGCAACATGCAAGCCACCACAGTGTGACAAACTGACAGATGAGTGGCAGAGAAAGATATTTATTTGTTGTTTATTAACTATGCAAAGACATTCCACTGTGTAGATCACAACTAATTATGAATAATATTGTGAAGAATGAGTATTCCAGATCACTAAATAATGCTCATGTAGAACATATATATATTCCAACAGACAGGTGTTCTTAGAGAACAAAAGGATACTATATGAGGAAAGATTTACATCTATGTTGTATCCTTTATCCATATATATTTAATCTGCATGTTGAGCAAATAATTCAGGAAGCTGGACTATATGAAGAAGAATGTATCATCAGGTTTAAAGGAAAACTCATTAAAAACCTGAGATATGCAGATGACACAACCTTACTTGCTGAAAGCAAAGGGAATGTCAAACACTTACTGATGAAGATCAAAGACTTCAGCTTTCAGTATAGATTACAACTAAAGATGAAGGAAGCAGAAATCTTCACAACTTGATCAATAAGCATGAAACATCCAGAAAAGATTGAAGTTATCCAGGATTTCATTTTACTTGTATTCACAATCAACACCCAGTCAAGAAGTAAACAACGTATCGTATTGGGCAAATCTGCTGCAAAAGAGCTCTTTAACATGTTTAAGAAGTGAAGAGGTCACTTTGAAGATTAAGGTGTGCCTGACCCATGTCATTGTATTTTCATGTCATATGTATGCAAAAGCTGAAGAATGAATAAGGAAGACTGAAGAAGAACTGATGGCCTTTGAGTAACAGTGTTAATTAAGAATATTAAATAAACCATGAGTTGTTAGAAGAACAAACAAATCTGTCTTGGAAAAGTATAGCCAGTGGGCCCAGAGTCAGTGACATAGCCACAGAGGACTAGAGTGGAGAGTGAAGCGTCCAGATGATAAGCAGAGAGGGCATATGCACAAGAACACCCACACTTACAGATAATACCCACTTGACCTCGCTTCAATGGCTGGATGATCAGAGCTCAACTAGAAGAAGAAAGAAGAGGAAAAAAAGAGTAATCTGATACAATTTGATGAACTTGACCTACACCTGTGGAAGGAGTAGCTCAAAAGAGGGACCAAATCTTTATAGTGAGGATCATTCCCACCCCCTCAATACACAGGATAGACAGGGATGAGCAACTTGGACATTGGCTACACAAAATGGGGGGGGGAGGGGTTACAAAGGCAAGAAGTGACTGGCTTACAAGCTTTTAAGAGGGAACCTAGATCCAGAGGGCATGGAGGAAGGTAGACTCTCCACTGAGTAGTATCCAATCTGTCTAGGAGGGACTGATGAAAGGAGATGTGGCTAGCACTCATGTGGTAAAATAGTGAATAATTACTATCAGGACTGACTGTGAGGGTTGGAAACGTAAAGGTAGACATTTGTAACAAAAGGAAGGGAGTGATTGACTTTGCAGTCCAGGAGAGGAGGGTCCTGGGACCAGCAAGGGAGAAGAGTGGATTGCGGGTCCCTACCCAGAGAAACAGTGATGCCAGAAATGGAGGCAGAGACGATGACATGGAGAGATGGAGTGACTGGGAACTCTAGACCCAGAGAGAGAGGGGGCTGTGTGCTGGTGACCTGGGAGGAAGCTTGCGGGGTGTACCATTTGGTAGGTTGATGATGTATGTAGGGGATTGTAACCATGGCAATGTAACGATATATGATAGGATGAATGTGAAGCTAATGTTCTCCCATGTAAACTATCACATAATTCACAATAAAACATTAAAAAAAAAAAAAAAGGATACCCAGAATGCTCTTTAGAAGCCAGTCCTTAGGACATGGAGTCCTGGTGTGTTGCTGTAGGATAAGCACTGAAATGAAAGTTTGGTTTGAACTGCAAGGTCAGTGGTTCAAACTCACCATCCCATTCAGGGTCGCTATGAGTGGGAACTTACTCAATTGCACGTAACAACAACAACTTTGGACATATTATCAGAAAGGACCAGTCCTTGCAGAAGGACATAATGCTTGGTAAAGTAGAGGGTTAGGAAAAAAAAAGAAAAGAAAAGAAAAAGGAAGGCCCTCAACAAGATGGATTGATTAATTTATTGATTGTTGTAATGGCTGCAACATGGGCTCAAACATAGTTAACTGATATGGACAGCACAGAACCAGGCAGAGTTTCGTTCTGTTGTCGAGAGGGCAGCCGTGAGTTAGAAATGACTTGACAACACCTAACAACAATTTGCAAATAGCACATAGTGTTGAGTTTTTAACACACTTTTCTATATCAATATTATTAGGAAAAAGAGTGTGAACTAGCACAATTATTGAGCATGAAACCACTATTGGGAAGTCCCATTAAGTTATTCTGAACATCTGCTCCAATGATTGACTTAATGGCTTTTAAAAGCTTACCTTGCAAATCCAAGCATATAAGTGATGAGAAATACCACACCAGTTAGTTATTAAATATCATTAAATATTAAGCATACATTAGATGTGATGGCACAGTGATCTGAACGGTTGTGGAGAAGAACTGGTCTTAGAAAGAACCTGTATTTTTAGTGGGAAATAAATTAATAAGGAAACGTTCCTAATGTCTTTTTCTCCAGGCCCAGTTGTAAATGGTCCATTTTCTTTAGTGATCCTTTGAATCAACATGAGGAATATATGTTAAGAATGTGCTTGCTTGTCATCTAAATATTTAAGCTCTCTTCTTGAAGTAGGTCATAAACACAGTCCTACAGCGGTTCTCTTAAGAGAGAGTGATTCTGAGAAACTGAGGGTGTTGAGCCTACGGGTTATTTCAGGTGAGCGCTGTGGCATGAAAATACAACATGGCTTAGGAAATTCACAATTTCGGTCCAGAATAACTTCAAAATGCAGAGATCTGAACTGATTTAAATTAGCCTGGCTTCTGGAAGAAAGGAGCTGTGGGCAAGTGAAAACCAGTTTAATATGTCTTATTATCAGAGGATGGTTACAATCAAAACTACCTCCTTAAATAATGGAAAGTTGACTTAATTGGCAAGCAGAAATTCATGTGAGTAGGCTGAGCCGAGAAAGCAATAAGGAATAAGCCTCAGATTTATTTTTAAATGAGACAAGATACCATTATTCCTCAGAATTGCAAGAAGTAATTGCAGAGTGGGCATGGCTTCTCTGGAGTCTTCACTTAGGGGAGGTGTCATTGTGTAAAGAGAACTTCTAATAGCCCCAATTAAAAAGCCCCCCTGTCCTTTCTTGAGTCAAAGAAATGGAATAAGGGAATCCTAATTAGAGCAGCTAAGTAAGGGGGCTGTGAGCACAGATGTCGCCCTCTATTTGTGAAGTTTCTTCAAAATTCAAGCTGTTGAATCACACTAAAAAAGAAAGAGGGAAAATATGACACGGACAAAAGCTCTTCTTCATCAATAAGAAATAATATCCTTGGCTTTTTATAAATAATAACTGAGTGATATTACAAAGCTCCTTGTACGCAGCCCCTTTGAACTTTGAAAGAAGTTGGAAAAGGAGCTTCAGGTCTGCTGTGTTTTCAAAATAGAAGGAAACCGAATAAACCCTGGGTTCCCACTGCAGCAGCATCTGTAGTTACATAGAGAATGGTAGAGCGTATCACTGGGGTTCTGTAGCCAAGGCTTTTGCTAGCTAGCTATTTTAAATTATCAGGTACTCAGATTCTTAGGGCGAGAAAAAAAATGAGGTAATTTGTACCTAAAGAGCTCACTTTCCTTTTGCCTTCAGAAAGAAAAAGTCCCACTTTTATTGAGAATCTTCAAAATATGTAAACTTCTAAATATCCAAACTGGAATCCTGGTTATAGCGCTGCAAGCCAATGTGCTAGACTGCAAGGTCAACTTGAGCCTCAAGGTTGGCAGTTCAAACCCACCAGCTGCTCCTTGGAAACCCTATACTGGGTTGCTATGAGTCAGCACTGACTCGATGGCATCTAACAACAACAACAAATATCCAAGCTAGGTAAAGTCCCTACCCTTTACTGTAAGAGCTCAAAATTTTAATCAAATTTAGTTTCGACTTTCAAAATTAGCAGAAAAATTATGAAGGGATGAAGAATAATAAACTAGAGTCCTGGTATGGTGCTGTAGGATAAGCACTGGACTGCTAACTCCAAGGTCAGGCTTGCTATGAGCCAGAACCTTCTCAATGACATTGAACAACACTACTTAAATGTGGGGAGGGAGGTAGTGGTGGTTCAGTGGTAGAATTCTCGCCTCCCATGCAGGAGACCGGGTTTGATTCCCAGCCAATGCTCCACATGTGCAGTTAGCACCCATCTGTTAGTGGAGGCTTATGTGTTGCTGTGATGCTAAACAGATTTCAGTGGAGCTTTCAGACGAAAGCAGACTCAAAAAGAAAGGACTGGTAACCTTGTTCTGAAAACCAGACAGTGAAAAACCCTTGAATCTCAAAGCTCTGATCCACAGCTATTCATAAGGACGGCACAGAACAGGGCAGCATTTTGCTCCGTTGTGCATGGGGCCGCCACAAATTGGGTGTGACTCAATGGCCTCTAACAACAAATGTGGAGAACACTGATGAAAATTCTAAGTCCTCAATGCAAACCTTATTTGATTAAAAAAAAAAATTAAAGTCACAGGGTTCTTTCCCACTGACAAATTAAATTTTGAAAGGAGAAAACACCATTTTCTCCATTCTTCCCTGTTACCCAGTGCATGCGTCTTATGCACATGCGTAAGAGATGCCATAACTCAATGCAGCTGGACTTTTTGGTTGCCCCAGGAATGCTGGTCGTTTCTTTTTTCAAGTCATAAGTTTAAGCACTGCAATCTTGTCTGAAAAAAAGTCAATAGTCCCCTTGTCAACCCACATAGTCAGGGGAACCACAAATTTAAAGTACTAGCTAACCACAAAGACTAGCCTCATGAGTTATATTTATGAGCTTGAGACTTTTGTTCACCAAAGAAACCTGTCTCAGCCATCTTTTCCCTTTAACTGCTCTCCCTAAAAATCCTCTGGTTTTATTACCAGGTATATAAGATTAATCTTCAGTGTAGGCCAAAGGGTAATAGACTTTTTTTTTTTTTTTCCTTAAAAAAGAAGAAAGAAAAACCATGGATCTTTCTGAGGCTTAGAATCTTAAAGGGGAAAGAAGTAGATTCTTTCTTGATATTTATATTCCTTTAACCTAAATGTACTCTCCTCCACCCCACGCCCCGTATAAGTTGCTCTTTCTGTGAGAGAAATGGACAGGAAGTAATGTCTCCCTTGAGTGCCGTTTTTAAGACCTCTATTTGTGGTGATGGATTATAGGCAGCAGTGAGGATGTGAGAGGGAAGAAAAGTACCAACCTGGTCCTCTGGAGGAGCAGGAGCATGAATTAGAAAAAGAGAAAGAAAGAAAGGAAGCAGTTCAAAGACAGTCACGACTGTGTGTGTGCCATTCAGTTGTGCAGCTTGCTGTCAATTCTGGTCCTCCCTTCTAAAAGGTCTCTCTAGTTGTTTCTGTATCACAAGGTAAGTATTGGTACACATATACACACAGATCTAGATAGTGTGTATATGTGTACACACTAAGTGTATTCAGTGTATTTAGCCTACCAGACAGAACGAAGTGTATTCAGCCTGCCAGACAGAAATAAGGAGAGGTTACCAAAGACCCTGGGAGTCCTGCTGTGGTGCTGGACCACAAGGTTGGTTTGAACTGCAATGTCAGCAGTTCAAACTCACCAGCTGCTCCTTGGAAACCTTATACAGGGTCGCTATGAATCGGAACTGACTTGATGGCACTTAACAACAACCACCCAAGGTCCCAGCGTGGAGACAGGATATGATGAATGTGTCTCAGCGGTTGTACAGAATCAAATCCCATCTTTTATGCCTTTCATGTTCTCCTCCTTGCTTTGATGATGTGGTGGTTTATGTTGCCTGTCTTGGCATTAATCTACTCTATATTTTATTCATTCGATTATTACCTTCACACAGGAGAGGACTTGGTCTTAATCATCTTTGTATGCTTGTCCTTAGCATATTATCCGGCATGTAGTTCGTGCACAATAAAAGCTTATTAAATCTCTCAAACCCTAATGGGAAATGAATATCGAATAAAAAGAGCTACATGAGCAAGAAATGAATGTTAGAGTTTGGGAAAGATGAAAATGATGGAAGAAACAAAAAGTGATCAGAGGAAACAATTCAACTTCATTAGAAAATGTAGCACATTTTGATAGAGCTGTTAAAGATACAAAAGAATAATGAAAAACATTGGCCATCTTGAAGAAGAGATTTTAAGAATTCTGCAAATGTAACTTTGAAATATATCCCTAGAAATAGTGCTCAAGGGAAGACCCAAAAGGCCAGAAGCAGTAACAGCAGGCTAGGACCTGAATCCCTAGATACAACCAGTAGAAACAGATTTGGCTGGCTTTGAAAGAAAAGGAATTTATTGGAAAACTAGTAGATAGTCCATGGAGTCCTAGTTTGGCACTGTAGCATAAGCACTGGACAGCTAACCACAAGGTTGGAGGTTCAAACCCACCAGTTTTCTTCAGAACGACAATACAGTAGATAGTCCATAGGAGCAAAAGAAAGGTTAAGGATTGAGTTTAGAAAAAGGGAGCTGGTGTCCTCCCTTAGCTCTTGTTTATTTGGTATCAATTTGATGTTTTGTGTATTTGATATATGATATCATATGCATGCAAAAGCTGCACAGTGAATAAGGAAGATTGTAGAAGAATTGATGCTTTTGAGTTATGATGTTGAAGGAGAATGTTGATAGTGCTATGGGCTGCCAAAAGAACCAATAGATCCATTTTGGAAGAAGTGCAGCCAGAGTGCTCCTTGGAGGCCAAGATGGCCAAACTTCGTCTCTCATACTTTGGACATATTGTCAGGAGGAGGGACCAGTCACTGAAGAAGGAGATCATGTTTGGTAATGTGGAGGGTCAGAGAAAAAGAGGAAGACCCCCAATGAGATGGATTGGCCAAGTGTCAGCATCGATGGACTCAAGCGTGGCAACACTAGTGAGGTTGGCCCAGGGTCGGGCAGTGTTTTGTTCTGCTGTGCACAAGGCCACTGTGAGTTGGTACCGACTCGATGGCACCTAACAACAACAACAAAGGGAGGCACTGTAGGATAAGCACTGGACTATTGATCACAAGGTCAGTAGTTTAAACCCACATCCACTCTCAGAAACCCTATATAGGATTGGTGACTTGACACCACACAACAACAAGGGAGGCCAGGGGATAGTGGTGGTTTTGTGATGGAATTTTTGCCTTCCATCCAGGAGACCTGATTCAATTCCTTGCCAATAGGGGTAGCCAGCAGCTGCCTGTCACTGGAGGCTTGTGTGTTGCTGTGATACTCAACAGGTTTCAATGGAGCTTCCAGACTAAGACAGATGAGAGAGGCCTGATGGTCTACTCCTGAAAAATCAGTCAGTGAAAACCCTATGGACCACAATAGTGTGATCCCCAGCTATGATGGGACTGGAGCAGGACTAAGCAGTGTTTTCTTCATTCGTGCATGGGGTCACCATGAGTCAGGGATCAAGTAGATATCAACAAATAACAACAAAACAGAGAGCCGAAAATACAGCCGAAGTTGCACCCCAGGAATGGTCTGGTGAGACTGCTCCCTGCTGGTGATTTGTTGGGACTACTTCATGCAGCTTTGCATTATTCTCCAGGGTTTTGAGCCCCAGAAAGGAGCATCTGATTGTATCTAGATGAGTGGGAATGTAGGCAGTGGGTAGCCTACAGATGATGCTGTAGATGCCAAGAAATAAGGAGAGACAATACCATTTGACTTCCACGTTCTTGGGATTATCCCACAAATGTTGTTGTAGCTAAGTGCCATGAAGTTGGTTCTGACACATAGCAACCCTGTACAGAATTACTGAGGAGCATCTGGTGGGTTTCAATGGCCAACCTTGCAGTGAGCAGTCAGTCAGTGCTTTTTTTCTTTTAATGTTTTATTGTGAATTATATGATAGTTTACATGGGAGAACTTTAGTTATACATTCATTCCATCTTATATCATCTCACTGCCATGGTTCCAATCCCCTCCACGCATCATCAACCACCCAAAGGGTATATCCCAGAAACCCGCCCACTACACTTCCCCCTCCTGCCCCCCAGTTCTCGGCCCACAGTCCCTTTCCCTCTCTGGGTCCAAGGTCCCCAGTCGCTTCATCACTCCACGTCATCATCTCTGTCTCTATCTCAGGTATCTCTGTTTCTCTGGCAGGATCCCGCTCTCAGCTCTTCTCC
>NW_006408748.1:1385946-1389556 GCF_000296735.1 Chrysochloris asiatica | reverse complement strand
TGTTGTCAGGTGCCATCGAGTTGGAAATGACTCATAGCGACCCCATGCACAGCAGAACGAAACAATGTCCGATCCTGGGCCAACCTCATTACCACTGCCACACTTGAACCCATCAATGAGGCCACCTGTCCAATCCATCTCGTTAGGGGTCTTCCTCTTTTTCTCTGTACCATGGGTACCCTGAATTTCCTGATATCTGTGCCAATATCCCTCTCTATTTGTTAGGCTTTGTTAGTTTATGCTTCCTTTTCTCTGGAAATGCAGCCTTCTAAGTGGGGTTGCTCTAGCCCTGCATTTCAAGGTCTTCAGGGGGCAGAGGCACTCGCCGGCGCGGGTGCGGAAGCGGGAGCTGTGTGCAGGCAGGCAAAAGCTCAAAAATGCCTGTAATTCCTCAGCAATTTGATCTTTTAAAAAAATGAGTTCAGAATGTTGAAATATAAGATCTTATGTTTGTTCAAAGGCTGTCTATCTGCTAGACAGAGGTTTCCTATGTGCAATTCCGCCCCTTTTCCCTGGAGCCCTACTTGAGCTGCCTGGTCTAGGAAGCGCCGGTACCCTTTCTCCTGCAGTCCAGTGCTTTTGATGGACCATCGAACAATACATTTCTGTGGCATCAGGCTTCTAGTTTCAGAGATCATTTTATATCTCCCCTCAACAACAGCATCCACCAAAACTGGTGAAAACTTGAAAACCTGAAATTCTTTACCTTCAAATAGTCAACCGAAATTGAATGAACACTTATTGACTCTGGGCTAAGTATTCCATTCAATACCGATAACACAGTGGCACACAGTACAGATATACCTCATTTTAATGTGCTTTGCTTTACTGCATTTTGTAGATATTGCATTTTTTCCTTTACAAACTGAAGGTTCATGATAGCCCTACATCAAGAAAATCTATAGGCACCATTTTCCCGGTAGCATTATGCCTGTGTGTCACATTTTGGTCATTCTCACAGTTGTTGTTACGTGCTGTTGAGTTGGTTCGAACTCATAGTGACCCTGTATAGGGCTTTCAAGGAGGGGCTGGTGAGCTTCAACTGCTGATCTTTCGGTTCAAACTGACTTTTCAGTCCAGCTCATTTACCCACAGTGCCACACCAGGACTTTGCAGTCCAGCTCATTAACCTGCAGCTTCAACTGCTGACCTTTCGGTTCAAACTGACTTTTCAGTCCAGCTCATTTACCCGCAGTGCCACACCAGGACTCATCACCATAGATCAAACTTTTTCATAATATCATTACACACCTAATAGACTACAATATAGTGTTGACAACTTTTATATGCACTGGGAAACCCAAAAAAATCCATGTGACCCACTTAATTTTGATACTTGCGTGATTGTGATGGTCTGGAACCAGCCCTGCAATATGTCTGAGGTACATCTATACAGACAGGGTCCCCAGCTTCACAGATCTAACAGTGGAGATAGTATTGTTGTTAGCTGCTGGTGACCAGCTCCAACTCATGGAGACCCACATGGAACAGAATGAAAGTGTCTGGTCCCAATCAGCTGCAAATCAGACTGTGGTGATTCAGAGGATTTTCTGAAGTAGTTTGCCAGGCCTTTCTTTCTAGTCCACTTTACTTGTTCAATATAATAGCAACATGCAAGTCATCATTGACAGATGGTATAACTGTGCATGTAATGTACTGGCTGGGAATTCTATCCCTGAGCCATCAATCTTCCATATAGTGCAGTTAGGAGATTCTGTCCCTGCTTGTCTTCAGAGAAAGGAAATGAATTAGTATTTCAATAAGCACCTTTGATATGCACAGTACCTTCACAGGAATCATTTAACATAATAAGAGCCTTACTTTTTTCCTGATGAGAAAATTGAAGCTAAGAGAATTTCAGTGAAGTCCCACTAGCAAGAGTCAGGATTCAATCTGAGGTCTAACAGATGCACTTCCCAACATACCACTTACTGATAAACTGGGATGCTTAATTCAGCTGGTTCAAACCACAGGTCATAGCTCTTCTTGCTCTTTTACATTTAACACTGAAAACCGAGACGCAACACTTTCTCTGTCTAAGGTCTAAGGGGCTTGTACATGACAATGACCACCATCCATGAAGCAGCATTTCAGCACTGGCTGAAATGTGTTTTGTAGTTAACATGGGTGGGATATCAGGGAACACAAAGCAAAGGAAACAGAATTTTATTGTGAAAGAGAATTACTACGTGTCAAAAGTAAGTGGATGACCCTGTCATTTATATTACCCCAAAATAAAACTAATGGAAATGTGAAATTATTATTTGCAACCTGTTTGTGGCCAATATGGTAAAGACTTAGCAAGTTTCAGTTTCCTGTAGAAGACAATCTACATTGCTGGTGCCAGATGTCCTGCACCCAAGCAAGATAACATGAACATTTACATTTTACTTGCTTAACTATAATATTTATAACTCTTAAAATACAGATTTGGGTTCATAAAACAGTAAAAATTATAGCCATCTGCTTGGTTATGGAATAGATCAAAATGCAGAGGAAAACTCTCCATATAGGGGGAAATTTACACGTGTGAAGAAGTTATAGGCAGAATAGGGTGATTTATTCTATTCTTTTTTTTATGTGACAGGTATTTATGTCAAAAGA
Source organism: Chrysochloris asiatica (assembly GCF_000296735.1). Classification (NCBI taxonomy): domain Eukaryota; kingdom Metazoa; phylum Chordata; class Mammalia; order Afrosoricida; family Chrysochloridae; genus Chrysochloris; species Chrysochloris asiatica. Next base: position 1,386,952 of record NW_006408748.1, on the reverse strand, counting down.
GCTCTGGTAGCGTAGTGGTTACAAATTGGACTGCGAACCGCAAGGTCAGCAGTTCGAAACTACCAGCTGTTCTGCGGGAGAAAGATGAGGCTTTCTACTTCTGTAAAGATTTACAGCCTCGGAAACCCTGTTCAGGGTCACTATGGGTTGGAACAAACTCGACGGCACTTAACAACAAACATTTATGTCAGGTCTGGGAAAAGTGGTGATAAAACATATGCAGATAAACATTCTCTTCTTCCGTACACAGACTGGTCCTGTTGGAGCCATCTTGCCTCCTTGCCACCCCTGGGATACCCTCAAATCAAAACCCCCATTTGTTGAGTTGATTTCAACTTATAGTGACCCTCCAAGATAGAGTAGAACATCCCCCTAGGTTGTACATCTTAATGGAAGCATCCGGTCACATCTTTCTCCTGTGGAATGGCTAGTGGCTTCAAACTGCTGACCATTGGGTTAGCAGTTGATTCTAACTCATAGCGACCCCATGTGACAGACTAGAGCTGTTCCTGGCAGGGGAGATACTATGGTCATGAAGGTATTTTCCCAGGGTGAGGCTTATCCATTGTATTCTGGATATGCTGACCCCTGAGATTTTCCCAAATGTGGGAAACTTTACTGCATAAATTATGGTAGTGGGGGACTGCGTTTGTGCTGGAGTCTTGGTGTGGTGCTGTAGGATAAGCACTAGATTGCTAACCACAAAGTCGGTGTTTCAAACCTACCTGCCTCTCCTTGGCAACCCCATACAGGTCTGAGTTGGAACTGATTCAAGGGCACTTTAATAACAACAACAACAATAATATAATTTATTTATTTTTTTCAACTTTTTATTGTGAATCTGTAAATTCTGAAGGTTTAGAGAGCAGACGATCAGTTTTATATTCAACAAATCATTGCTTTGCTTCATTGTTGTTGTTGTCAGGTGCCATCGAGTCGGAACCGACTCATAGCAACCCCATGCACAGCAGAATGAAACAATGTCCGATCCTGGGCCAACCTCACT
>NW_006408748.1:1371951-1379880 GCF_000296735.1 Chrysochloris asiatica | reverse complement strand
TATTAGGGAATTTAACAGGTTAGAATTCAGGGTCAGAAATGTTCTGGATCTCCAATCAGGACAGCCTTGCAACTGCCTGCAGGCCAGCTTCTCTCTCCCACTCAATATTCAAAGCTCTTTTAGGACTGCCGATAGATGCTCAAAGGGCACATTGCTATAAGCCTCAGCCTGAAGGCACTCGGTTCTAGCTCCATAAGTTAGCAAACCTAGTTCCCCCACTTAAGTACCTGAAGACTCCCCACAGTGCAAGTAAGTGTCCTGCCCAAAGTCTCTCAGCTTTCCTTGCTCCATGGGCTAGAAAGTCCACTGCTCTGTCTGGCGCTCTGGTTCCTGGTTCTGCTGCTGCTGCTCCTTGGCCACTCCTTCAATGTCACCGCTTTCTGTCCCTGGGTGGAGGAGGTTCAATGTGTAGGGATCTCAGAATCCAAAGGACACACTCCACTACTCCTGGATCTTCTTCTTTGATGGTAGTAAGATCTCCCTCCTGCTTCTGAGATGGCTCATTTTATACCCACATTAGAGCTGCAAGTTTTTATAAACACATTGAACTCTGTTAGCATCCACTGATGAATTATGCCATCCTATCAGTGTCTTCTCCTACCTTCTTTTACCCAGACCCATCAGGAAAAGAGTCATTTGATGGGAGTTACAAAAAATGAGGCAGTGATAGAGGCTTTAAATCTTTTAGGCAAGCAGAAAGTTACATCTTTCTCCCACGGAGTGGCTGGTGGGTTTAAACTGAGCTTGTGGTTAGCAGTCTAATGCTTATTTTACATAGTTGTTGTTTTTAAGTGTCATCGAGTCAGTTCCTACTCACAGCAACTTTGTATAGGGTTTCTGAAGTTCTGGTGTGGTGCTGTGGGATAATGCGCTGGACTGCAAGGTTGATTTGAACTGTAAGGTCGGCGGTTCAAGCTCATCCGCTGCTCCCTGGAAACCCTATAAAGGGTTGCTATGACTTGATGGCACTTAACAACAACAACAACTTAATGATAGGGTTTCTGAGGCTGTAAATTTGTGGGAGCAGAAAGCGTCATCTTTCTCCCATCCTACATAATAGATGGAGTCTTGGTGTGGCACTGTAGGATAAGCATGGACTGCTAACCTCAAGGTCAGTGGTTCAAAACCACTATTTGCTCCCTGGAAACCCATACAGAGTAGCTATGAGTCAGAACCAACTCAACGGCACTAAACTACAATAACAACAGTTGTTGCCGTCATAGTAGAAACCCAATAAATGGTTGTAAATACAACTCTGCAATGACTATGTTAAAAAGGCAGTAATTGCTGTCTAAGGAAGATGGTTCAATGACTCTATTTTTCCTTCTGAATTCTAACTTTTGATAATGCCTATCCAAAATAATAAGAGGAAAATGATTCAACACTTCATCAGTTCCATTCCTTGGAGTATTAAGAATATTTGCCATGTGAATTAACTGGGAACTGAATCAATGACTCAGAGTATTGACAGCTGTCAGTTAAATGAAGCTTTACCTTTCTCTTTTCTCTTTGTTGATTAAGATAACTTTGTAGTCATTTGTTTTCTGATTCTCATTTGATTGCCACATACGCTACATTGGGAGCCGATGAATAGTCCTAGGAGCTCTGTTTACAATAACAGATGGAGTTTTGAACACAGTAGGGATCTGGCACCTTGGATAATAGAAATCTATGTGAAAATGGCATAATCTTGGTTTTGCACAAGGTGTCAATATTTTTATATGATAAAAAGATCAGATTGATCAGATGATTGCATTTTACGGCAATAAGAAGAAATAAGTTAAAACTGAAAGGTGTTTTAAAGATTGTTGTTGGTGGTACTGTTGTTGAGTGTGTTCTGACTCATAACGATCCTCTGCACAACAGAATGAAGTACTGCCCACTTCTGTGCCATCTTTACAATCATTGTTACGTTTGAGCCCTTTGCTGCTGCCACTGTGGCAACTCATCTCGCTGGGAGTCTTCCTCATTTCCGCTGACCCTCCTCTTTACCAAGCATGATGTCCTTCTCCAGGGACTGGTCTTTCTTGACAACATGTCCAAAGTACGAGAGATGAAGTCTCACCGTCCTGGCTTTTCAGGAGCATTCAGGATGTATTTTTTCCAAGGCAGATTTGTTTGTTCTTCTAGCTGTCCATGGTACTGTTAATATTTTTATCCAACACCATAACTCAAATGAATCAATTTTTCTATGGTCTGCCTTATTCATTGTCCAACTTTAACATGTATATGAGGATATTAAAATTATCATGACTTGGGTCAGGAGCACCTTAGTCCTCAAACTGACATCTTTGTTCTTGACCACTGTAAAGAGGTCTGTGCAGCAGATTCATCTAATGCAATATGACATTTGATTTCTTGACTGCTGCTTCCAAGAGTGTTGATTGTGCATTCAAGTGAAATGAAGTCTTTGACAGTTTCGGTCTTTTCTCCATTTATCATGATGTTGTTTATTGGTCCAGTGGAGAGGATTTTCGTATGGTACAATCCATAATGACGACTCTAGTCTTTGATCTTCATTAGTAAGTGGGTTTGAACTGCCAGTCTTGTGGTTATCACTATAATGCTCCTTCTACAGCACTAGCCAACAATTCTGAAATTTCCCACAACTGTCTTGACTGAAATAACCTGTGAAGATTAACTTAAATTCTTTTGGAAGAAGTTTTGTGAGGTACCCAAGTACCTTGTGAGTAACAGTTGAGGCCTTTATTGCCACCATCTTCATGCAAAGTTTCGATGGTTGAAACTCCCAAAGGAGAGGAAGGAAGTGCTGGGGGCAATCATTTCCAAGGTTAGCTACTTATGACCCTTAGAAGATCTGTGGAGTCTACAAGATTACAAGCAGGCTGGAGAAGACTTTAAGAGATGTTGGTAAAAATATCAATGTAAAACATTTTATACTTGGTAGTGTTTTTCATTTTTCAAAATATACTCTTCTTAGTTCATTTCTGTCCTTCCCTTCATTCTCCTCCTTTTAGCCTCAAGGAAGACACATTAGCTTTGCTAAAGCCACAGGAAAACTTGATCCAGATGAGGTCAGCAGCATATGTGTCAGTACCCACTCTTGGACCTTTGAACAGAAGGTGTGGGGTGAAGTCAGGGGCCGGTCAGCAGAGGCTTCCTGGCCACTGCCTCTCACCAGGCCACATAGACATTTCAACTTGCTAAATATATTTGGTCAGTGCCTTCTTCCAGGCCTGCTAGCTTGGCCTCCTGAAATGGCAGCATATCTAGAAGCATCCATGTGTTACCCAACTGACTGGTTCAGAAGAAGGTCCATGTATTCATTCACAAAGAGTTAATACAATTGAGAGAATATGGGCCAAACCACTGCTGTGAGCAAATGTGTGTGTTCTTTCTCCTCAGACAGAACCATGTGGGAAGCTGTCTTAGTTACCTGCTGTTGCCATTGCAGCTATACCGCAAGTGGGTGGCTTTATAGAACAGAAATGTTCCTTCTCACAGTTCTGGAGGCTGAAAGTCCAAAATCAGGGGCACTGCTGTGTGGATTGCCTCGATGAGCTTCTCTTTTAGCTTCTGGTGTCTGCTTGTAGATAGGCCGTCACATAGGATGTGTTGTTGTTGTTGTTGTTAAGTGCTGCTGAGTCAGTTCTGACCCATAGTGACCCTGTATAGGGTTTTTGAGGAGCGACTGGTGAGCTTGAATAGCCAACCTTGTGCCTCAAACTGACTACAGTCCAGCGCATTAACCCACAGCACCACACCAGGACTCCGGAAACCCTATAGAGGGTCACTGTGAGCTGGAACCAACTCGATGACACTTAGCAACCACAACATTATGGATTAAGTCTGAGAAAGCAATCTTATTTTTTTAACTCCCAAATGCTGGGCAGTGCCTCAGAGTTGCCTCCTTGTACTGCTTGATTCCACACCATTTTATTGAGAAAAATGAGGCACTAAAAGTTAAATAACAGTCTTATAGTCAGTCAGCATACATTTATTGAGTACCTAATACATGTGATAGGGAAGTGCTTGACTACAAGCCCTGATGTGACACCGTAGTATAAACACTGGACCGCTGATGACAAAGTCGGCAGTTCAAACACACCAGCCACTCTCAGAACACCTATACAGGGTGGCTATGAGTCAGGACTGACTCAACAGCACACAGCAATAACAATAACAACAGCAACTAGCCACAAAGTTGGCAGTTTGAACCCATCCAAGGCCATCTCAGAACACAAGTCTGTTTATTGACTTCTTAAAAGCTCTGTGGAGCACTTCTCTGCCCACATTGGGTGGCTCTGAATTGAAATTGACTTGACGGCAAATAACAATAACAGCTATGTATCACGTTCTAAGGTAGGTCCTGGGGAATCAACAGAACATGAAACATAATCTTTGTATCCACAAAGGCAGACAAATAGATCATTACAACCACACCGGACAGCTCCCTATTGGGAATGTAAAGGGCACCATGGATTGAATATAGTATAGAGAATAACTATATTTATGTCTCCTGGTTTTGTTTTTAGTTTTTTTGGGTGTCTCACTTTCATAACCAAGTAAACTTTAGTTGAACAAGTCATTTTGGAGATAAGAATATAAAAAATTAATGGGGCAAATTCTTTTAGGAGCCAAGAAAGCCTGGTTGGTATGGGGACATTTTTAGACGTGCCTTGTTGCAGGGCAATGCGCCTTGTCTTTGATATGGAAATCATTGGGAACAGAGTGAAGAAAACACTGTGACATTTTGTTCCTCAGTGGGAATAAAAAATTACTTTGGAAAGATGAATTGAGACTGGACACCAGATGCCATAGATACAAAGTGCCTTTGAAAAAGCGATATAATTTTTTTTTTAAAGAGAAAAAGAAGGATAAGAGGAGGAGGAAGACAACCTGGGTATTTTCATGAATACTGTGTTAGAAGTTTTGAGAACATTAGGCATGGAGTTTTATTTTTAATCCAAATTTCTATCGCTGGAAATCCATTTTGTTCTCTAGATTCAGCCAGGTCAAAATTCAGACTGAGGTTCTTTTGAAATTTTTAGACCTCTGAGGTCCCTGCAAAAAGTCAAAGAAATGTTTGGTTCAGAGATTTGACAAATTCATGAAAAAACTCTGAAGTTTTAAAATATTTCTGACTGCTTCTGCTGCCTTGAGTAATGTTGGTGAATTAATATTATATGAAAGAAACTCTATTTCCCAATGTAGAACTAGAAGAAAAAAATCACCCATTTTAGCTATTCCGAAGAAGCTATTAAAATGACATATATTCTACGTTTTTAAACCTTTTTATCATTTAAAAAGAATTTTCCTCAGCATATGTTACATGACTTTGGATACTAGGAGAAACAAAAGATAATGTACCAACAGAGAGTTCCTTTGGATCAGCCATCATTTTGACAAGTTATAGTGCTCTATAGTAAATTATAAGGAGCTCTGGTAGCATAGTGGTTACGAAACGGCCTGCTAACCTTAGGGTCAGCAGTTTGAAACTACCAGCTGTTCCGTGGGAGAAAGATGAGACTTTCTGCTCCCATAAAGAATTACAGCCTCAGAAACCCTGTACAGGGTCGCTATGAGTCAGAACCGACTCCATGGCACATAACAACAACAACATAGTAAATTATGGTAATACCATACTACAAAATACCAGCAAAATGAATGAATAAGCATATGATGAGCACTTGGGCTTTCAGGCCCAAAGAACTCTATTCATTTTCTTTGATAATTATTTAGTTTCATGAATATTTTGCTATTTCAGCTTAAAAAAAAATCTGTCTCTAAATCTCAAATTCTGGGAGTTATAAGATACCTTATCAAAGATGGTTTGAGCAATTATTTACATGTACATTCATTCTCAAGCTTTAATGTGCATCAGAATCAACTTGGTTTTGTGTCAAAATTCAGGCTCTTGGGAGAATTTTGGTCTGGGAGAATTCAATAGATCTGGGACAGAGTCCAAGCACCTGTGTTTTAAATTAGTACCTCCGATGATTTTAAGGTCAACAGTCTGTTGATCCGTTTTCATTTTTAATTGTATAACCAATTGCTAGGAATGAGTTACTTAAAACTACATACATTTATTATATCTCACAGTTTCTATGGGCCAGGAATCTAGGGATGACTTTACCGGGAGCTCTGCTTAGGGTTTCACAAGACTGAAATCTGATTTGCAGTCTCATCTAGAGGCTCTGCTTCCCAGCTCATTTGTGCTGTTGGCATAATTCATTTCCTGGTGTGTTTTTTTTGTTTGTTTGTTTTTTTGCTGACAGCCCAGGTATCTAGCTTTCCTATTGGCTCTCCGATAGAGACCACCTTCAGTTTATAAAGGCCATCCACATTCCTTACCACATGGTCCTCTCCACAGGCAGTTCCCAATATGACAATTTGCTTTTTAAAGCACAGTCTCAGAGTCTCTCTGGCTTCAGGGAGGGTCCAGCCACTATTTTAAGGCTTTGCACCTCATTAAGTCAGGGCTACCCAGGATAATCTTCTTGATTTCCTTTACTGGCTTTGTATGCCAATTGTTATTTGATATCAAGTCAGATCCTATTTATGGCAACCTTATATATAACAGAACAAAATAGTGCCGCATCTTATGTCATTTTCATTATTGTTAGTATGTTTCGGATATTGTAACCTAATCACAAGAGTGAAATTCCTGGGGTTTTGAACTGGTTCCAAACAGTTCAGTCAAGGTTGAGAAGCATACACATTGCATAGCAATTAAATCTCTTGCGTGTGGATTTTGACCTAAAGTAGAAATTCTACAGCAGTGCCCTACTCAAAGTTGGTGGCAGCATTCATTATAAATTGTGCGGTTTGCCCATTGAATATGGGCTGGGATTACACAGGGTGTTTATACCAGGGAGTGAGAATCTTGGAGTCATCTGAGACTTCTATCTATGATGCTCACCCTTTGAGAAACACAGGTTTAAGCGGCTAAACTCACAGACTGCTAGGAACTTTCAAGTGAGACAAACAGGGCTTATACAGTGAGCCCCACAGATGTGGTTGGTGCTTCTTGTTAGCTCGTCCATTTAAGTCTGAAAACTCTGCTGGAAACTATTGAGCTTCACAGCAAAACATTTATAGATGACTGGTGGTTGCCTGAGGTCTGTTGTCTGAAAACAGAGCCCAAGTATCCTGCACAGAAGGCAAGAATTCCACCACTGAACTGTCACTGTCCTGAAGACGCTAAGGGGCTCAAATGGATCTATGAGGAAGAGAGCAGGAAGATAAGGGTTCCAGGCCTAGATAACATCTGGTCTGAATTAGTCAGGAAAACTTTGTTATTTTATCCCCTCATTCCCACCCTGCCCTGCTCTACCCACAAAACAAACCATTGCTTTCAAGCCAATTCCTACTCTTAGCAATCCTGTATAGGGTTCCAAAACTAGGAATCTTTATGGGAGCAGAGAGAAACATCTTTCTCCTGTTTTATCCTTTATAAAGCAAAACATTCTGTAAAAAGAAATTCTAACTTTAGTGGTGATTTTATTATTTCCATAGAAATAGGAGAAACCTTATTAACTGCTGGAAATGGCCTATACAAGACAACAATTCTTGTCCCCTAAAGACTCATTTTCTATCTTAATTTTTTTAACTCTCTAGTTAAAATAGACATTTTTTGGGGAAATATATAATTTATGAAACATGATACTAAAAGAAATAAAGTCTAATCAAATCAATTATCATAGAAGAAACAGAGATTTGTTAGTGTTGTCCCTCAAAAAGTATCTGGAAGAGCAGTTCTCAGGGAAGTTTTATCAATCTCTAAGAAACTGGCCCACCACTCGTCTGTCAGTTTGTTGTACCATGGTGGTTTGTGAATTGCTGTGATTCTGAAAGCCGTGCCACTGGTATTTTAAATACCAGCAGGTCACCCATGGTGGACAGGTTTCAGATGAGCTTCCAGACAAAGACAGACTAGGAAGAAAGAGTGACAAACTACTTCCAAAT
>NW_006408748.1:1367098-1368941 GCF_000296735.1 Chrysochloris asiatica | reverse complement strand
GATGCAGCTGGTGAGTTTGAATCGCCAACTTTGCAGTTCAAAGAACTTTGCAGTCTGGCGCATTAAACGCACAGTGCCACACCAGGACTCCTGTGAACTGTTATAGACCATAGTAAACAGGATGTTCCTGAAATTAAAGATGGTCATGAACGTTCTCCTTAGGGACATACTTCAATAAAATGTGATAGAAGGAAATGTTTGCATTCCATTTCCAAACTAAGATTCTTTTCTTGCTATTTGACATTACATTTTTTGTTACTCCTTCTTTAACTATACTTCAGGACTTGTGCCCAGGAAATGGGGTATGGTGACAGAGGAGGAATGAAGAGACAGAAACAGGCTTTAGAGTTAAATATGTAAGAGCTGTAAGCAGGAAATTTAGTGAGTAGTAGAAATGTCCCAAATCCTTCTTTCGAGACTTAAAGTATGTATCTTAGATTCCTAGGGTTGCTGTAACAGAAATACATGAATGTCTGGCTTTAAAGAACAGAAATTTTTGTGCAGTTCTGGAGATGAAAAATCCAAGTCAGAATCTCCTATTGATTCCTTCCTTGCCATTAGCCTAATGCATCTTTAGTTCCTTGGAGATCTTCATATAGTTTCTGTCTTCCCTCTATGTTTATATCTCTGTTTTAATCTGCTCTTTGTATAACTAAGAAGTGAGTAGATTTTGCATCTATCCTAGTTGGGTATGATCTAAGTAACCTAACAAAGAAAACCCTACTTTTAAATAGATTGCATCTATAGGTATAGGGGCTAGGATTCGAACACATATTATTATTGGGGAGGGGGACATAATTTGATCCATAATAGCATGGTAACCTCAAGGTTGTCTGTTCAAATCCACCAGTTGCTTCATAGGAGAAAGATGGGCTTTCTGTTTCTGTAAAGATTTACAGCCTTGGAACCCAAAATATAGGGTCGTGATGAGTCAAAATCAACTCAGTGACAGTGGGGTTTAGCATCTTGAGAACTGTGGCAGTTTATTGGTAGAATTCTTGCCTTCTTTGCAGGAGACTTGGGATCAATTCTTGGCCAATGAACCTCATGCGATGGGTTTGGTTTTGGGATTTATTATGGTTCTCTTATTATACTTGCTGCATTATAATATATTGTCCCTTTTTGTGTTGTTATTGACTAAGTATAGACTAAAGCAACTTTCTTTCTTAAAGCAGTAGAGACCACGCAGAGACGGCCCTCCACTCAGGTCAGCCTGGTGCTTGCTCCAATACCAGAACTAGAAGTCACTTCTTCAATGCATCCGTGAGATCAATGTACACAGTGAGTGATGGTTCAGCTCTGATGATTCAACTTTATTGTCCACTATAAATGTGAATAGATTCAAGAAGATATAATTTACCCCAAACTGCATTGCTTTTTTTGAAACGGTTTATTGTGAATTGACTGAAGATTGACAGAGCAGTTCATCAGTTTTACATTCAACAAATCCTACACTTTGTTTCATCTCAACAATTGCAATCTCCTCCATATGACAACAGTTATCCCACTTCTTAATTGTGGATCTTAGTTCAATTCCACCGTCCTTCCTTAGGTGAATGCTGCCCTTGTGATCTTGAATAGTTGACCATTCCATGGTGAGCATACTTTCTATGTTGTCCCCCTATATGTCTATCTACACTTGGTTGAAAATTGGACCATGAGGGTGAGTTCCATTTCAGACCTGAAAGATGGCCAAGGGCCATAATCTCAGCTTCCTCCAGTCTCTTTCTGACCAGTAAGCCCAGTCTTTTGTATAGTTTTGAGCTTTGTTATACATTCTCTCCCATTGTATTCTGGATTTTCTAATGAGATCTCTTTCAGAGCAGTTGACAGTGGTAACCAG
>NW_006408748.1:1365053-1365688 GCF_000296735.1 Chrysochloris asiatica | reverse complement strand
ACTCGAAGGCACTAAACAACAACAAACAACTAACGCTATGAGTCAGAATTGACTCCATGGCACATCACCACCACCACCACTAATCTAAAGGTTGGCTGTTCAACCTCTCCAGTGGTGCCTTGGGAGAATGACTTGGGAATCAGCTTCCATAAAGAATACAACCAAGAATACCCTATGGAGCTTAGTTCTATTTTGTAATGGGGTCACCAGGAGTTGGAATTGACTTGACAACAATGTTTGTTACTATTTTTTTTAAAAAATCTAGATTGTTGTTGTTGTTAAGTCTGGTCAGTCAGTTCCAATTCATAGAGACTCTATGTACAATAGAATGAAACACCACCTATTCTCGTACCATCTTCATAATCGCTACTACGCTTGAGCCCAATGTTGCTGCCACTGTGCCAATCCATTTCATTGGAGGTCTTCCTTTTTTCTGTCCCTCCACTTTACCAAGCATGATGTCCTGCTCTGGAAACTGGTCCTTCCTGATAATATGTCCAAAGTATGAGAGACAAAGACTGACCATTTTAGCTACTAACGATCATTTTGGTTGTATTTCTTCCAACACAGATTTGTTTGTTCTTCTAGAAGTCCATGGCACCTTTAATATTCTTCTCCAATATGACAATTCAAAT
>NW_006408748.1:1349980-1353698 GCF_000296735.1 Chrysochloris asiatica | reverse complement strand
TCCTTGTTCCATGTCTTCACCTGAATCTGGCTTGAACCTCTGGCAGTTCCCTGACAATGGACTTGTTGCAGCATTTTTTGAATTATCTTTAGCAAAATTTAAATTGCATATGATGGTAATGATGTTGTCTGATGATTTCTACAATCCATTGGAATGGGCACAAATATGGATTTCTTCCATTTGGTAAGCCAGGTAGCTGTCTTCTGAATTTCTTGGCATAGAAGAGTGAGTGTCTCCAGTGCTGTTTCAGTTTGTTGAAATATTTAAATTTGTATTCCATTAATTGCCAGAGCCTTGTTCTTTGCCAATGCCTTCAATGCACCTTAATCTTGTTTCTTCAGTATCATTGGCTCTTGATCATATGTTACCTCTTAAAATGGTTGAACATCGACCGTTTCTTTCTGGTACAGTGACACTGTGTATTCTTTCCATTGTCTTTTGATGATCACTGCATATTATATTTTACTCAAAGAATCATTGGTTTTGGAAGTCTCAGAAGATGCAGTTTGAGTAAATTGTTTAAAAATAGTTTTCTACCAGTCCTAATTCAGGTAATGCATGAGAAATTTTATGTGTAGATAGTAGTTTCAATTCTTTCTTTTTTAAATCTTCAGATTATCTCTATGAATTCTTCTGGACAATTTGGACTGACCTCTTTTGAAAAATACACATAATTTTGTTTTGGGAATGAATAAAACTGATGAAAATTAGCTTCAGAGTACTCATCTAACTCAAGAAAGGACAGGAATGAGGGTTTCCCCAGGAAGCCACTATGAGTCATGAAAAACAAGCTGCAGAAACCTATGGAAATACCAAGAGAATCCTTACTCTCCTGTGTAACAACTTAGAACGGAACCAAGATTTTAACTCTGAGAAACCAAACAGAAGGTCAGTGATGACAATCCTTCCTCTCATTGGCACACATCACAGCTTCTGATTTCATGGTTTTTCTGATACAAATGGATTGTTTCTATGTGGCAAATTACTTAAATCACTGCGTTGTTTGTTTATACACTTGTTCAAATTCATAAGTTTTGCCTCTTGTTGGTACTGGAGGTATTTTGTTTTGTTTTTAATTCAAAGATCTCAAAATCAAATGAATTTAAATTAAATACTTGAATATTTAAATCTCATTATGAAATGTTTCTTCTGTTTCTTTTTGGGTTACTGTTATCACCATTCTTGATGTTGACAATAATTATAATAATTTGATAATAATAATTGTAATTATTACTTGCAATAGAAGACACATATAGGTAAGACTGCAGCTCTTAATACTGAAAAATATTAAAATATCTTTCCAGAATTAAGGTTTGAGTGAGAAAAATGAGGCCATTTGTTTCCGTAAAGATTAACAACCTTGGAAACCCTGTTTAGCGCTGCTATGAGCTGGAATCGATTCAATGGCAGTGGATTTGTGTTTTGATTTGACAGCTAATATGGACCTTACTGTCTTGGCATCACAGATGGTTATCTGAGTGCTTATAAGTGCTTATCTGAATATATTTCCGGAGGTTAATTACAGGGACAGATTTCACAGCCTGACAGGAATGAGTATTTTGGCATGTAGAGGTTTTACTAGAACTTCATTCTTTTGCTAGATCACAAAATGAGATTCTAATTGTAAAATTTAGGGATCAAAGATTTGGCAGATTCTCACTTTTTCTTTTGTTTAAATCTTTTTAATGTGAGTTTTGCAGAACAGATTATCATATTTACATTCAACAAATCATACACTTTGTTTCATCTCAGTGATTACAATTCCTTCCATATAACATCACTTCCCCCACTTCCTCCTGTGTTTCTTGTTTCCATTCTTTTTTCTTCCTCAACCCTTCTTAATTTTGTTCTTAGGTAAATGCTGCCCTTTTGATCTTGAGTGGCTGACTATTCTATAGTGTGTGTAGTTCACTGGTATTTCTGTGTCTCCTATATCCCAATCTGGAGTCCTGTTGTAGCACTACAGGATAATGCACTGGACTGCAAGGTCAATTTGAGCTGTAAGATCGGTGGTTCAAACCCATTAGCTGCTCCTTGGAAATCCTATACAGAGTTGCTATGAGTTGCAACTGACTTGATGGCACTTAACAACAACAACAACATGGCTGAAAATTGAGCCACGTGGATGAGTTCAGTTCCAGACCTGAAGGGTGACCAAGGGCCATAGCTTTGGGGTTCTACCAGTCTCTATATGACCAGTAAACCTGTTTTTGTTTTTGTTTTTATGATTTTAAACTTATCTAGAACCTTCTACTGTGATCCCTTTCAGACTAGTCAATACTAGTAGCCAGGCACCATCTACTTCTTCTGGTCTCAGGGATGTGGAGTGTTCACATGGTCCATTAGTCCACAGAAATTACTATTTCTTAGAGTTTTCACTTTTCATTGCTTTTCTTTCTTCCAGGTAAGGAGAAATCAGTAGTTGTATCTTAGATGGCTGCTCATGAACTTTTAAGACTTCAGTTGCTACTCACTAAAGAAAGTTGTAGAATGCTGTCTGAGTACAATGTTCTGCCAGTTAATCATGGTGTCTCCTGAGAACATAGTTCTAAGTTAGAAAACCAAAAGGGAAGGATATGCTCAGTATTTTCCAAGCTGAAGAAAAAAATCAAGCCTAAATCGCATTACTGATTTTTGTGCAAAACATTATACAATGCTGGAAGCATCAAAGGAAGATGGAAGGAATACACAGAGTCACAGTTCTGAAAAGAATTGGTTGAACCAATTTTGGAGGTGTCATATGATCAAGAAGTGATAGAATTGAAGGAAGAAGCCCAAGTATGCAGAAGACATTAGCCAAAAACAAGTCTCCAGGAATTGACAAAATATTGATTGGGATGTTTCAGCAAATTGATGCAATGATGGAAGCGCTCACTTGTCTGTTCCTAGAAATTTACAAAACAACTACCTGGTCAATATGGAGTCCTGGTGTGGCTCTGTGGGCTAACGTGCTGGACTGAAAGGTCGGTTTGATCTGCAAGGTTGGTAGTTCAAGCTCATTAGCCATTCCTCGGAAACCCTATACAGGGTCACTATGAGTCAGGACCGACTCGACAGCAATTAACAACAACAACAACAACACCCTGGTCCATAGACTGGAGGAGATCCATATTTGTACCCATTTCAGAAAAAGGTAATCCAAACAATTGCAGAAATTATTTAGCAATATCATTAATATAACATGCAAGTCATTTTGCTGAAGATAATTTAAAACAGTTGCAGCAGTAAATAGACAAGGAACTGCTAGAAATGCAAGCCAGATTCAGGAAAGGATGTGGAATGAAGCCTATCGTTGTTGATGTCAGATGAATCTTGGCTGAAGGCAGAGAATACCAGAAGTATGTTTTACTGATAATTTCAGGGCATTCAACTGTGTGGCTCATTAAAAATTATGTATAACAAGAACAAGCAAGTTGCTTGCCCAGGAGACATCAAGGCAAGTGGCCGGGTTCCCCCAGGTCAAGTCCCCTTCTAAGACTAAAACTCAATGGGAATACATGAGCAGACATGGGCTCTGATTGGTGACCATATTTATCACTGATAAGGGGAAGTGAGGGAAAAACAATAATGAAGTTGTGAGCTAAGCCCTACAACGTTCAATAGACTCCTTGAACCCAGGTGGAGACCTGGTTGGCCAGCAGTGTGGCAAGACCTAGGGACTCATGGGCCCAGAGTCAGTGACATAGCCACAGAGGACTAGAGTGGAGAGTGAAGCATC
>NW_006408748.1:1333796-1348301 GCF_000296735.1 Chrysochloris asiatica | reverse complement strand
TGGACTCAAGCGTGGCAACAGTAGTGAGGTTGGCCCAGGATCGGGCAGTGTTTTGTTCTGCTGTGCATAAGGTCGCTATGGGTCGGTACCAACTCGATGGCACCTAACAACAACCCCTAAATTAATCTAACATATCTTATTTAGATAAAAAAAATTTTTGAAGCGTTTTCTTTTACTCATTGTTCTAAAATCTCCACCCATCAGAATAGTACAAAGAGATAGTTAAGAAAGGTGTAGGCAGGAAAATAAGAAAGTAAACAAGAAGACTGAGAAGAAAGTTGTTGTTGTTGTTGTTAAGTGCCATCGAGTCGGGTCCGACCCATAGCGACCCTGTACAGGGTTTCCGAGGGTGTAAATCTTTAAATACAATTAAATTATGAGAATAAACTATGTCAGAAAATTGATTCCTAGTCTTTATCCTACCCAGTCTTACAGTAAGGGAAAATAATAGTTGGGAAAGAGATTGAGAGACAAACAGATGGACAGACAGACAGAAGTTACTGACTATCAGAGGTAGAGGAAAAGAAAGAATGCAATGCAATACAATATTTGTCCTTTATGAATTTGCTATATTAAATATTGAGTAGATACAAAAGAATATTATATATTGGTTTCCCTTGCCTACTATTGTAAAATAGACATTCTAGTGGGATAAAAAGGAATATTGGGAAACATGATTACTGTAAGCTTATAAGCTTGTCTTCAACCTACAACTCATTGAAATACCTAAAGGGGCTCTAGAACTTGCCCAGTGAAATAGGCTTCTTGCGGAGCCATGGTAAGTGTATAGAACCTTAGGTGTAGTAATCCTGAGCCCCATCTAGAACTTTCCGAGGTGGGACATTCCCAATTGAAAGGATCAGCAGACCAACCTGGAGCAGCTAGAGGAATAGAAAATACTTCTTGAAAGAAAGACCAGGAGGAAAAATAAAAATAAAAAACAAAAACAGCATTCTGAATGGCTACTACAAGGACAAGCAAGTTGTTTGCTGTAGAGTCATCAAGGCAAGTAATCAAGTCCCTTCAGGACACCAGCCCCCCAAGAGTGAAACTCAAAGGGATCACACGAGCAGCCGTGTAAGCTTGCTAGCGACCATGTTGGTCTATTGGTGAGTGGAAGTGGGGGAAAGGCAGCAGTGAAGATATGGGATGAGTCTGACCACATTCCATAGACACTTGTAGACCTGGCTATGAGATAGAGAAGAGGAAGGGATAGTTGGTCCAAAGTATGGTGAGATCTTGGGTCACCTGAGCCTATGGACAAGGACATAGCCACAGAGGGCTAGAGCTGAGAGTGAAGCATCCAGCTGATATAAAGTGGAGCTTCCAGCTGATACAAAGTGATATAGCTGATATGAAGTGAGGGGAGACACACAAGAATGCCTCAAATTATGGTGGTGATGGTGGTGGTGGTGGTTATGTGCCATGAAGTTGGTTCTGACTCATAGCGACCCTGTACAGGGTTTCCGAGGCTGTAAATCTTTACAGGAGCAGAAAGCCTCATCTTTCTCGCATGGAACGGCTGGTAGTTTTGAACTGCTGACCTTGCGGTTGACAGCCTGATTCATAACCACTACGCTAACAGAGCTCCTTGCCCAAACTTGCAGCTAGTACCTATTTGATCTAGCTTCAGTGGCTTGAAGATCACAGCTCTACTAAAAGAAGAATAAAAAATTTTGATAAAGGAAACAAGTGTAAATTGCTACAATTTGATGAATGTGAGCTATACTTATGGATGTAGTAGCTCAAAATACCAACTGAGAGGGAAGGAATCTTCATCCTATCCCTTTTGTATGTAGGGGTGATAGGAACGGGCAACTTAGACATTGGCTACCTAAAATGAGGGGGGCTATAAAGGCACGAAATAACTCGCTTAAAAGTTTTCAAAAGGGAGTTTAGTTTCAGAGTGTGCGGGGGAAGATAGAATCCCTACTGAATGGTTTCATCTTGTCTAGATGGGTCTGGTGAAAGGAGATGGGGATAAGATTCTTATGATTCAAAAGTGAGTTGTTGTTATCATGACTAATTGTGATTGTCATAACTGTAAAGGTAGAAGTTTTATAACAAAAATGGGGGAGTAGTTAATTCTCTAGTCCAGAAACAGAGGACCCTAGGACCATCAAGGGAAAAGAGCATGAGCAGAATGTGGGACCCTATCCAGAAAAGCAGTGACACCAGAGATGGAGACAGAGATGATGACATGGAGAGAGGGAGCAGCTGAGGGCTGTAGACTCATGGAAAGAGAAAGTCTTTGCTGGCAGCTAGGAAGCAGGCTTGTAGAATGTGCCCTTTGGTTGTTTAAATGTTTATATATTCCTGAGTGTTTTGGTGTCCACCTGCCCCCCCCAAAACAAAACAAAACACACACACACACACACACACACACACAAGAGAATAGAAGTAAATACTGTTGAATGATGATGCATGGAGGGGATTGTAATCATTGCAATTAAACAATGAGTAGAAACCCAATGTTCTCCTATGTAAACTGATCACTCAGTTCACAATAAAAACTTAAAAAAAAGTATTATAAATATATAAGCAAATAGAGTCATATAGAGTCACAATACAATAAAAACTTATATATACCATTGAGTTATATAAAAGAACATTGTTAAGAAGTTCTAGTGTGTAGATTCTCAGTTTCGTCTCTTTCCTCTTAGAGAGGAATTTACAACCAACTTCTACCAAGATGAGTATTGTGAGAGAGGGGCAGACTGGGGAGAAGTGAATGGTTGGGAACTCAGAGCCTGGAGAAGACATGGTACCATTCTCACAAAATACCTGATGGGAAACAGACAAGAGGACAACTCGCTGTGGTTCACAGCAGGATGTGAGAACTACTATGGCAGCATCACAGCAACACACAAGCCATCACAGTGCGACAAACTGACAGACGAATGGTAGTGATGTGCATTGTTGTTGTTAAGTGCTCCGACTCATAGTGACTCATAGGGTTTCTGAGGCGTAGCTAATGGGTTTGAACTATTGAACTCGTGGTGCCCAGTCCAGAACTGATTCACAGTGCCACACCAGAAGTCCAAGAAGTGCATTGTTGTTGTTGTGAAGTGCTGTCGAGTCAGTTAGGACCTACAGCGACCCAGCATAGGGTTTCCGAGGAGCATCTGGTGAGCTTGAAGCGCCGACCTTGCAGTTCAAATGACTTTGCAGTCCAGCACATTAACCTACAGTGCCACACCAGGACTCCAAGAAGTGCAATAGAAGGTTCAAACCGTAAATTAGCATACAGGTTTAACCTTGTATTTTGCATATTGATACATGTAAGTTGGGCTTATGAAAAATGTTTTTTTCGTTATAACTAACTACAGGGGTATTTTAATTTAAAAAAAATGGTAAATTTCTGCTGAAACACTGAACAAAAATTTAATAGTCATTTTGGAGTCACCCCTCTGATAGTGTCATTTGGTCGTCCCACTGCCACCCGCAGTGAGACCAATGCTTATAGAACATACCTGTCTGTTGTATGTATGCTCGGGGAAACCTGTACTTTACATTTCTTGTTTAGGGTTAGGGTGAAGGTCCTGAAAGGATAGGAAAACATTGCCCTCTGTGTCCTGTCATACCTACATACCTAGTCCTCTTTTGCTTTGACTCATGTTATTTAATGTTTGTGTCCCTCTCAGTCACCATTAGGACAGGAGCAGGCTGCTTGCTCTCTCTCTCTCTCTCTCTCTCTCTCTCTCTCTGAGACACACACACACACACACACACACACACACACACAAAAGAACAGGACAGAAGGGTACCTGCAGACCTGCACCTTGCCCATAACTGTCTTCTGCCTTTCCTGGGATCCCTTCCCCAGGGCTCCTCCCTCTGGAGAACCGGGGCTGCTGACTTGGTAACCTGCTGATAGGGAGGGGCTGCTGGTTGTGCTCTCCTGCTCCCCTGAGTCAACACAAAGTCTCCTGAGGGGAGGAAACCACTCTCCAGGCACTGGGTTCTCCTTAGTCCAGTTGTGCCCCACAGGGACTCTGTTCAAGGGCTTTGTCCTTTCACCCTAGACAGCCTCCCCTCTTCCAATGATCATGTGATCACCTTGGAAACCTGAGGCGTCCTTCCACTGCCATGTCTTCTAATGTCTCCCCAAAGAATCCAGTGAGTGTGTATGTGTGCAAACATGGAAGAGTGTGCAAGTGTGTCAGGACCTGAGTGTGTATAGACACATGTGAGTGAATGTGTGAGTGTGTAGGGACTGAGGTGGCCCTGATTGGAAAGGACATGGCTAGGATGGGGATTGGACAGGTCACAGAGGGCTGGTCCAATCAAGGGAGTTGGAGACAGGACACTCCCTACGCAAGCTTCCTGCTCTGGGAAGTCCCTGGAGTGGAGAACAGGAAACTGGCCTGGGACCAGAGTCTCCCCCAGACCTCACAGGCAAAAACGTAGACTTCAGTTCTACCAGGGCCTCTGCAATGTAGTACTTAGCTCGACAGGGCACTGCCTGATGGGGGGCTCAGCAGGGGAACCTTCTTAGGGGGTGGGAGCAGTGTGTCAGGAAGAGGTGGGCCTTTCTAGCGGATCTTTCTCTTCTCTCCTTTGATCTCTGCAAAGAAGCTGAAACTGGAAATGGTTGTACAAATCTTTCTCTTCCCCCACATGCCTAGGACACAGCCCTGCCTCCATTCTCTCACCAAAACCCCCTCTTCTCTCATGTCTAGCTGGTACCCTAAGCTGGAATCCCAGAGTGGGGACTGCAGGACTACCCTGCTTGGAGAATGAGTGGGAAACCTCATGAGCCAGAACACGTAACTCAGGGATGGAGGGCAGCCAGAACAAACACCCCCAAGACTTTTCCGCCCCCTTTACCCTGTACCTAAACTCAGAGGATAAGAGAGATGGAGGTTTTTGTAGCCAACCTGGGTCATCCCTGGCCTACTTGGGCCTCAGTGTCCCCTATTCATTGTCCAGTGGGACCACTGTTCTCACCAGGGTTGGGATGGCTAAGAAGGCAGGGCAGGGGGCAGGGACAGGAAGAAGAGACAAAGTGTGCCCAGGATCTAGACCTCACACCCTTCCTCTGTAGGGTGGGGCTGGGGACCCAGAGCATAAATGCTTCAGAAAATTGGGCACCCAAGTCAGACTCAGAATCAGAGCAGAGCCGACGTCCAGTAAGTGGGGGGAGAGGTGGAAAGGGACCAGCAAGGGGCTCAGGGTAAGGATCATGAGGTGGGCCACACAGGTGGGGAGGCAGCCCTGAGAAGAAGGCTAGTCATGTGGGTCAAGCCTAACTCTAGAGAGGCCCTGAGGGGTCAGACATCAAAGGGTCTCGACCTTTAGAGGACACAAAAGGAGACACTGGGAACTTGCTCTCTCCTCCCCCACCCCACCCCCACCCCCTTCAGCTCCTAGTGATGCCTGGAGGAGAGGATTGAGGCCTTCCATCTCTAAGTCAGGCAGGTGGGCTCTCTAGGATCCTGGAGGAGATATAAAGCAGAAAGGAAACCTGTGGCCACGCCAGGCCCTGAAGACCCCAGAGAAGATGAGGAACTGTGGGAGAGGGAGGGAGAGGCTTCCTGCCAGGTCTGCGCTGGTGGATGGAGTTCCTGGGTCTGTGATGAAAGGCTGATCCTGGCCTCCTGGGTCTGTGATGAAAGGCTGATCCTGGCCTCTCCCCAGGCCCCCAGCGATCCTGCACTGCCCACCCTTTCTCATGTTGGGATCCCAGATCCTGGAGATCTCCAGCCTTGTGCTGCTGGGGGCACTGCTGTGCTCTGGGCGCCGTGAGTTGACAAGAGTGGGGTGGTACGTGTGTGTGTGTGTGTGTGTGTGTGTGTGTGTGTGTTGATGGAGAGGGTCGCAAGGAGACCGAGGAGGGTGGTGGCAAGGAGGGGATGACAGAGAGGGTGGGGTGAGCACCTCTAGGTGAGGGGAAGGAGCGCAGGCTCCAGATCCTCTGACTCTGGACCTGGTCCCCTCCACACCCCTCAGCCCTAGGCCTGACCTGCAATGAATGTTTCTACTTTGTGGGGGACCCTGAGAAGTGCAGATCTAACCCCTGTCCTCTAGAAGCTCAGAGCTGCAATTTTTTTGCAATCACTGGCACGGTCAATGGTGAGTTCTGGGTGGAACCCAGAGTCCCCAGACATACATGAGGGGTGGCTGAGAGGGCCAAACCAAGGGGCAGTTTTCTTGAAGCCTCTGCCTTGAGGCCTGGAGAAAGCCATGGGGCCAGAATTTAGGGACTCTGGTGTGACCCCACACATCCTCCACCCATTAGGTGCCTGCTCTTCTGAGCTGCTTCAATGTCCCCACTGGCTTCCAAGTTGTCTGGGGAGGAGACCTGAGGCGAGGAGAGAGGGCTTTCTTTGTGTGGGGAGCAAGGGAGCTGTCTTGAGGAAGGTTGGTGTTGTTCCTCAGACCTTCTACCCAGCTGCCTTCATCTCTTGTCCACAGGAAAGAGAGCCACCTATATCGGCAAGGGTTGTGGAACGCCTTGTTCAGAGTTTTTGAAGGATATCAAAGCAGGTATTCCAGTGGGATCCATGTTCACTGCTGAAAAGGAGAATGTAACCATTGACTTGAAGGTAGAACATGTGTCTACCAACTGCTGTGACAAGAATCTCTGTAACGGGGTAGCCTGGTGGGGTACAGTCTCTGGGCACTGGTCCTGAGCCTCTTAGGCCCTACCCTCCTCTGGGTTCTGCTTTGATCTCTGTCTATACTGTGTCTCTGATTCTTGACCGCCAGAGAAGGGTGAGGGCAGGTGGTGGTGGTCTCAACTCTCCTGGGGTCACTTTTGCAGGATTCCACTGTGGGCAGCTTCCTGCTGATGTACTGATATAATCATTTTTGGATTATCTTCAGCAAAATTTTACTTGCACATGATATTAATGATATTGTTTGATGACTTCTGCATTCTCTTGGGGCACCTTTCTTTGGAATGGGCATAAATATGGATCTCTTCCAATCGGTTTCTCTCAGTGTGGATGAAGTGTCGGGGATTGGTCCTACTGTCACCCCAAATAATTGGTAGCGTGAAGGAAGACCCCCATTGCGATGGATTGGCCAGGTGGCAGCATCGATGGACTCAAGCGTGGTAATAGTAGTGAGGTTGGCTCAGGATCGGGCAGTGTTTCGTTCTGCTGTGCATAAGGTCTCTATGAGTTGGTACTGACTCGATGGCACCTAACAACAACAACAAGGCACAATGAACACATAAAAGGAGCCAGAGAGAGGTCTAAGCAAGCAAGAAAATTTAAGGAAGAGAGCGCAGACAAAGCATAGATATTCTCACAGAGAGGAGAATGGGCTACCACCTCGAGAGTGAGAGGGAGCATCGAGTGAGTTCCTGGTTTCACTTTTTATGCTGTTTTTACTTTGAGGCAGGTTCATGGTGTCCTGATAATTCTCTCTTGATTCCTACATTTTCCTATCATAATTTAGGGCTAATCATCGGTCATTTCTTCCTGGGTCTGATGTACTACTTTCCTATTACATCAGTCTGTTTTAATTGTATTCATGAGCTAACCAAAATACTGATTTATTATCATGGTATTATGATGAACTTTTTGGTCACATCAGCTCAGTCTTATTAATCTCTGTGCATGCCTGGTTTTTCCTTTTACTAGATTCTCCTGACAGATCATTCCCTGTATTCTTTGTGGTTGATCTGTGGTTAGCCCCTTTTCCCTGTTCTAACTACCTAGCATTCCCCCTTGACAGAAAGAAAACCCTGATGTTTCAGGAATACGGATGATGACTCATTCTTAGCTTCTTCCCCCTGAACAGGGACATCACTGGGTACCAGGGATTCCGGTTCCTCCTATCCGTAAGTTACAGCTGTCACAGATGCATGTTGGAGACACCGATTGTTGCTGCTCAAAGGCACTAGAATAGAATATAGGGAATGTCCAGCCTGATCTAGTACATTAAGGGGAATAGGCTCACCCACCATATATTGGAACATACTTTTGGCTTAGCAGCATTTGTCTGCCAAAAGCGTCATGTCTTTTGGTAACAAGAGAGGTTAGTAAATTTTGTATGCAATGCCAACCATAAGCAGAAGTAATATACAAGTTAAGGGTCCTAGCAGTGGACTTAGCCAGGTTATAGAGGGCGACATGTTTTTATTTGTGACCAGAAATCTTGGGTGAGGACATTTCTTTATTCTTGTAGCCACTTTCTGTTTTCTAGAATGTGTTGTACTTTGAGTGCAACTTCTCTTGTTAATTTTACGTAAATGTAGCAGGTTGTATTAGTAACTGCACAGATTTCACCTTTTTGGCCAGTAGATTGTCAAGGGCCATGCAATGGTCAATGACCATATTGGCTACTGAGTCTAATGATTTTTTAATGGTTCTCAGTGATTGTCCAGAATTCTCCCCCAGTTCCTTCACTGGTGATGAAACATTTTGGATGGCTATATGGTTATTCATAATTCCATATGCCACAGATCCAGCAGCCACTAGTGGGGTTACACCCAGGATTAGAAAAGAGAGTTCCCTTTTTCCTCTTTGGGCAGTAGTATATTGGAGGAAGTTGAGGAAGGGGCAGGTCTTCGATCTTGAACTACTTGGAATTCCCCAGATATAGGGTTTACAAATCCTAGAGTAAGATTCCCCAGATTTGAATTGCATTTAGACATGAGAATGCCCATGTTCTATTGTTCTTGACCTTGGCAGAAAACTTTCATCCCTCTTTCAAACACAATAAAGAGGAAGAATTTCCCCAATTACTGGAATTATCAGCATCTAAATAAGAGTGACTAGAAAATGGATGGCAAAATAGACTGGTTTTGCTAGCCCACCCTGGGTAGTGGTGACCACCAGTCAGGAAAACCCACTGTCAAAGCATGGTTTTGTAGGGTTAAGACCCTACATTCAATTATAACCTGATCCAAAATCATCACTCGATTCCAGTGTACATCAATTTCCTATGCAATTACATGTATATGATGAGTTGTTCTTCCTAAAACATGAAAAGTTGTACTGAATGTCTTTGGTGTTGGGCTCAATTGAAGTCCACCATGTAAATGAAATTGGTTGAAAACATTCATGGTCTCCGGATGAGTGTATGGATTTAGAGCTTATTTGTAAGATAGTTATCTCAGAGTCCTTGGGTGCTTTAATAAAAATAGGAAGGTTCTACTATTCATTTTCCAACAGTGGATGCCCCTGAAATCATGGCTTTCTATTTCTTTCATGAGGGGGAAGTTTTCCACACATACCCAGCAATTTGCTAGGTTCCCTCCTTTTTATAGGCATCCTGTAAATGTCAGCAATTATGCAGGATGAAGGAGAAAGAGAATACTTCCAAATGTTGTTAAGACCAAATTAGTGAGTCCTGGTGTAGTACTGTGGGTTAATGCGCCAGACTGCAAAGCCATTTGAACTGCAAGATCGGTGGTTCAAGCTCACCAGTCACTCCTCAGAAACCTTATACAGGGTCGCTATGGATTGGAACCGACTCAACGACACTTAACAAAAACAACATGTCTACTAAAAATGGAATGAACTTACTGGCTACATCCACAATGATCCAGAGTTCCTTGTGAGGGACCTTAATGGAGCCATTGCCATCTCTGAACACCATCAGTCCTCAAGTTTTTCAGGGGCCAAAAGGGTCTTGTGACTTTCACAGTGCTGCCTTGAGGATGCTGGACAGTCATGTGCCCAATGCCCAAACTTACCACACCAAGGATATGACATTTTAGGGACCAGTTGCTTTTCCCATTCCCAGCGATGTGTCTAGGCTTTCCAGAATGAAAGCAATTGTCCATCTTCTTGCCTGGGCCAGAGGAGGTAGTTTGGTTCTGAGCTATTAAAACTGCTACAAAACGCTTAACCTTTTGGCAGTCCCTCCCTGTCACCTCCATATCTTGATTGTTGTAGACAGTAGTGGCTACTTCTAGCAGTTGAGATGGGAGAGTTTGGGTACCTAATGCTAGTTTTTGTAATTTTCTGCAAATGTCAGGAGTTGACTGATTGATAAAAGCACAATTTATAACTATAGAAACTTCAGATGAACTGGGGTCTAGATTAGTATACCTTGTGACAGTTTCAGTCAGGATCTTCTAAAGAAGGCTGAGTTTTCATCCTTCACTTGAATGACTTCTGTTAATTTAGAAAAATTGACAGGTTTAATCTGGATCTGTTTCATTCCTCCCAGAATGCAAAGTATCTTGTGGCTTCTTGCAGCTATTCCTGTTTGTCCCTGTTGGTAATTCCCCAAGGGATCAGCCCAGAGGACTGCCATATTCCCAGCTGGTAACGTTTGCTGATGAACATGGAAATGATTTTCATATGTTTGGGCAGCTGACCAGAGATAGTTTTTCTCATTCACTGTGCAACACCTAGACAACCATAAAGATGTCTTTTCAGTTTAATTAAGAAGTCAAAGCTAATTGTTCAAACTCTTCAATAAACTTAGTGCAATTTTCTGATAAACTCCCTAGCTTCTTCTTGTACTGTTTCAAATCTGCCATAGAAAATGGTGACTGGCCCCTGATACATTGCCTACTGGCCCCTGAAACCTCTTGCAAAGGTAAGAGACTAGAAAGAGATGAGTAGTCTGGGGGAGGGGCACTGGAGCACGATTTTGGCTTCTCGTGTTCTTCTATTTTACCTACCACTGTCAGTGGATTTTTTAGGAGACTAATTTCTACACAACGCTTGCATATTTCTGTGTTTTCCTTAAATGTCATAAAGACTTGAACACAAGGGAACCTTGTATGGGGTTTCTGAGGCTATGAATCTTTACAGGAGCAGAAAGCCTCATCTTTCTCCCATAGAGTGGCTGGTAACCTCAAACTGCTGACCTTGTACTTAGCAGCCCAACACATAACTCACAACACTACCAGGGCTTCTTGCTACCTACGTTGTTGTTGTGAAGTGCTGTCGAGTCAATTCTGACCCATAGCGACTCTGTATAGGGTTTCCAAGGAGTAGCTGGTGAACTTGAAACACTGAACTTGCAGTTCAAACGACTTTGCAGTCTGATGCATTAGCCCACAGCACCACACCAGGACTCCTTTGAGAATAGGTCGAATTGTACAAGGGTGTTGTAAATTAAGTTTCTGTTTACTGGCCATTTCTCTTGGTCCACCAGACCCAGTTTCTATTTACTGGGGCCAACGGGTACAGAAAAATATTAACTTCTTTTTCCACCGATTGTCAAAATTAAGATTTTTTTCAATTCTTAATAACATTACAAAGGTGAGTTATCAGGGATGGATGGAGCTTGTCCCATGGCACCTGAGACAAGAGAGTGAGTCCCTAGACTGGGTGTCCCTAGACTGGGCATCTGTGTCTTAGGACCCATAAGCATGTGAAAATACTCCCAGGGAAAGGTCAAGTTGTCCCCCTGGAACATCAAAAATACTGATGTTCTAGGGCCTCCAGTTTTCCCAGAATTATTCTGCAGAAATGATTTCCAGCTGGACCACCTCTGAGGAGGGACAATCAACCTCTTTTGCAAATCAGAGTGCTGATTCCTTGGTGTCCTAACTTTGGGCACCTGCCAGGATGTGGGACTTTTTCTCTCCAAATTTGCTCATCTCCAAAGAAAAAGAAATAAGCCAGCAAGGATCCGTCGGCCAAGAATTCCTTGTAGGACATAATTCTGTTGATAAGGATTTGGACATAATTTTTCAAGAGATAGACCACAGAGGAAGTCTAGTTTCTGCTGAGTTTCATCCTAAACTTCTCTACAGCCCTTTCCCCAAAAAAGGGGAGTTGTCTCATGGAGTCCCCCAAAAGCCATGAAAGAGTGATTTCCAAAATAAAGGAATTCTGCAGTAGAAACTGTGCAAATAAGCCTGGTCTCCTGGGTCTGTTCCCTCTCTGAGTTTGAAAGAGACAGTGGTATTAAAGCAATAGCAGACAGACATAATAGCAGCACAGATCTCTGTCTTTAAGGTAGAGGTTCTTTAACTATTGTGTGTCAGGTCTGGAGATATACTGATTGTGGGTAGGAGAAATCAGTCCCTTAGTCACCCCCTCCATTTTACGTGTCTTGGTTCTTCCTGGGCACCCCATGGGGTCTCTCAGGAAGACTCAAGAATGCTTTATTGGGCCAGACCTTATATGGCACTTTCCAGCAGAGTCCATTTTTTTTTACAGTGTGTTGATAAAAGGGGAATCTTTCTGAGGTGCCTGCACGTCACCATGGTCACATAGCAACACCTCAGATTTCCACTCATATGGGCACGTCCAAAGCCTTGGACTGGAGGAAGGAAATGTCTTTGGACTATGAGACCTGCTCAGGGACTCAAATAAATGATATTCATCAGCCTTGAGGCATGACCATGAATGGAAATATGAAACCGGAGGAAAGAAAGATCCTAGAAAAGCAATGCTGATATGGAGGAATGTATCAGCAGCACATTTCAGGTGATGTGTTAGAGCTTCCAGGCAGAGCAGTAGGCAGTTTTTCAAAGTGGCAGTCATCTTGGCAGTGCGGGGAGTGAGGGGAACTTAACCTGGGAGATCAGGAAGTATGTGAATGAATCCTAAGTTTTGGCACCAAAAATGTCAGAGCACAGATGAAGCATCCTGGTTTGGTCTTACTGTCCCTCCAAAGAATTGGCAGAATGTAGGCAAAATATGCACATAAAAGAAGCCAGAAAGACAGACATAGACCCTAAGCTATAATAGTAAAACGTAGGAATTAGGAGACCCAGAGCCTGCCCTGAAGGAAAGCAGCATAAAGAATAAAACGAGGAGCTCACTTGAGGCTCCCCCTCACTTTGAGGTGGAAGCCTGTTCTCTTCTCTGAGAATGTCTGTGCATTGTCTATGTTTTCTTTATTAAATTTTCTTGCTTGCTTAGACCTCCGTCTCTCTGGCTCCTTTTGTGTGCATATTGTGCCTACACCCTACTATCTCTCTGGAGGAACAGTAAGACCAAACCAGGATGCTTCATCCATGCTCTGACATTTTTGGTATAATTGGTCATTTGAGTTCTGGTGTGGTGCTATGGTTTAGTGCACTGGACTGCAAATTCCGTTTGAACTGCAAGGTTGGTGATCCAAGCTCACCAGCCACTCCTGTACAGGGTCTCTATGGGTCAGAACCGACTCAACAACACTCAACAACAACAACAGTCATTTATTTCTGGGTCTTATGTATTCCTTTCCCATTCATTACATCAGTCTGTTTTAATTGTATTCGTGAGCTAACCATAACGCTGATTTATTATAGTGGTATTATGATGAATTCTGTGGTCACATCAGCTCAGTCCTATTCTCTGTGCATGCCTGATTTTGGTGAAATCCCATGTTCTAGTTTTCCTTTTACTAGACTCCCCTGACAGAGCAGGTCATTTCCTGAATTCTTTGTGGTTTATCTGTAGTTAGTCCCTAGTCATTCCCTGTTCTAACTACCTAACAGGTTGACCAGATATCTGTCTTTAAAATTTTGGGGGGTATAGATGAGTGAATACCTTCAGTGCTGCCTCAGTTTATGTTTTGTCACATCCTGGAGCCTTATTTTTCGCCAATGCCTCCAGTGCACCTTGGATTTCTTCCTTCGGTACCACTGGTTCTTGATCATGTGCTACCTCTTGAAATGGTTTAACGTGGACCATTTCTTTTTGGTACAGTGACTTCGTATTCCTTTTATCTTCCTTTGATGGTTCCTGTGTAATTAAATGTTTGACCATAGAATCCTTTAATTTTTTAGTCTGAAGTTTGAATTTTTGCTTCCGTTTCTTCAGCTTGAGAAATCCTGAGCATGTTCGTACATTTTCACTTTCTAACTCCAGGTCTTTGTACATTGCGTTAATGCGCTGGGCTACAAAGTCAGCTTGAGCTGCAAGGCCTGTGGTTCAAGCTCACCAGTTGCTCCTCAGAAACCCTTTACAGGTTTGCTATGGGTCAGAACTGACTCAACAGCACCTAACGACAACAACAACTCCAGGTCTTTGTACATTGCATTATAATACTTTAGATTGTCTTCGTGAGCTGACTTTTACATTTTTCTGTTCAGCTCTTGCACTTTGTTATTTCTTCCAGTTGTTTGGCTTGACATCTTTCAAAAGCAAGTTTCAGTTTCTTCTGACATTGACTTTAGTCTTTTCTTTGTTTCCTGTCTCTGAAATGACCCTGTGTTTTCTTCATGTATGATGTTCTTGATGTCATCCCACAACTCTTCTGGTCTTTGTTCATTAGTGTCTAGTGCATCAAATCTATTCTTGAAATGGTCTCTAAATACAAGTGAGATATATTCAAGATCATACTTTGGCTTTTGTGGACTTATTTTCATTTTCTTCAGCTTCAGCTTGAATTTGGATATGAACAATTGATGGGCTATTCCACACTTTCCCCCTAGCCTTGTTTTAGCTGATGATATGGAGCTTTGCCACCTTTTCCTTTGCACAGATGGAGTCAATTTGAATCCTGATGGTGGTGTGCCATCAGGTCGGTTCTGAGTCATAGCAACTCCGCATAGGGTTTCTGAGGCTGGAAATCTTAAAGGGAACATCTTTCTCCTGTGGAGCAGCTGGTAGATTGGAACTGCTGATCTTGCAGTTAGCAGCCCAGCTG
>NW_006408748.1:1320308-1333696 GCF_000296735.1 Chrysochloris asiatica | reverse complement strand
ATATATCTATATTATAGAGACTTTTTATTGAGTCTTAACCAAGAGTAAAAGTAAGACAGACAAATGTAGATCACTCAGGTGAGGGAAATCATTACTATGATGCTATAATAGTTTTCCAAAGTTCTACCTCCATATGGTGACCTATTTATAGGACACGGAGGAAAAAGAAATCTTTTCCCATAACCATTACTGAAGACAGCAATGAGCTACTTATACATGCCAGGCTTCCGGGAGTAGGGAGGGAACCATTGCAGATATAAGAAAGCTTACAGACTGTCTCTGAGGCTCTTGGGGTACATCACAAGGCAATCATTAAAGCAGCCATTAAGGGGCATGCCCAGGAAAACTCCTGTGAGAGCTGACTGGGGGAAGTGGCTAAAAACCACTTCCAAATGTACTCTGCTTCCAACTCTAGAAGTTTGCCTATCAGTGATGCATGAGGCATTCCAGGAAAATTGGCCTCTGAGCACTTCACCCTGGGCACAAGTTGCAATTAAACTACCTGGCTGCAGTGGTTTGCAGACAAAAAGCCTTCATAATTTATGCTCTAATCCAAGGGTCTTCTTCTTTTTCACTGACCCTCTACTGGTATCCTTCTCTAGGGACAGGTCCTTCCTGATAACATTTCCAAAGTTGAGATAAATCTTGCCATCCTTGTTTCTAAGAGCATTCTGGCTGTTCTTCTTCCAAGACACATTGTTCTTCTGGCAGTCATGATATAGTCACTATTCTTCCCCAACACCACAATTCAAAGGCATCAATTCATCTTCAATCTTCTTTATCCATTGTTCATGCATATGAGGCAACTGAAAATACCATGACTTAAGTTCACCTGGTGGTCCTGTGGATGTCTCTTGTTTCAACAGTGTTTGGATGGAACAGATCCGGGGACTCCCCACCTCCAGTTTTGGACCACCTCTAACCTCCTCTTTAGGTGCAATCTATTCTCCCATCTTCTTAACCATTTCCTATTACCTGGACCAGCTAAACACCATTTTTGTGTGTGTGGCTAGCTCCAAATCTTCAACCAACCATGACTTATTGGAATTATTTCACTGAAGCAGAGACCAGCATCAACCATCTGGTCAACCTGTATTTGTGGGCCTCTTACACCTACCTCTCTCTGGGCTTCTGTATCGATTGTGTGGGACACTTCTTCTGTGAGTTGGCAAAGGAGAAGCATGAGGGTGCCAAGCGTTTCTTGAAATTGCAAAACCAGTGTGGTGGTGGTGCTCTCTTCCAGGATGTGCAGAAGCCATCGCAAGGTGAGTGGGAAAGAACTCTAGATGCCATGGAAGCCATCATGGCCCTGGAGAAGAACCTGAACCAGTCCCTTCTGGATCTACACACCATGGGTGCCACCCACAGACCCCCACCTCTGTGACTTTCTGGAGAAACATGTCCTCAATAAGGAGGTGAAAATTCTCAAGATGGGAGATCACCTGACCAATCTCCACAGGGTGGCCAGCCCCCAGGTTGGACTGGGTGAATATCTCTTCCAGAGGCTCACCCTCAAGCACGATTAGGAGCCTGGGGCATGCGGCAACCTAGGAGTGGCCTTAAGCCTTCCCCTGCCCTCCTCAAACCAGACCTACTGCCTGAAACTTGCTCTCCAGCCACAGAGGCAGCATCTCCACTAGCCTGTAGCTCCTTTTCTCCCAAGTTGTGGACCAAATGAAAACAATACAGCTTCCTTTTACAACAACAACAAATAAAATACCATGGCTTGGGTCAGGCCCACTTTAGTCTTCAAGGTGACATTTGTTTGCTTTTTAACAAACACTTAAAATAATCTTTTGCACCAGATTTACCCAACACAATTCATTTGATTTCTTGACTGTTGCTTCCACGGGCACTGATTGTGGATCCAAGTAAAATGAAATCCTTGACAACGTCAAACTTTTCTCTGTTTATCATGATGTTGCTTATTTGTCGGTGACCGGCCTCGACACGAGTGTTTGGTTCACGAGGAGGGGATATCTGGCAGCGATAGGGATAGCAAAAGAATACACAGAAAGACACAAAGAGGGAGACAAAGAGACACCCCGAAACCAGGATGGATGCATTACTGGCGTCCGGCAGCTCTGGCGTGGTGAACATATTAGACATAAGGGCAGTAAGGTCCTGTATGGTAAACATCTTAGCTGTGCCCGTAATGCACACCTTGCTAGCTGTAATGCACTCTTTCACCACCTGCCTGTAATGCACACCTCGGCTGGCCTGCGCCTCTGTTTTATTTAGGGGAGGAGCTTCACACCAAGCTGGGAGGGACTAAGACAAGGTACAGCTATCATACGTAATTCTTCTGACATTCAGGCAACTTTACATCGTACTTCGTTGGTTCGAATCCCAGGCCCACAACTTGGTTTCTCAGGCTCAATTAACATATCTATAGCCCCTGAACTCAGTTGGGAGAAGGTGAGAGGGAAGGTCAAAAGGCTTGGGACGAGTCTCACGCTGTGTTGGCTTCCTGAACCAGGATTGCAGGAAGGCGCGAAACACTCAGGTGAATGGGCTGCACCTGGGAAAGGATTAGGGAGGATGTCCTTTTGTCTCTAGAACAAAGAACCGGGTAGTAGCAAAGCTATTTTTAGTTAATCCTTTGGAGAAAAGCTTAACCTTTGAAACCTTTACAGTCTCGGCTTAAGGAAAATATTACATTTATCTGTGGATATCAGGGCTTCATGTCTGCATTTAGTAAAAAACATCACTAGATACTAAGATGCAAAACAATTTGCCATAACTGCTAGGTGGCTAGAATCTGTTCCTCAGAGCCTGTGGTCTGCATTGTCTACAACACTTGGGCCCAGTGGGCCTCAAAATTCTGTC
The DNA here is from genome assembly GCF_000296735.1 of Chrysochloris asiatica. NCBI lineage: Eukaryota > Metazoa > Chordata > Mammalia > Afrosoricida > Chrysochloridae > Chrysochloris > Chrysochloris asiatica. Next base: position 1,330,867 of record NW_006408748.1, on the reverse strand, counting down.
CAGCTTTACACGGTCTGCAACACTTATTGGTCCAGTTGTGAGAATTTTTGGTGTCTTTATGTTAACGTGTAGTCCATATTGAAGGTGGTAGCCTTTCATCTTCATCAGACCTCTTCGTGAACTTTCAGCAAGCAGGGCTGTGTCATCTGCATATGGCAGATTGTTAAAGAGTCTTCCACCAATTCTGAATTTAAACCTATGTGGTTTAAAATCAGGAAAGATATATGCCAGGATTGTGTCCTGAACAAGGGTCTGCCAAGTCCCCATCAGTGTGTACAAGTGAATGTCTGGAAACTGCTTGGGACACTGGTTAGGTCACTTGAAGGCTGTTCCTGTCTCCATCACTGGCTATAGACATAGCCCCATTGGCTTGATCACCCAGCGTGTAAAGCTGGCAATAACTGAGGAAAGGTTTTCTTGAATTAGAGGTGAGGGAGCCAGGAGCCTCAGGATCCTGTACTGAAAACTCCACCTGTCTCCAGAACCAGGTATCAGCTCCAGAGCACAGAGAGGGGTGGAAGTCTTTGGGATAGTGGACACTTTGACTTCTCATTTGGTGTTGGTGCTTTCCCCTTTGCCTCTCTGTCCACCATCTTCGGTAAACAAGAGTCTTTCTGCTGAGCTGTGTGTGGGTCTGGGATTTCTTCCCTGTGCTCCATCCTCCAGGTGACAGGACTTCCTCTTTGTGTGTCTCACCACCTTCTTGTTCTGGCTGCTCAGTACCTGAGCTCTGTCTCTTTCCTGCCCACCCTCAGCCAGAGGAGAATTAGCATTGAGGGTCCTTCCTCACTCTCCTTACTCCCAGCACCTCTAATTCTGTGTCTACAGCCCAACAGGTCACTGTCAGGGAGGGTGTGACATCTGGATACGGGGTAGGAGACTCAGTAACCTCCTAACTGCCGCCCCAAGATTGAGAGAATCTCTGTTCTCTCTCCTAATTCTTTGATTACCCAGGTTTCTGGCTTTGGTGTAGAAGGGGGAGCAAGGCCCCGCTTCTACACCTCTTATTGATTTAATTTTCTTCTCCCCAGTGCCCAAGTGGGTCTGATTCCCAGTCCTTCTTCCCACTCACATCCTGCTTTATTACAAATTCAACTGTAAGAGATCTCTGAGTATATGTTGGAATCTTGGTGTGGCTATGCACTGGGTAATGCACTGGACCACAAGGTTGATTTGAACTGCAAGGTCAGTGGTTCAAACTCACCAGCCGCTCCTGGAAACCCTATACAGGGTCACTATGAGTTGGAACTGACTTGACTGCACTTAACAACAACAACCACATATGTTATTGTTATGTGCTTCCAAGTCTTCCGACTCACAGAGACCCTTTATAGGGTTTCCGAGTCTGTAAATCTTTACGGGAGCAGAAATTCTCATCTTTCTCCCTTGGACAACGGATAGATTCAAACTATTAACCTTGTGGTTTGCAGCCCAGCTTATAATCTGTACACATCAAGTGCATTGTAGACTCCGTGAGCGGAAGTAGCTGCCTCCTCTGTCAGCTAGCAGACCCTTCCTCCTGAGTGTGGCTGTGCTTGAGGCCGACCTCCTTCTTCTCAATGCCCTTACTCTCGTGACTTTGAAAGCAAATGTGACTGATTTTCACGTGATGTGCATTGGAACACTACTGAGGCTGAGGTGCTGTGAGATTGTGTCCCGGGCCTGGCTCTGGTCAGCAGGTTATGTTCCTCAACAGTTGGCCCTGGTAGTGGACAGGGACACTGTGACCCGGGCCAGGCCCTGAAGCTCAGAGCTGGCTCTAACACCCAACTCCACCATGATGCTTCCTCCCAACGTGTTCCTGGATCCAGTCCCACCAGGTTCCCCATCAGGAGTTCCAGGGACCCCTATCTGTGCCCCGGTTCCCCACCCTGCTCTCCTCTAGGGGCCTGAGCAGGAGAGGCTTCCTCTCCAAGCTGTGCTTCCCAGAGCAATCCAGGGAGACAGGACAGAAAATGACTGTTGACCCTCTAAAGAGACCCACCTGTGGGCAAGAGTAGGGAAAGGGGCAAGACGTCAGAAGATGGAGTTTCACTCCTGCGCCACAGCCTAGGGGACATACAGACCTGACCAGGTGCATTCCGGTGGGAAGAGCCTGTCTTTGCTCCCTTCAGATCCAGGGCAGAGGGGCAGCACACTCAGAAAGTGTCCCCATGCCCACCAGAAATCAGCTACTATAAGATATACCACACCTGCAGCAATGAAAACACCGGAGGTGCTTGTAGCAGCTGCAGATGATACCACGTGATTTGAAGCACCACTCTGATTGGGTAATTATGACAGTGACAGATCTGAAAGAGCGAATTATTCATGGCCTTCTAGTTGCTTTCAACTCATAGCAACCCTGTAGGACAGAGTAGGACAGTAAATCTTTATGGGAGCAGACAGAAGGAGCTTCAGAAAGTAAATTACCATAGAATTTTAGGCTTGTGGATATATTGATGGTGTCCTGTTGTGGCCTTAGGATGAGCACTGGACTGCTAGCCTCAAGATCAGAGGTTCAAATCCACCAGCCACTTCTCAGAAACCCTATATAGGAACACTAGGAGTTGGAACCAACTCCATGGCATACAGTATCGATACATGTAAAATGAGTTTACAAAAATGTTTTTGTTGTTATAACTAATACAGGTTATATGAAAATAATCAATTTCTACGGAAACAACTGCACAAGAATTTATAGACATTCATTTTGGTATCATCCCCTCTGACAGTGTTGCCCAGTGAGCCCCCCCTCTGCCCTGCACTTCTGTGATTTGGCATGAAGGGCAATATGGAGCATGCATACATAAATGGGAGGAAAGAAGAGCATTTTGGCTTTGAATCATCCAGACGAGTTACTTTTTCTCCCTGAGTGTTAAGGCTGCTACCAGATATAAATATAGAGATAACATTGCAGCTTATTGGAAAAATACCACTTTGTGGATTATCAGTTAGAATATTTTCATTTGCAAGTAAGAGCAGACCCAAGTTAGAATAAATTAAATGATAGGAGGATTTATTATCTTACCTAACAGAAATATTGTCTTAGACACCAGGAGTCCTGGTGTGGTATTGTAGGATAAGCGCTGGACTGCAAAATTGGCAGTTCAAACCCACCAGCCACTCCTTGGAAACCCTTTACAGGGTCTCTATGAGTCAGAACTGACTTGATGGCACTTAACAGCAACAATTCTGAATAGGGTGTTTCAGGGCTGGTTAATTAAAGGACTCACACCATTGGGTACCCAGGCTCCTACAACCTTTCTTGCTTGCCATCTGCAGCTCATAGGCTTTGGTCTTCAGACATCCCTTCTCATGGATTCAAGACAAAACTGTCTTAAATGAAATGGTGGTACCACAGCAGCAACAGTAACCACAACTTCACACCACAATGCACTTTTACAGGTGAGGAAAACTTTGCCAGCGCCCCCTCCTCTCACCCCCAATAGATTTCTCCATATGTCTCAATATCTAGAACTGGGCCACAAACCCACACTTAAACCAACCAATGGAAGAAGGACTAGTTTAGACCAATCAGGAAGGGGACATTGGTGGTGCCTTGGTAAAATTCTTGTCTTCCGTATAGAGTGCTGGTGTGGCACTGTAGGATAAAGCCCTGGCCTGCAACGTCAGCTTGAACTGTAAGGTCGGAAGTTCAAACCCACCAGCTGCTCCTTGGAAACCCTATATGGGGTTGTTGTGAATCAGAACCGACTGGAAAACACAACAGCATGTGGAAGGAGAGGATTCAATTCCCTGCAGATGTACCTTATGCACAGCCACCTGCCAGCAGAGGCTTGTGTTTTGCTATGAGACTCAACAGGTTCCAGTGGAACTTCTAAGACTAGAAAGAAAGGGCTGGTGATCTACTACCAAAACTCAGCCAGTGAAACCCTATGGATCCCAATGGTCAGCTCCTCCATTAATCATGACTGCGGAGCAGGACTGCGCAGTGTTCCATTGGGCGCGGGGTTGCCATGAGTAGGCTCAACTCCAGGGCAGCTAATACAACAGGTGGGGGAAGGGGATTAAACATCAGAATAAAAACAGTGTTAAAATCATGAAAGAAGGGGGAAATAGTGAATCTGTGAGTATGTCTTCTCAATTTCTAAGGAGATGTCCACAAAAAGAAGCTGCTTTAAGACAAAGGTCAGGTTAACACATCTCAGCATTTCTTGACAATGTTACATCAGTGTGTGGCGACAATGTTGTCATGGGGCTATTATTTTTATTCAGTTACCCCGATACCTCGAAGGCACTTAATAACAACAACAACCTCTATGTTGAGGTGGACTTTTATACAAGTGTGTGATGTCACAGCATTTGTAGTGAAGAACTGAACACTATTCATGAACCTGTGATGGTTAATGTGTCAACTTGGCTAGATGATAAACCAAAAATGTTTGCCATCGAGCCAATTCTGACCCGGGGTGACGCATGCGTGCAAAGGAGAACTGTGCTCCCTGGTGCTTTCAAGACCTTTCTTCCTAGGTTCCTCTGGGTAGGTTCAAACCACCAATCTTTCAGTTAGTAGTTGAATGCATAATGGTTTGTGTCAGCCAGTTACTCAATGCTGAAAGATGGATACTAGACTGAAAATTCTTCACGGTTCAATACTTGTTCTTTCTAATTAAACTAATGTGTGTGGAAAAGACCTGTTTCAATGTTGTGTTTTAGTACCAGACATTTCATCAAAGACAGAGATCATGTAGGGTGGATTTGAGAAAATCTCTTTTCATCAGGATAGACTGGCTGGAGGTGGAGAAGCAGATGAAGGAGAAGAGGAGAACTGATTCTGCTTCTTTGGGGAACCAGTGGTAATTAATATAAAGTGGAGGGTCAGCGGAAAAGAGGAAGACCCCTAATGAGATGGATTGGCTCAGTGGCAGCAGCAATGGGCATTAGTGTAGCAACGATTGTGAGGTTGGCACAGACCCGGGCAGTGGTTCATTCTGTTGTGCATAGGTCATTATGAGATAGTACCAACTCGACAGCCTCTAACACCACCACCACCACCATCAAAGGTAGGGAATGCAAGTAGTCTTTTTTTGCCTGTATTTAAGTTATCTTACATTTCTGAATTTTTATTAGAGAATGCTTTGTTTGTCTCAATTTCCACATTTGTGAATTAGGGCTCACAGTTTCATAGGGTGTCATGTAGGTAAGGAGTCTTGGTGGCATGGGAGTTAAAGTGCTCAACTGCGAAGCTGCACATCAGTAGTTCAAACCCTCCAGTAGTTCCTCTGGAGAAAAATGCAACAGCCTGCTTCCATGAAGACTTACAGACTTGGAACCCCTGTGGGATGGTTGTGCCTGTCCTACAAGGTCACTATGAACCAGAGTACATGCAACAACAGTGGGCTTGTTTTTTTTTTTTTTTGAGAGAGAGGCGGTTTGTTGTTTTGATATCTTCTATGAAGCATTGCAGTTACAAAGAAAGGAGAGAGACTGGCTGTGGTTTGTACTAAAGAAACATTCATTTAAAATCAGATAAAAGCAGCTCTGCCACTGACGAGCCCTGATAAAACCATGGGTGAAAGACTCAACCTTCGGGGGCTTCAGTGTCTTCAGCTGTAAATGAGAGTTGAACTAAATGATCCATAAGATTTCTTACAGCTCAGACATCCTATGACTTGATGAAATAAAATAGATATTTGATGTTGTGTCCAGCAAGCAACAGCTATCAGATCTGGAAAACTTAAAGAAGGAAAAGGATGTTTTTGCAAAATATTCCTGGCAGCTCACAGAAATAAAGGGAAGGCTGGACAGCCAGGCTCATTTGGTGTGGGGGTAAGAGGTGTGTTGGGTCACCACTGCACACATAATTCAAAGTCTTGAGATAAAGGGTTAGATTGGCGAAGCTTAGGTCACACACACACCTCTGTGCCCCGTGTACTCCCCATGGCTGGTAGGCCAGCAACCTTGATTAACAGTCCCACCAAGAAGTCATTCAATAAAGATACTGTCCTAAGTGAAACCCAGAGTGGGGTTACTGCAAGATGGGGATCAGTCAGGGCTTTACCAGAGAAACAGAACCAGTCAGAGATATACAAGGGGTTTCAAAAGGCTCATTGAAAATTCCATGATCTTTGAATTCCATTTTTACACACATTTTTGAATCCCCCTTAATATGTGTACACACAAACACAAGCACACACACAAACGTGTTAAGAGATTTATTTCATGAAATTGGCTTATGTATTTGTGGGATCTGGGTGGACACGCTCCAAAACTGTAAGACAAACAAATAGCCTGGACACTTGGACAAGGGCTGGTGATGCATTCTGCAGGCAAGAGTTTTCTTCCATGGGGTAAACTTAGTTTCTACTCTTAAGACTTTTCAGTGGGTTTGAATGAATCTTACCCACATAATCCAGGATCATTTACTTGATTTGAAGTCAACTGATTGTATGTATTAGCCACATCTACCAAATACTTTCACAGTAACAAATATGATCCCCTTCTCCAGGGACTGGACCCTCCTGATAATATGTCCAAGTATGAGAGACGAAGTCTGGCCACCTGGCTTCTAAGGAGCATTCCGGCTGTACTTTTTCCAAAACAGATGTGTTTGTTGTTCTAGCAGTCCATGTTGTTGTTGTTGTGTGCCGTGGAGTTGGTTCTGACTCATAGTGACCCTGTGCAGGGTTTCCGAGGCTATAAATCTTTACGGGAGCAGAATGCCTTATCTTTCTCCCGCGGAAAGTTTTGAACTGCTGACCTTGCGGCTTGCAGCCTGATTCATAACCACTGTGCTACCAGAGCAGTCCACGGTACTTTAAATATTCTGCAACAGTATAACTCAAATGCAAAATTTTTTTTACAGTCTTCTTTATTCACAATCCAACTTTCACATGCATATGAGGCTATTGAAAATAATCCTACCATATTATTATGTTGTTGTTGTTGTTAAGTGCTGTCAAATTGGTTCCAATTCATATGACTTTGTATAGGGTTCCCAAGGAGCAACTGGTGGGTTTGAACTACTGACCTACAGCAAGCACCACACCAGGAGTCCATATTATCATGCTGTTTTTGTTATGTAGCGTGGAGTCAGTTTCGACTCATAGCGACCCTGTGCAGGGTTTCCGAGGCTGTAAATCTTTACGGGAGCAGAAAGCCTCATCTTTCTCCCGCAGAATAGCTGGTAGTTTGGAACTGCTGATCCTGAGGTTAACAGCCCGATTTATAACCACTATGCTACCAGAGACCTCCTTATATTATCATAGTGTCATTTTTTTAGAGTGAAAAATTCAATAGGAGAAAAGGATTAAACTTTTTATTTGTGTATACTTTATCCCAGCTGTCTGAACAACAGACTGACAGTTCTTCAGGGGTCTTTTTAATTAAACCAATGTATGTGAAAAGGACCTGTTTCACTGTTGTGTTTTAGTGCCAGACATTTCAACAAAGACAGGGATCATAAAGGATGGATTCTAGAAAATCTCTATTCCTCCAGATGGGCTGGTTGGAGGAGGAGAAGCAGTAGGAAGGCAGATGAAAGAGAAGAGAACTGATTCTGTTTCTTTTGGGAACCAGTGGTAATAAGCTCTGGGAATGTGGTAGTGGTTGTTGTTGGTGATGTGCTGTGGAGTCGGTTCCAACTCATAGTGATGCTGTACAAGGTTTCTGAGGCTGCAAATCTTTACAGGACCAGAAAGCCTTATCTTTCTCCCATGGAGTGACTGATAGACTTGAACTGCCAGTGAGCTTGACCTTGCAGTTAGCAGCCCAACTCATAATCCACAAGCTACCAGAGCTCGTCTCTGGAAATGAAGACTTCAGGCTGTTCAGTTGTTGCTGTTGTTAAGCGCTGTTGAGTCGGGTCTGACTCATAGTGACCCTTTATAGGGTTTCTGAGGAATGACTGGTGGGTTTCAGCCACTGACCTTCTGCTTAGCAGTCCAGTGCTTATCCTATAGCATCACACCAGGACTCCATTCGACTCCGTCCCAAGTCAGACAGTTCCTGAGACCCCACCTTTTCTACCTGTGTAATTCAATCACCACAATAGTTGAGCTGCATGTCACCACCATGTCAGCACCCAAACCTCCAAACCAAACCTATTGCCTTGAGTTGATTCTGATTTGCCATGAGCCCACATGTTGCAGAGTCAAACTGCTCCACAGGACGGTCTTGCCTGTACAGAAGCAGCTCACTGGCCCCTTCTTCTGGGGAGTTACTGGGGGAGATCAAACAGCCAACCTTTAGGTCAGCAACTGATCACAAACCACAGTGCCACCTGGGGATCTCCTTCTCAGCACCCACAAAACAAAACAAAAAAACCCCACAGACAATAACTACAACAAACCCATTGCTGTTGAGGTAATGCTGGCCCTCAGTGACCCTGTACTACAGAATAGAACTGTTTCACAAGGTTTTCAAAGCTGGAAATCTTGACTGCAACAGACTACCACATCTATCTTCCATGGAGCAGCTAGTGAGTTTGAACCACTGGTCTTTCAGTTAGCAACGGAGTTCGTTACCACTGCCACCAGGTTCCTTTCTCAGCACCAAGACCTAGTTCATGTAAAGGTTTTCCAATGAAATCGAATTGAAGGTCACTACATATTAAAACACTGGATGGGCTCCCTTTTGATTATTAACATTGCTGGAATGGGGGTCTTTTGTTGTTCTAATCATTTGTTAATCTGACATCTACCATACGGAGGCATAGTCTGATAGCAGAGACAGAGAACCGAAACAGTGCAGTCTAGGAAGCGCTAGAGTGGACCTTCGTTCTATGATGAACTGGTTTTTAATCCACCTCTGAATTCCCAGTATCAGACCAGGCACCTAATATAGAAATAACCCATTGAGTGTTTGCTGAATAAATTAAAACATACTGTGGCACCCAGACAAGGACACCTAAACCAAGAAAGATGACAGAAATGAGGGGAGACTTCTTGCAGAAGGGATACAACCTGAATCATGGCAGAAGGAAGACATATAAAGGCATTTATACAGTGGTGTATAGAAAAGAGGTCTAATATGCCCTCTTTTTTTTTTTTTTTTAATATGCCTTCTTAAATACACACACACTCAGGCACATACACACACACACACACATGCCTGAAATGCCATGAGGACATAGTTATAGTTGCTTTGCAAATAACAGTAACTATGCTATTCTCTATTCCAAGGACATTACAGTAATTAATGTGTGAGAGAGGTGGGCTTTGTGAAACTTGAGACCGTTAGAGCTCTGCAGGGAGAATTTGACAATACTGTGATCTATTGTGATATTTTCTACATTATATAATTTGAGCTTGTAACTACTTAGCCAATTAAAGATTACGCAGGCAGGCCTTAAATGTTACTGCACAGTTGCAAGAATGATTTATTACCCCAAAGGTTATTGGAATAGAAGGAAGGCAGATTGCGCTCCGAGGAACACTGCTGGAGATGGTTGTTAATAGGCACTCCAAAACCAGGCTTCTTTGCTCAACCTGGAAAAAAAAATGCACTTTAAATTTCCTTCACTTGGAGAATTCCAATGCATAATAGCAAACAAAAGAGTTTCAATGGTCCCTAAAGTTAAAAGCAAGACAAGTCCATTAGTGCTTAAGCAAACATGGTGGTAGTGGTGGTGGTGGTTATGTGCCACGGAGTTGGTTCCGACTCATAGTGACCCTGTATAGGGTATCTGAAGCCGTAAATCTTTATGGGAGCAGAAAGCTTCAAGTTTCTGCCATGGAAAGGCTGATAGTTTCGAACTACTGACCTTGAAGTTAGCAGCCCGACTCATAATCTCTACGCTGCCAGAACTCCTTACTTGCCAGAAAAAACCTTTATTTTTTTTACCTTTCCAAACTGTTGTGTCTTAATACCAGTTCTTGAATTATCACAAACTAATGAGATACTGGAAAATTTACGGAATGCCATTTACTATATTAGGATAGACGCCCACAACAAATTACAATATGTAAGCCCCTGGGTGATACAAATGGTTTGCATTTGACCATCAACTGTGTGTTGGTGATTTGCATGTCATACTTTGGTGGCTTGTGAGTTGCTATGATTCTGAAAGCTATGCCATGGATATTTTAAATACCAGCAGGGTCATCCCCCGTGGACAGGTTTCAGATGAACTTCCAGATGAAGACAGACTAGGAAGAAGGAGAGACAAACTACTTCCAAATATTTAGTCACTGAAAACCTTATGAATATCAGGGAAACACTATTAGATATAATACCAGAAAATGAGCCCCTCAGGTTGGGAGGCACTAAAAATGCAACTGGGGAAGAGCTGCCTTGTCAAAGGAGAGTTGACCATGATGATGTGAATGGAGAAAAGCCCAAAGGAGTAAAGCCCTCGAGTCCTTCATTTTTTGATGGGGAACAACTCAAAATGAAGAGAAACAGCTATAAACATCCATTAATAATCAGAACATGTAACGTACTAAGTATAAATCTAGGAAAATTAGAAATTGTCAAAAATGAAATGGAACACATAAACTTCGATATCTTAGGCTGAAATGAGTTGGTATTGGCCATTTTGAATCTGACAGCCATGTGGTTTACCATGCCGGGAAACACAAATTGAAGAGGAATGGTGTTGCATTCATTGTCAAAAA
>NW_006408748.1:1316270-1320035 GCF_000296735.1 Chrysochloris asiatica | reverse complement strand
AACAAAAAGGAAGGATCAGTAGTTGGAAAATACAGCCTTGGTGGTAGAAATTATGCTGCAGAATGCATGATAGCATGCTGCAAAACCAATGATTTGTTTATTTCAATTTTTTTTTTTTAAACCAGCATAAGAGATGACTGTTCACATGGAATCCTCCCCAGATGGAATACAAAGAAATCAAATTGAGAAAAAATCAAAAAGAAGGTGGAAAAGCTCCATATCATCAACCAAAACAAGGCCTGGGCAGATTGTTGTACAGATCATCAATTGTTGTTGTTGTTAAGTGCCATTGAGTCGGTTCTGAACCATAGCAACCCTGTATAGGGTTTCCAAGGAGCAGCTGGTGAGCTTGACCATCAGTTACTCATATGGAAATTCAGACCGAGCTGAAGAAAATGAGAACAAGTCCACAAGAGCTAAAATATGACCTTGAATATATCCCACCTGAATTTAGAGATCATCTGAAGAATAGATTTGATCTATTAAACACTAAAGACTGAAGACCAGAAGAGTTGTGGGACGACAGCAAGAACATCATACAGGAAGAAAGCCAAAAAGTCATTAAGAAGACATGAAAGAAGGAAAAGATCAAAATGGATGTCAAAATAGACTTTGAAATTTGCTCTCCAGTGTAGAGATGCTAAAGCAAATGGAAGAAATGAGGAGGAACAAGAGCTGAACAGAAAATTTCAAAAGTCAGCTCAAGAAGACAAGGTCAAATATTACAACCAAATGTGTAAAGATCTGGAGTTAGAAACCAAAAGGGAAGAAGATGCTCAGCATTTCTCACACTGAGAGAACTGAGGAAAAAATTCAAGCCTTGATTTTTGTTATTGAAGACTTCTCTGGACAAATTATTGAATGCTGTAGAAAGCATCAACCGAAGATGGAAGGAATACACGGAGTTACTGTACCAAAGGGAATGGTTGATGTTCAACCATTTCAAGAGGTACCATATGATCAAGAGCCAATGCTACTGAAGGAAGAAGTCCAAGGTGCATTGAAGGAATTGGCAAAGAATAAGGCACTGGGAAATGAAGAAATACAAATTGAAATCTTTCAACAAAGTGATGCAGCACTAGAGGCACTCACTCACCTATGCCAAGAAATATGGAAGACAACTATCTGGCCAACTGATTGGAAGAGACCCATATTTGTGCCCATTCCAAAGAGAGGTGACCCAATGGAATGCAGAAATCATCAGCAATCTCTTTGATATCCCATGTGAGTAAAATTTTACTAAAGGTAATACAGAAATGGCTGCAACTGTACATTAACAGAGAACTTCCAGAGGTTCAAGTCAGTTTCAGAATAGTATGTGGAATGAGGGCTATCACTACTGACATCAGGTGGATCTTGGCTGAAAGCAGAGAACACAGGAAAGATGTGCTTAATTGACTATGCTTTATTGACCTGTGCTTTATTGACTATGCAAAGGTTTTCAATTGTGTGGATCATGACATGCTATGGACAAGATTGTGAAGTATGAGTATTCCGGAACACTCAATCATGCTCATGAGGAATCTGTACCTGGACCAAGAGGCAGTTGTTCGAACAGAACATGGAAACAATGAATGGTTTAAAATTAGCAAAGGTGTGTGACAAGGTTGTATTCTTTCAGCATACTTATTCAACCTGTATGCTGAGCAAATCATCTGAGAAGCTGGGTTCTATGAAGAAAAATGTGGCATCAGGATTGGAGGAAGATCATTAACAACTTGCAATATGCAGATGATACAACCTTGCTTGCTGAAAGTGAAGAAGACTTAAAATACTGATGAAGATCAAAGACCATAGCCTTCAGTGGATTGCATCTCAATGTCAAGAAAACAAAAATCCTCACCACTGGACCAATAAACAACATTCTTATCAATGGCAAAAAGATTGAAGTTGTCAAGGACTTCATTCTTCTTGGATCAACCATCAACACTCCTGGAAGCAGCATCTAAGAAATCAAATGATGTATATATAGCATTAGGCAAAACTGATACACAAGATCTTTTTAAAGTGTTGAAGAGCAAAGATGTTAGCTTGAGGACTAAGGTGAGCCAGACTCAAGTCATGGTATTTTCAATAACCTCATATGCTGTGACAGCTGGACAGTGAATAAGGAAGCTCACAGAAGAATTGATGCCTTTGAGTTCTGGTGTTGGAGGAGAATACTGAAAGAGCCATGGGCTGCCAAAAGAACAAACAGATCTGTGTTGGTAGAAGTGCAGCCAGAGTGTTCCTTGGAGGCCGGATGGACAGACTTTGTCTCGCATATTTTGGACATATTGTCAGGAGGGACCAGTTGCTTGTCATGTTTGGTAGGGTGGAGGGTCAGAAAAAATGAGGAAGACCCTCAGCAAGATGGATTGGCAGAATGGCAGCATCAATGGGTTCAAGTGTGGCAACAATTGTGACGTTGGCCCAGGACCGGGCAGTGTTTTGTTCTGTTATGCATAGGGTTGCTATGAGTCGGTACCGACTTGATGGCACTTAACAACAACAACAACAATCGGTGCTATGGAAGAAAAGCCTGGCAATCAGCTGCCATCAGATTAATGTTGTTGTAAAGTGCTGTCAAGTTGGTTCCGACTCACAGTGACTCTGTATAGGGTTTCTGAGGAGCGGCAGGTGAACTTGAACTGCCAACCTTGTGGTTCAAACTGACTTTGCACTCCGGTGTATTAACCCACAGCACCACTCCAGGGCTCCACCATAGGATTACTGCCATTGAAACCCCTAGGAAGCATGGTTCTATTCTGACAAAGGTGGGCCCCATGAGTTGGAATTGACTCAACAGCAACAGATTGGATTTTGGAGGTTCTGTTTTGTTAGAACCATTACAACAATATCTAAATTAAAAACAATCCAGTAACTATATTGTTATCATTAGAGGCTGTCTTGTTGGTTTGGCCCATGCACAACAGAACAAACAATGCCCGGTCCTACACCATCCTCACAAATGGTGCTAAACTTGAAACCATTGCTGCTGCCACTGGACCAGTCCATTTTGTTGAGGGTCTTCCTCTTTTTCAATGACCCTCCACTTTACTAAGCATGATGTCCATCTCCAAGGACTAGTCCCTCCTGATAATATGTCAGAAGAAAGAGAGAGGAAGTCTCACCATCCTGACTTCTAAGGAGTATCTGGCTATACTTCTTCCAACACAAATTTGTTTGCTCTTTTGGCAGGCCACAGCACTTTCAATATTCTTCTCCAACACCACAACTCAAATGCATCAATTCCCTTGTGGTCTTCCTTATTCATTGTTCAACATTCACATGCTTATGAGACTACTGAAAACACCATGGCTTGGGTCAGGCACACAGTAGCCCACAAGCATCTTTGCTCTTGAACACTTTAAGGAGGTTTTGTGCAGCAGATTTGCCTAATCCTACATGTCATTTGATTTCTTGTCTGCTGCTTGCATGATTATTGATTGCGGATTTAAGCAAAATGAAGTCTTTGACAACGTCAGTCTTTTCTCCATTTCTCATGATGTTATTTCCTGGTCCAGTGGTGAGGATTTTTGCTTTCTTTACATTGAGGTGCAATCCATTGAAGGCTGTGGTAGTGGATCTTTATTAGTAAGTATTTTGAGTCCTCCTCGCTTCTAATAAGCAAAGTTGTATCAACTTCATATCATAGGCTGCTGATATTTCTTCCTCTAATCCTGACACCACATTCTTCTTCATATAATCCAGCTTCTCAGATTATTTGCTCAGCACACAGATTGAGTAAGTATGATGAAAGAATAAAAACCTGGCACACACATT
>NW_006408748.1:1301908-1315250 GCF_000296735.1 Chrysochloris asiatica | reverse complement strand
CCTTTTGCTTTCTTCCTGTATGATGTGTGCTTGATGTCATCCCATTAGTCTTCTGGTCTTCCATCATTGTCTAATGCATCAAATCTGTGTTTGGGATCTCTAAATTCAGGTGAGATATGTTTATGGTCATATTTTGACTCTTGTGGACTTGCTTTAGTTTTCTTCAGCTTCACCCTGAATTGCAACGTGACCTATTGATGGTCTGTTTCATGGTCAGCCTCTGGCCTTGTTTTGTCTGATTACATGGAGCTTTTCCACTGTCTCTTCCTACAGATGTAGACCATTTAATTCCTGTGTATTCTATCTGGTGAGCCATTTATGGGTTCTATTAAAGTACAGTTTCGTTTGTCTGCTAGTGATGCTTCAGTGATTTTTGGAATGTACTGCTCTATGAGGTCATCAGTAACATCAGATCCTTCCATTCAGAAGGGTCCCTCATGGACACCAATGGGTGCATAGCAATCACTCCAGGAGATGAATTGCCCCCGAATACAAGTGTGTGGGAGCACAGAACAAGGGAGAAACTCTAGGATCTCTGTGGGTTTCCATCTGAGTCTTGTGGGAGCAATTGATGAAGGAGTGTGCAAAGGTAGGGCCCAAGTGGTAAAGGACTGTGGGCATTTTCTTTGCATGTTGATGTGAGTCAATGATAGTGTTATGGATTGAATTCTGCCCCCTCATCCCAAATATATGTTGGATTCCTAATCCACATACCTGTGGATATAATCCTGTTGGGGAATAGAGTTTTCTTTATTATAATGATGGGGTCCTGGTGTGGCATTGTAGGATAGTGCACTGGATCACAAGGCTGGTTTGAACCACAAGGTCAGCAGTTCAAACCCAGCAACTGTTCCTCGGAAACCCTACATAGGGTCACTAAGAATCGGAACCAACTTGGCAGCACTTAAAAACAACAACAACAAACAAACAAACAGTGTAAGATGAATCCTAAACCAAGTCATCTTTGAATAATAAAAAGAGAGACACAGAAGCAAACTCTAATAGAGGGCAGACAGACTATGCGATGAATACCAAGGAACCAAGGGATATGGAGCTACGGGAGCTGCGGGGTTGAGGATCTTTCCTCAGAGTCAATAGTGCCAGAGCCTTTCCCTTGAGCCAACCTCCTGAGTTTGGACTTCTAGCTGCCTCAACTCTGAGAAAATATATCTCTCCTCTTCAAACTCCCCCACTCGTGGTATTTCTGTTACAGCAGCACAAGGAAACAGCACTGCCACCCCCAGTTTGGGGTGTGTGTGTGTCCACCCTGTCATTCTGGGGCTCTTCCCTGTGTTGTGAGAGTGACTTCGGTAGCTGCTCTCCTGGAAACATTGGCTCAGGAGCATTGCACCAAAATTTCACTCCTCCCCATTTTTGAAAGGAGCTCTGGTAACATGCAGAATGATTACGAGTTGGGCTGCCATTCTCCAAGGGAGAAAGATGAGGCTTTCTGCTCCTGTAAAGATTTACAGCCTCAGAAATCTTATACAGGGTCTCTATGAGTCAGAACCGACTCCATGGCACATAACCAATCACCACAATCATCACTGGGTTACTTGGTAGAGTGCACCACCATTAGAATAAATGTTTATGGAATGACCAGATCGGTGGGGATTGAATAAATGAGGAGCATAGGGTCGTGAAAATAAATAGATGTTCTCTTTTTTTTAATCTAGTGATTTGTTTCAGTTTCAATTCTGCCATAAAAAATCTTTACCTCCTGTCATGGATTGAATTGTAACCTCCCATAGTATGTGTCAACTTGACTAGACCTTGATTCTCAGTGGTTTGACTGTTATGAAATGATGTAATCATCCCCCATGATGTGATCTGATGTGGTTAGCCCATCACAAGTGGACTAAGGTGAGATGTAACACCTTTACTCAGGTAACAGTCCTGATACGATGTAAGGAGAGTTTTCTGCGGTGTGGCTTACATCCTCTTGTATCATTTACGAGATAAAAGGAGAGAGAAGTAAACATGGAATTTGGGATCTCAGTGCCACCAAGAAAGAAGAGCTGAGGTCCCTGTCCTAAGAACCTCCTAGACCCAGGGGAAGACTAATGCCAAGACACATGGAGACCTCCAAGGAACACAAGACCCACAGATGTGGAGACAAGACAAGCAACTTCCCCAGAGTTTACAGAGAGAACAACTTCCTCTACAGCGAGAGCCCTGAATTCCAACGTCTAGTTTCCTAAACTGTGTGAGAACCTATTTTTATTTGTGAAAGCCATCCACTTGTGGTATTTCTGTTAAAACAGCGCTAGAGAACGAAGATGCTACATCAAAGATGCAAAAAGGCAACATTTGAACACAATACATAAAAAGACTTTATTCCTCTTTTTTAAAAATTGGTGAGCCTTTCAATTTTAAAGCCTACTAATTTCAGACTATTGGATGCATATTATTCCGACTCGATACTGATGCCTTCATAGTGTCTGACCAACTGCTGCCTTTGTAGCAAACCCAGATGGAGATGCCCAGCCAGGTGATAGACTTGAGTACTGTGCAGCAAGCAAATCTGTTCTTTTGCACATGACTTCCCTTGAATAAATGTGAAGCTTCACTCTGCATTTCTTGCCAAAGAACCAGTGGTTTTAAAAGACAGAAGTGTGGAATGCCATGTTCTGGAAAGTAACACTCATAATTTATGTAAATAAGCTATATTGTGGTTCCAAGGGTGGTAGAGAAGACCAAGTCTCCTGAACAATCACAACATCATCAGGCCAACAAACAGGGCAGATTGCAAACAAGTCTTCCATCACCATGATTGGATGATTTTTACCTTCAGAGAGAAAGCTAGTTCTGATCCTTGATTAATGATTGAGACAATGTTTAAATGCACAGTTCTGACCCAAAATAGCTAGAATCTTTCTACACCTCACTCCAGACATCAAATGGCTTGGGCAAGGCTGAGTAAATGACAAGCCCATTTTGTAGTTCATTAGAACCCAGATTCATTCTCTGCTGAGACTTTGCTTTCCATTTATGACTTCCCTTTAAGTGAAATGGAGCTGTGAGCACAGAGCAGAGACTTCAGTTCATTCAACCCTGACATATTACTTGTGCCTGCAATTTCACCATAAATTTGGAGAGGGAACAACAGAAATTGCAAATGCAAAGATTCAAATCCCCTTGTGCTCCATTCGTCAAGATGAGCAGATTGTAAACTGCTTCTTGCAAATATGATATGCATTTGGGCATCAAGCTAATAACTCTAAGCCAAGGATCATTTGTTTTTGTGGCATTTCTCTCCAGAAGTTTCTCAAATTACCCCCTTAGTCATGACACATCCTAGATCTGTTCAGCTTTAGTAGGAAGATTAGCGAGACTATCTGGCTAAGGAAGTTGAAGGCCTTTTCCAATGAGATGGAAATGACAAATTTTCCTGTTTACATCCCCACAATCTCTACAAGTTATGCATTTGGGATACTTGGTGTGGATTTTTCTAAGGAAAGATGGAGAGATTTGTATCGTCATCAAAATTGCCTTAGAAACTTCTAGGAGATTGATGATGGAGAAATTAAATTCATTTAGACACTTTGGTTTCTGGCTCTTAGAAGGAAAAATGCTATCTTTGCATCTTGCACTTGAAGAATCTGGCAGGGCCATAGCTTTTACCTCTTTGACCAGAAGTGATTATCTTTTGCTTCTTGTTTTGCTTTTTTAAAAATTTAGTTATGTAAGCCATAATATAAAGGATCTCTGGTAGCATAGTGATTACGAGTTGGACTGTGAACCTCAAGGTCAGCAGTTTGAAACTACCAGCCATTCCGTAGGAGAAAGATGAGGCTTTCTGCTCCCGTAAAGATTTACAGCCTCAGAAACCCTATTCAGGGTCACTATGAGTTGGAACCAACTCCACAGCACACCACCACCACCACCACTACCACCAAGCCATGGTGTGGCGCTGTGTGTTAATGCACGGGACTGCAAAGTTGTTTGAACTGCAAGGTTGGCAGTTCAAGCTCACTAGCCGCTTCTCAGAAACCCTATACAGGGTTGCTATGGGTCGGAACGGACTCAACAGCATTTAACAACAACAAGCCATAATATATTTTTGTTGTAAAATTTAAATATGACCAGAAATACAGGAGTCCCTTACCATGTCCAATTCTGATGTGCTTCTGTACCCTACCAGATTCCCTTCCAGGTCTCATCACAAGCACTGTGATGAGTTTCCTGAATGTGCTTCCCCATCTTCCCTAGGTATGTGTGCTTTTCAAAAGACAAATATCACATGACAAATATCATGCTGCAGTTTCTTTATTCACTCATCGATACATCTTGGTGCTTTGTCTATCAGTACAGAAATCTATTCCATACTTTCTGACTGTTACAAAATATTCCGTAATATGTTAATGGTTTCTGATTTTTAAAATTTGGAATACTTTGATCATTTGCATGTTGCTAGATACTTGAAGCTATGCCAACTGGTATTTTAAATACCAGTAGGATCATGCTTGATGAAGGTTTCAGCAGAGCTTCCAGATTAGGACAGACAAGGAAGAAAGGCCTGGTGAGCAGCTTCTGAAAATTACCCAGTAAAGCCCTATGGATCATAGAATATGGCTTCATGGGAGAAGAGACCTAGTAATTTACTTCTGTGAAGATTGCAGCCCACTGCAATGGGGCCGTTCTACTCTGTCATGTGGAGTTTCTATAAGTCAAAATTGACTCAACAGTACCAAATACAATAACACCAACATGGAACTTACATCCTGGTGCAAGAGACAGATCATACAGTTCATCGCTGTTATTAAGTGCCATGGAGTCAGTTCTGACTCATAGTGACTCGGTATAGGGTTTCCAAGAATTTAAATCTTTGTGGGAGCAGAAAGCCACATCTTTCTCCTGTAAAATACAGACAATAGACAAGGAAAATTTAAAAGATGTTAATGGTGATATGTACCAAGAAGGAAAAAAAAGCAAGAAAAGGGAATATGATTTGATTCAGAGAGACTTCACTGAGGTGGTATCTTTTGCATAAAAATTCAGGAGCAGATAATCCAATAATCAAGGTAAACATGGGGTTTCTCACTAATCTGAATTATAAATATGCACAAGTAAGCTAGTGCTTAACTTGTTTATTGGGTAATCTGACATTGTAAAGACTGGAAGCAAGCAGGGGGTGGGGGAGCGAGAGGCTGGAGTGAAAACAGCCTTGGTATCTCTAGCATGCATTCTAGGATCAGGAGAGTCTTTCAGATTGAGAACTGGTCAGTCCTCCTGCCTTGCCGCTCATTACTTGGTTTCTTGTCCTTCCTCACACCTCCCAGCAGCTGGATTTCCATCTCAAGCACAGATTTTGATTCAGTCTGGTCTTCTCAGGGGCCTGAGATTCGGCATTTCTAATGAGCGTCCAGGTGGGGCGGAAAGCACCTGGTCAGGGTCACCGTCTAACACAGAGCCACAAGCCACATGTGTGTGGTCATTAGAAGCTTGGAAGCTAGCTACTCTGAATTGCGATGAGCTCTGGTAGCGTAGTGGTTACGAATAGGGCTGCAAACCTCAAGATAAGCAGTTCGAAACTACCAGCTGCTCCATGGGAGACAGATGAGGCTTTCTACTCCTGTAAAGATTTACAGCCTCGGAAACCCTGTTCAGGGTCGCTATGGGTTGGAACCTACTCGACGGCACTTAACAACACACTTAACAACAACAACAACAACATAAAGGTAAAATTAACATATGACTTGGAAGTTTGATTGTTGTTATTAGTTGCCATAGCGTCAATTCCAGCTCATAGTGACCCTGTATATAAGTAGAACTACAGAAGTGTCAACTGGCAACTTACTTTCAGTGAGAAATGATCACTCAACATAGGAGGTTTATAGGGGGAGGGATCATGGAGCTCACAGGCTACCTGCTTTCTCCTGGGATAGAGGCAACAGAAGAAGAATGTGATTAGCCTTCTGACAGGGTGATTTGTGGAGCAATTTGTCTTTGCCTGAGGCCACAGGATAAAGCAGGAGAGCTGAGGTATTATCCGATGAGAAGAACTCAGCCCAAAGGACAATGAGCAAATTTTCCATTTGAGGACTTGGTATTTACTTGACCTGGTATGGCACTGTAAGATGAGCACTGAACTACTAGTTACAAGGTCAGCAGTTCAAACCCATCAGCTGCTTCTTGGAAACCCTATACAGGGTTACTACGAGCCAGAACTGACTTAACAGCTCTGAACAACAACATCTACTTGTCTGTAGGCTTTGTCTAGAGTTTTATATACTTCCTGGATATAAATTCTGGCTCTTCTAATTATTACTTGGGTAACCTCAGGCTAAATCTTGGAGCTTCTTCTTCTTTTTATTTTTTTTCCATCTGCAAAATGGGTATGGAAATAATAGTAGCTATCTCAGAAGGTTGTAAGGGTTTTTTTTTATTTGCCGTTGAGCCAGTTCCAATTTATAACAACCCTGTACAGAGTTTCTGAAAGCAGCTGGTGCTTAGCAGTCCACTGTTTATTCTACAGGGCTCATCTCATAAGAGTGATGTTGTTGTTATGGTTGTTAAGTGCCATTGAGTCAGTTGTGATTCATAGTGACCTTGTACAGGGTTTCCAAGGAACAACTGGTGGGTTTGAACTGCCGACCTTGTGGTTCGCAGTCCAGTGCTTATCCTGCAGCATCACACCAGGGCTTAACTCATAACGTTGACTTATTGTTGCTGTTACGTGACATCAAGTTGGTTCCAACTCATAGTGATATTACGAAGAACAGAAAGAAACCCTGAGGCACTGTTAAAAATCATAAAACACATGAACAGACAAGAGACAACTGAAACAACACAAGACAGAATCGGATCGTCAAAGATTTCTGATATTGGAATTATAAGATTGTTGTTGTTAGGTGTTGTCAAGTCAGTACAGACTCACAGCGACCTTATGCACAACAGAATGAAACAATGCCCAGTCCTGTGCCAAATTTACAATCATTGCTACACTTGAGCCCATTGCTGTTGCCACTGTGCCAGTCCATGTTGTTGGGGGTCTTCCTCTTTTTTGCTGAGCCTCTACTTTACCAAGCATGTGTCTTTATCAAGGGACTGGTCCCTCCTGATAATATATCCGAAGTATGAGAGGTGAAATCTGGCCATCCTAGCTTCTAAGGAGCCCTCTGCTTGTACTTCTTCCAACACAGATCTGCTGGTTCTTTTGGCAGTCCATGGGACTTTCAATATTCTCCTCCAACACCATAATTCAAATGCATCAATTCTTTATTCACAATCCAACTTTCACATGCGTATGTTGTTGTCAGGTGCCATCGAGTCGGAACTGACTCATAGCGACCCCATGCACAGCAGAACAAAACAATGTCCGATCCTGGGCCAACCTCACTACCGCTGCCACACTTGAGTCCATCCATGCTGCCACCTGGCCAATCCATCTCCTCAGGGGTCTTCCTCTTTTTCTCTGACCCTCCATCTTACCCAGCATGACATCCTTCTCCAGCGACTGTTCCATCCTGACAATATGTCCAAAGTATGAGAGACGAAGCCTAGCCATCTTGGCCTCCAAGGAGCACTCTGGCTGCACTTCTTCCAAAACAGATCTATTGGGTCTTTGGGCAGTCCATGGCACTTTTAGCATTCTCCTCCAACACCACAATTCAAAGGCATCAATTCTTCTACGATCTTCCTTATTCACTGTCCAGCTTTCGCATCCATATGATGTTATTGAAAATACCATGGCTTGGGTCAGGAGCACTTTAGTCCTCCAGCTGACATCTTTGTTCTTCAACACTTTAAAAAACTCCTGTGCAGCAGATTTGCCTAATGCAATACATCATCTGACTCTTGACTGCTGCTTCTGCGAATGTTGATAGTTGATCCAAGAAGAATGAAGTTATGAGGTTATTAAAAATACCATGGCTTGGGTTAGGTGCAAGCTGACATTTTTGCTCTTGAACACTTTTAAGAGGTTTTGTACAAACCTTGGCTGCTACTTGCATGAGTGTTGATTGTGAACCCAAGCAAAATGAATTATTTGGCAACTTCACAGTCTTTTCTCCATTAATCATGATGCTATTTATTGGTTCAGTGGTGAGGATTTTTATTTTCTTTACACTGAGGTTCAACCCATACTAAAGGCTGTAGTCTTCGATCTTCTTCAGTAAGTATTTTAAGTCCTCTTCGCTTTCAGCAAGCAGGGTTGCATCATCTGCCTATCACAGGATGATAATGAGTTTTCCTCCAATTCTGATGCCATGTTCTTCTGCATATAATCCAGCTTCTCAGATTATGTGCTTAGTGTACAGATTGAATAAGTATGGTGAAAGAATAAAATCCTGGTGCACACCTTTCCCAACTTTAAACCATTCAGCGTCCCCTTGTTCTGTTTGAACAGCTGCCTCTTGGTCTATGTACAGGTTCCTCATGAGCACAATTAAGTGTTCTGGAATATTCACTCTCCACACAGTAGGAAAACTTTGCATAGTCAGTAAAGACAGGTCAACATCTTTCTGGTATTCTCTTCTTTCAGCCAAGATCCATCTGATGTCAGCAATGCTATCCCTCATTCTATGTCCTCATCTGAATGTGGCTTGAACCTCTGGCTGTTCCACTGGTGTAGTGTCACAGCCTTTTTATCTTATCTTTAGAGAAATTTTACTTTCATGTGATATTAAGGATGTTGTCTGATGATTTCTATTAGTCACCTCTCTTTGGAATGGGCACAAATAAAGTTGGCATTGGGGACTAAATAAAGTGATAAAGTGGTCCTGCTATGTGTCTAACACATAGGAAAGACTCAAT
Source organism: Chrysochloris asiatica (assembly GCF_000296735.1). Lineage (NCBI taxonomy): Eukaryota > Metazoa > Chordata > Mammalia > Afrosoricida > Chrysochloridae > Chrysochloris > Chrysochloris asiatica. The sequence continues at coordinate 1,306,493 of NW_006408748.1, read as the reverse complement.
AATTAAGTATGCCATCGCCTTCATTGTGATCATCACCACTAGCATCACCATCGTTTTGCTTTATGGGAAAAGCAAAGGCGTTCTCGGGGTGCAGATGGTTGGCCATTCCAACCCACAGCGACTCCACAGGAGAAAACCTGCCAATCTGCTCCAGTAAAGTACAGCCAAGAAAAGACTATGGTGCAGTTCCAGTCTGTCATATGGGGTCGCTATGAGTTGAAAATGACTTAACAGCACCTAACAACAACAACAACAACAACAACTTGGGAACAGCAACAAAAAGCCATAACTCTTGAAAAACGTTCATCAATGCCCCACAGTGTTTGGAACAGACCGTGAAAGACTGTCTCTAATCTGTCTGTGTTCAAGACAGAGAGCGCATAAGAAAGCCCATGGACCACGGAGGCTGTTGGGGGTTAAAGATTTTCAGGAAAGGTGGTGATGGATTTTCAGGAAGTATGCCTTCTGGCACCATAAGGGGGAGGGGAGGGGGAAACGGAGCCTTTTGGTGAAAACATCAAAGGCATCTGTGAGACAGGATGCTGTGTTGATGAAGACGGTGGGCAGGCCAGGCTGCTGCTGTAAACATATGCAAAAGTGGACAGCCTGCAGTGAGAACAACCCAGCGTCCAGTCACCCAACAAGACTCCATTCTGTGTCTCTTTAGTCCCAGTTTGTTCAGTTGCAGGGAAGCACTCAAGGCTGACGTGAAGTCTTTTCAGCTACAAATTTACCTCACAGTTTACAAAGAGCTCAACACACACACCTGAATGTTTGTTTTCTCTGAAAACAACACGTTACATTTCTTTTTTGTTGGGAGTTCTGTATAATAGTTTAAAATGCTTGCTCTGGGGCCCAGCAGAGCTTGGTATGAATACCGGCTCTGTTTTTGCTAGTTGTGGAATTCTGGATACAGTATAACTAATTTGGGTCTCAATATTTTCATTTGTGCACTGGGGATTTTAATAGCATCTACCCAGCAGTGCCTACTCAACAGGGTGATTATGACGATGACAAACATAATCCCCACTAGTACATAAATCCACTAGTCATTGGAACCTTTGGGATGCATTGTTTTTTAAGTGAGGCAAGTTAGGAAAGTTGGGTAGAAATGTAGAGACAAAAGAAAGGGAAGAAAAGATATGGAAAAGAAAGGCAGGGGTTCAAAGCTGATCCTGGAAGAGAGAGGGGCTTGATGGCTGTCAGAAAAACACCCTTAAAAAGGACAAGGATAAAAGGTGGCAGAAACTAAGTCAAAGGCAGAGGCGTTGCTTCATTCTCTGCCAAGCTTTCATCCATCTGGCCTGGACTTCTCTGCTGGCGTCCCCTTCAAGTGGCAGCTCCAGAGGCTGAGTGGTGAAATCCAGGGCAGGAAGACAGACTATGTGTGACCTACCCTCAACTTGTGTATTCAGTGAGGCATGCTCTTCCTTTGCAATAGAGTTTCTTTGAGACCAATAGATGAGAGAGGCCTGCCAAGTGAATCAGCAGTGACCATAAGCAAGCTGACAAGAATCCTGTTGCCTTCTGGCTGACAGCTCATGCAGAGACAAATACACCCTGATCCACACAAAGGTAAATATGTTTACATCCCACCGCAAAATTTCGTTCTTCCGCCATCAACTTCTATTCCCAGGCTTTTGTTCCCATGATTGACGGTGATGGAAACAGTGGGTTCAGGCATAATAAGGATTGTGAGGATGGTGTAGGACCAGGCAATGTTTCCTTCTGTTGTACATAGGGGCCCTATGAGTTAGAAATTACAATTCCCAGTCTAGGATGATACAAGTCACCAGAAATATCAGCGACATCATAAGTACATTTCTTACTGTTTGGGGGGCAATACCTTCAGTGTTTCTCAAGGAAAAATGTTCAAAGGGTAGAATAATTTAGATTATTTTTAGGGTCTAAGAAAAAAAAAAGCGAACCAACAAAATGGGGTTTTTCTCCATAGATACTGTAGTGAGGCATCTATTACGGGTGAAATACAGAAAATAAACGTAAACCTCAATCAGTTATGAGCAAAACCAGACAAATGGTTAACTCCATGCTTTTTTCTTTCCAAGATAAGCTGGTCTGAATCCATTCCTATGGTGTTTTGAATTCTAATCCTTATAAAACCTGCGCAAAATTGCTGCTCTAAAATGGCTAGGGTCATTTTCAAGATGATCTCTGCCAATGACCCTTTACAAACAGTCATTTTAGAAACCAATTCGAAGCCTGTGTCTGCATATCTGAATGCAGTGCACACTAAAAGAGGGCGATCAAAGGACAATTTTTACATAATGCAAATTCAGCTTGACTCTGAAGAATTGCTTCTATAAAATTAAATACCATTTTATGCCATGCATTGTGAACCTCCCAGCTCTTCATCAGACACTCCAAAACATGTGTCTTTTTCTAAAGAAAGAAGACATAACATATTATTTCAGAGTTTTGCTAACTGGTTTCCTTTTGATGTTATATCCTAGACATCTGAGATAGCTGGGATCAGAATGTGTCTGCTTTAGTTTGTAACACAAGCCCAACATGGGCAGCCTGTGCAGACAGGTGTCTTCAGAAATACAGGTATACCTCAGGGCAGCTGCCTTCTAAAAAGTACAAGAAAATGCTCTACTTCTGGCTTCAAGCTTCTCCCTTATAGTTAGCACTTTCGTTTAACCTGCCCACGGCTGATACTTCTTTTGCCCATTTTTCCATCTGCAGCTGAGGTCTATAATTCCTTAGTTGGTGCTGATGCATTTCAGTTCACCTCTGCCACGGCCTCAGATTGTTCACTATTCATTTAGCCACAAGGCTTGCTGGACAGCCCAGTGTGAGACCTGGAGAAAAATAGACTTCTATTCTCAGTGGGATAGAACATGTGAGCTTAGACCTTTGTTTCAAGATTTGAGACTCAATTAGACCTGTCTGTATCAATACCCAAAAGCAGTTTTTCTTGAACATATTTTATTTTGATTTTGAAAGATGTTTTTAATGCTTTTTATTTCATAAGGCACACAGGCACAGAACCACATTCATTAGTTTGACCAGAACTTATTTTACACTTGAGGGAACAACAACAAAAAAATCCTGACATGTGTGTTCAGGGTAATTGAATAGAGTGGAATGAACCCAATTTATGAAAAAGATTACTGAAGGCATACAAAATTTCCCATGCAAGCCTGTTAAATCATTCATTCAGGAACGGATTGACATTTGCCCAGATCTGGATCTTGTGCTTAGCCAGGTTTTAAAGCAAAGCAAAGAAGCAATTATTTAAAAGTGATGGTGAAAGAGAGCATTGAATGAGAAAAGTAACTGGTGACTGGCTGTATTTTCAGTGATTCTTTTCTTTTAATAAATTTGTGGACTTTGGAGCTACATCTCCACCTGCCTACCTATAATATTCTATTATTTTAAAATGGGTAAATGTCATGTTAATAATAATCACATTTATAATAATAATCTTAAAAATTTTTTTCTAGATGGTTTTATATAAAAAAAATTTTGCTATGCACAAAATCGTGTCGTTATCAACTCTGGGAATCCAGTATAGCTCCATTGAAAATTGTTTCTTTTTCATATTTCCAATTAGCACCTGTAAATCCATCAGATGCTAAGAAATCAGATGTGAAGAAACTGTAGATCTAAATCCTTCTCTATGTTCTACACATAAAAAGTTTAAAATGTGTGGAGAGGTAAATATAACATTTTCATCAATGGATCTTTCTCTACACTTAATGACAGAATCATTTCAGGCAATCAAAAAACAATTCACACACACAGAAGAAAACATCTTTAATTGATTCCTCAGAGAGTATTTTTTTCCTCCTGATTGTAAATGAATTGTTCATTGTGTTTTCAATTTGGTTGCTTCAGGACACACATACTAGTCAAATGAAATGCGAAGAAGAAGTAGGAGGATATCAAACATCCCTACTTGGACTGGATGGAACAAAAGGCAGTCAACTCCATGTGAAGTAAAAGAGCAAATGTGAATAAGAGATTCCCAGCCTTGCAAAGCTACAGGTTTCTTTGGCCTGGGGAGAGTCACTGGACAAGACATCCTCTGATGGGCCTCTGAACTAAAACCATTGCACAGAATGAACATGTGGAGCTCGGGAGCAGACATGCCATTGACAATGCTCCTCCTGGCCGCAGAGTCTCCTGGACAGTCTTTCACAGATCAATATGCCAGTTAGCCAATCCACACATGGGTATTTTTACTGTCTCCTTTAGAAGTAATGATAGTATTTGCTGTCACACTGGCGAGTGTGATCTGTGTATTAATGGAACACAGTCATTCAACCGCGTGTGTTAGTAGACTTAAAAAAATCCAGTCCTAGGATTCTCTTTTGTTGAAACCTCTTTAATTTTTGACTTGAAGACTTCCAAACTTTGTAATTATTATTTCATGTGCTCATTACCATTGTTGTTGTTGTTAAGTACCATTGAGTCAGTTCTGACTCCTAGCAACCCTGTAAAGTGTTTCCAAGGAGCGGCTGGTGACTTTGAACCACTGACCTTGGATTCAAACCAATTTTTTGGTCCAGTGCTTTATTCCAAAGCGCCACACCAGGACTCCTCATTACCATAACAAATC
>NW_006408748.1:1279126-1301808 GCF_000296735.1 Chrysochloris asiatica | reverse complement strand
ATATATATATATACACACACACACACACATATATGGCGTCCTGGTTGTGTGTTAATGCGCCACACTGCAAAACCATTTGAACTGCAAGGTTAGTGGTTCAAGCTCAACAGCTGTTCCTCAGAAACCCTATATAGGGTCGCTATGGGTTGGAACCAACTCGACAGCACTTAACAACAACAACATATATGTATGTATATGTATATATGTATTCTCACCGTGGACTCCTGGTGTGGTACTGTAGGATAAGCACTGGACTGCAAGGTCAATTTGAATTGCAAGATTAGCAGTTCAAACCCACTAGTTGCTCCTTGGAAACCCTATATGGGGTTGCTATGAGTTAGGACCGACTTGATGGTACTTAACAACAACATTTTCACCTTATATACAGAGTTTCTGATAAGGATTATTCAGGAATATTGAAAAATACAATAAATGGAAGGATAGAACATTAAAAACCACTACTTGACATTTTGGTTGTCAAAACTTTCAAGGTTTATAATATTTATTGATATTTTAAGACATTTTAAGAACTATCGTGTACTTTCAGATTATTTGTCTCTGTTGGGGTGAGATTGGGTTGCTCTAGTGTGAGCACAAAGTAGGTGCTCAATAAATGCTTACTGAGTGAATTAATTACTACAAGGAATCTATGACTCTAAAGTCTATATTCCCCTTTTACCATAGGTAAAATCTCTATGTAGTGTTAATTTATGTAACAAAACAAAGTTCAGCATAAGAAATGATTTAAAATAATACAATAAGAATGGGAAACTTGAAGATTAAAAAAAAAAAACAACTAAGATATTCCAATGAATTTCTAAATATACCACGCTTTGCCAGGAAAGTGAAAAACGAACATTTGTCAATGCACTTCAGATGAAAGTAAATTCTCAATACAAGCTTAAGTTTAAATTAACATGAAGAAAACATAATTACTGGGGAAAATAACCACATATGTTAAAAGATATGGTAACTCATTTTGAACCTACTCTCAACATTATCTGTGCAAAATTGCTTGTAGTGTCCTCAAAGGGGCCTCTGGCCAGATGCTTAAAAAACATTGCCTTCAATGGCATTCATCGAAGCTACGTGGCCTGCCGTTTCCTTTAACCAGGTGGAGTGAGGCGTGGTCACGGCTCTGCTTTGGAACAACTGGTCTGGATATGAGAAACCTGCAGAATCGGCAGCAGCAGCTGGAAGGCGTCCTGTATGTACGTTGTGCTGTTACAGCCCTGGTGAGGGGAAAAAATGTGGTTGATGGGTACAATCTTGATAGCTCTTCAATTAAAATAATGTTCTTTTTTCTCGAGCCTCACAACATTCGATTAAATGTTCCAGTCATGTTGGTGCTCAAAGCAAACGTAAGCACATTCCTTTGGATGGAGCTCATCCAGCTCTTAATAAATTCAACCAAAGAATTCACTCCAAATGAGGCAAGTCATCTTCATGGACGTTTAGGGTACACTGATATATTTATATATGTGACCCGATATGCTCAGACCCAGTCATTAACCCACTTCCTTGGAAACTACACAAAAGCAAAGTGTAATAGAGGTTCTAGTTTGTTCTAACCTACAGATGAATTTTTTTTTTTTTTTTAACTACATAAAGCTAATAGGGGCAGTAGTGATTTAGTAGTAAAATTCTTACCAATGCATGCTATACACAGTTCCTACCCATCTGTCAGTGGAGGCTTGTGTGTTACTATGACACTGAACATGTTTCAGCAAAGCTTTCAGACTAAGGTGGAGTAGGAAGAAAGGCCGGGCAATGTAATTCTGAAAATCAGCCAATGAGAACCCTACAAATCACAATGGTCTAATCTGTAGCCCACCATGAGGATGGCACAGGACTGGGCAGTACTCAGGGTTGCTGTGAGTCGGAGGCTGCTAACAAAACAACATATAAAACTAACTGAAGAAATTATTATGAAATGATTCATGGAAAATCCTGGAACATACTGGTACCTTCTGTACTTGGTTTAGATATTTGCTATTACTATTCTTGTACTCTGGTGTGTTAGCAAGGCAGTTTTCGGTAACTAGAACATGTGGAAACTTCTGTTGGAGAAGTGAATACACATTCGACTTCATATTCTTCATGATGGACATGGTAAATTAATTTGCTAATGCCTTCTGGGTGGCCAGGGAAATTTTTTCTTATACCACAGTCTGCTTTTTGCTACCAGGGCTTCCTGCAGAGCCTGCCCGCACAGCTCCTTGTCGTTCCTAGCTTGACTCCATTTCACTATGTGGTTGTCTCCTGAATAGTAACACATGGTGCTACCATCTTGTTACTTTTGTACCTTGATTGTTTTCCTTAATAGGAAGACTTGACTCCTAAAGTCATGGCTATGAAATACAGGTTGAAACGACAACAACCTAAAAGCCAATGTATTTGCCATCAAGTCATTGCTTACTCAAGGCAACCCCACATGTGTCAGAGAATAACTGTCCTCTGTAGGATTTTCAATGGCTGATTTTTCAGAAGTAGACCAGCAGGCCCTTCTTCCAAGGTGCCTAACTTTTCTGCTGGTAATCCCAAGTATTATTTGCACCACTTAGGGGCTCCACAACCAAATTAGTTGCCATTGAGTCAATTTCAACTGGTTTCAGACAACAACTGTGTTCCAGTGGGTTTCCAATGGCTATAAGCTATCATGAGTGCTTAACCATTTATACCAGCCACTGCCTCCTATAGGTTGCCCTCCAGATGTGAAGCCTTATAATGTTTAGATTTGCAATTCACAGCTACTTTAACAAGTAAGTTCAGATCTGGCTTGTTACTACCCTGTGGCTTCAGCAAGTTGCCTTGAACTTACAGAGGTGTTACCTTCTTAAAGTTTGGTCCCTAATGGAAGGTTTTTCTCCACCTACCATCACAGCTCAAGAACAAGGACTCCTGGGTTCTTTTCTTCTGTTCTACATCATTGTTTCTGTGGAAGCCACATTGGGTAGGGGAGTTTCATACCCTTGCAACTGATACTATAAAGTCTCGGTGAGTGGGCAGGTCATGGAGTGAGTGGTTATACTTCCAAGCAGAGGCTAGATGGTCTACTGAGTGTTTTTTTCTAGTTTGATGCTTTGTTGTTGTTAGGTGTTATTGGGTTGATTTTTGACTCACAGCAATCCCAGGTGATAGAATTTAGAACTGGCCTGCAGGGTTTTCTAGGCTGCAATCTTTACAGAAGCAGATCCCCAGGTTTCACTCCTGTGGAGCCACATGGTGGGTTCAGACCGTCAACCTTTCCATTAGCAGCTGAGCGCTTAACCACTGCATCATCAGGGCTCTTTGGCTGGTGCTTAGACTCAACTAAACCAAATGGCGGGGAGTGGTCATTTTGACATTAAGTAAACCACCGAGCAATAACCCCTCGTCACAGCCAACACTCAAAGTGTTAAATCTGGTGTCAAACTTGGCAGCAGAAATCTGTTCCTGCCGGAGAAAACAGTGACAGAAATAGCATGCAAGCTTAGCGTTTCTCTCTTTATAATCAGGGTTTCTTGAAAATGAGGCCTTGTTGCTTCACCGGAGGGTTTACAGCTGGTTGAGCTGTACAAATGTACTCAAAAGAGACGGCTGATGATAAGATTTAGAACTGCAATAACATTTGCTGCCTGGGAGAAAGACAAGGAAATGTAGCACTAGCAATTGCTTGGATTTCAGAGCAGTTTGTCTCTGGGGGCCACTTACCTCTAACAACACACTACTGATCATGGGGTTAAGAACCTCGGCCTTCTTGTTGCTCTGTGGAATCAAAAGTGTGAAATTGATAGATAGGTGAGTGCTCATAAGACAAAGATTGCCACATAAAATGTAATACACATGCTTTTCCGAGGAATAGTGTCCAGAGGAAGGAGAGAGTGGGATGCTTACTGTTTTGGGTGCTTCAGGTATGTGCGCTCATCTAATTTGAACAGAAATCTGAGGATTTCTGTAGGAAGCCAGTACCATTATAGCCCCTGATTTAAATTGATAAAATAGGGACCAGGAAGGCTGAGTAACTGGCATAAGATCACACAGCTAAAAATGTAAGCTCAGGTCTTCTGAATTATTAAAGTTGCATGCAGCAAGTCCAAAATTTGGTTAAGGTGGGTGAGACCGAGTTATGAAAGTGGAGGATTAGATCCTATTTGTATTTAAAATACTGCTATTTGGTCATCATGGATTTTTTGTTTTTGAGTTTTCGAAACATTGCATTAAAATATTGTCTATTTTGATTGCTGAGGTGTTGTGTCTGTGTGTTCCTTTATGTTTTGCACTTGAGGCAAGTCCGTTGTTAACTTACCTCTCCCAAGTCCTGGTATGGAATTTTCTGCTTCTTTTAAATGCAAATATGGGTTATTTGGTTATAAGCTGTCTTTCAGATAAGCAGCAAAATTAAACACTCTATAGATCTCGGTTTTAAATTTTCATGAATAGATGTGAGTACACAGTACAAAACCAGGCACAGAATTACTGCTGTTAAGTGCCATGAAGTCTGTTCCGACTCATAGCAATCTCACATAGGGTTTCCAAGGAGTGGCTGGTAGGTTTGCACTACCGACCTTTAGATTAGCAGCCCAGTGCTTATCCTATAGTGCCATCCCAGGACTCCATTGGTATGGAATAGAAGTTCAAAAAGTGCGAATCAGTACCGTCACTATTATAGTGGAAACTGTGAGGGCCAGAACGCAAAACAACTGCCGTATTTTTCTGGGTCTTGCTAGTTTCCCACCTTTGACAGGGTGCAGTCTGATCAGTTTTATGTTGTTGGTTTTAGTAGAAAACAGTTGAGCTTTTCTTCTGATAAGTTTCTGCCTTACACACTTTCTGGCTTTCGCAGGTTTTATTTTTGCTATTGGTCTATCAATCAACAGTCTTCTCCATCTAAAACTTTCAATCTACATTTTGACTACCAATCATGAAAAAGACTGGAAAGAGGGAGAAGAATCTCAAAGGGCTGGTTACCCTTCCTATGCCTGGAGAAATTTATGGTGAATAAAAGTAAATAAATGAACTTCATTTGCACAGAGAGCAGCCTGTTCTCATGGACACTGCTTGGCTGAGGGTGAAGAAAAATCTGTCTGGGGCAGTGACAATATGCAATTTTGGGGAAAACAAAACAAAACAAAACAAAAAAACAGTTCTTTGAAAACCCAGTCATTTTAGTAAGTAACCAGAAAATCCATTATGGTCTTTGCTTTTATGTTTATTTGATTATCAATAAACCTCTAAAATATAATCAGAATGAGGGCCATAAAGTGACATTGGTTTTCGGAATCAATGAGATGTGCAAGCAATTGAAAAGGAGCCCTGAGAGCAATATATACTCATTAGCTTCAAGTTATGAATAATGGCTGCTGCATTAGAGAACACACTTGACATAAAAGATTCATCACAGCACAAGATCGGGGACACAGCGGTGAGATGACATTTCTTAATAAACTCTGTTCTACACTGAGATTTTTCTTTCTCTAAAATGACAGCTTGTATGGTCCCGACTTTGAGCACTCTAGCATCTGTCCACATGTGTTATAGGCAGGAAAACCCCCCACATCCACTGCCACTGAGTCGATTCTGACCCATAGTAACTCTTTAAGATAGAGTAGAAGTGCCTCCATAGGACTTCCAACACTGCCACCTTTACACGCTATCAGTCAGAACTGACTCGATGGCACTTAACAACAACAACATCTTTACAGAAGGAGAACTACCTCTTTGTCCTGAGGAGCAGTTGATGGTTGAACCATTGGCCTCTCTAGTACTCTCTATACCACTAGGGCACCTTTGTGTGTTTATGTTATTGTTCTTAAGTGCTGCTGAGTTGGTTCCGACTCATAGTGACCCTGTACAGGGTTTCTGAGGAGCGGTTGGTGAGCTTGAACCACTGACCTTGTAGTTCAAACAGACCCTACAGTCCAGTGCATTAACCTGCAGTGCCACACTAGCACTCTTGTGTGTGTGTGTGTGTGTGTGTGTGTGTACGTATGCATAAATTCAAGGACACGCCACCTGCTGAAAGTGTGGATCAGGATCACTGTCAGAATCTCGGTTCCCATCCCAGCCTCATTGAAACCATGTGTGCATTTTAACAAGTTCACCGGATGAAGATGGCAAGGCAGTCACAAAGCTGGCACAAGACCTGGCAGTGTTTCGTTTTGTTACAATCCAGTCTCTATGACTTGGAGCTGACCTGATCAGGAGACCTGTTTGCACATTGAGGCTTGAAGAGCACTAGCGGAATATAATAAGTTAAAAGGAATGGAAAGTATTACTGTTCTGGACTGAATAGTGTCCCCTGCAAATCTGCGTTAATATCATAACCTGTATACATTTGGATGTCATCTTATTTCCGAATAAGATTCGTTAATGAGGTCATTCAGTATAGTTTAAACCTAGTTGCTTTGGAGTTCTAAGAAGCAGCAAAGCACAAATGGGAGAAGAGAGATGCCATGTGAAGACCAGGGAACTGAAGACCAGGGCCTACAGAAGCGAAAAGGAGACGAGGACCCTCCACCCCACCCCCACTCCACCCCATCCTACTCCCAGAGAGCCTTCCCCCACAGGGCTGGTGCCTTGAATGCAGGTGGCGAGCTTCTGAATTGTAAGGAAATTAAGTTCTAGTCTTTAAAGGTACCCACTTATAGCAGTTCAGTGACAGCTTGTTGCTGTTAAGTGCCTTCAAGTTGGTTCTCATAGAGACACTATATATGGTTTCCGAGAAGAGGCTGGTGAGTTTGAACTGCTGACCTTGTGGTTCAAACCGACCTTGTGGTCCAGTGCTTTCTCCCACAGCGCTACTCCTGGACTTCATTTAGCTATTTCAGCAGTTGGAAATTATGACAATTACACACTAATGTAGATAAATTAAGGCTTAATGTGAATCACATGAACATGTAACACAGCACACGTGCTCATTACTGTTGTTAGTGCCGCCGAGTTGGTTTAGACTCACAATGACCCTGTGTAAGGTTTCCAAAAAATGGCTGGTGGACTTGAACTGCCAAGCTTGCAGTTAGCAGGCCAGTGCTTATCCTATAGTGCCTCACTACCACCCTCATTACTAGCTAACTATAAAGAACCAAATAGTTGGTGATTTATCTGATTTGTCTGACGGGTAGACCACTGCGTAAGGTCAGTGGAGGAGCCTGGGTAATTCAGCTAATAGCCTCTCTGGCCCTCAGTTTTCTCACTGAGTGAACTATGGAAAGTGAGGAGGCAGTCTAGGGGCGCCAAAGAGGCCATTGCATCCTGATTAAGACCTCATGCTTCTCTTAAAAGCTAACATTTACACTAAAGCCCATGGGTTTATCGAACCACTTTATCAACAAACTTCATCCCTGCATCCCTCTGCCTACATACAATGGAATCCTATTGCTGAAGGTCTAAAACTGGGTAAATATAAACGATGCTGCTTTATAAAATAGGAGAGGCAAACCACTTTCACTGACAGCAGAATGAATAGGTGGGGGTGGGGGTGAATCAATGCCATTCGGTCAATTCTGACTTATTGTTGTTAGGTGCCGTTAAAAATTAGTAACGATTCATAGCAACCCTATGTACAACAGAATGAAAAACTGCTTGGTACTGTGCCAACCTCACTGCTGCTGCCACTGTGCCAATCCATCTTGCTGGGGGTCTTCCTCTTTTTCTCTGACCCTCCACCTTACCAAACATGATATCCTTCTCCAGCAACTTGTCCCTCCTGACAATGTGTCCCAAGTACGTGAGACAAAGTTTGGGCATCCTGGTCTCCAAGGAGCACTCTGACTGTACTTCTTCCAACAAAGATTTGTTTGTTCTTTTGGCAGTCCCTGGTACTTGTAATATTCTCCTGCAGCACCATAACTCAAATGCATCAGTTCTTCTATGGTCTTCCTTATTCACTGTCCAACTTTCGCAGGCATATGAGGTTACTGAAAATACCAAGTTTGGGTCAGGAATACCTTAGTCCTCAAACTGACATTTTTGCTCTTGAACACTTAAAGAGGTCTTGTACCTAATGCAATATTATCATTTGATTTCTTGACTGATGATTGCATGAGTGTTGATAGTTAATCTGAGCAAAAAGAAGTCTTTGACAACTTCAATTTCTTCTCCATTTATGTGGATGTTGTTTATTGGGCCAGTAGTGAGGATTTTTGTTTTCTTCAAATTGAGGAGCAACCCGTATTGAAGGCTATAGTCTTTGATCTTCATAGGGTAAATATTTTAAGTCCTTTTCATTTTCAGCAAGCAAGGTGGTATCATCTGCATATTGCAGGTTTTTAATGAGTCTTCCTCCTATCCTGATGTCAGGTTTTTTTGTGTTTTTTTTTTTTTTTCCATATAATCCAGCTTCTCAAATTATTTGCTCAGCACACAGACTGAATAAGTATGGTGTAAGAATACAACCCTGGCACGTCTCTTTCCTGATTTTAAAACATTCAGTATCTCCTTGTTCTTTTCAAACAATTGCCTCTTGGTCTATGTACAGGTTCCCCCAGGAGCACAATTAAGTGTTCTGGAATATTAATTCTCCCCAGTGTTGTCCATAGCTTGTCATGATCCATATAATCGAAAGACTTTAAACAGTTAATAAGGCACATGTAAACATCTTTCTGGTATTCTCTGCCTTCAGCCAAGATCCATCTGATGTCAGCAATGATATCCTTCATTCCACATCCTCTTCTGAAACTGACTTGAACCTCTGGAAGCTCTCTGTCAATGTATGGTTGCAACTGTTTTTGTAATATCTTTAGCAAAATTTTACCTGCAAAATTTGGGATAATAATGATATTATTATCCCTGCAAAACTTGGGATAATAATGATATTATCCCAAGATTTACACATTCCGTTAGGTCACCTCTCTTTGCAATGAGCACAAATATGGATCTCTTCCAGTCAGTTGGCCAGAGAATTGTCTCCCAAATTTCTTGGCACAGATGAATGAATGCCTTCAGTTCCACATCAGTTTGTTGAAAGATTTCAAATTCTATTCTATCAATACCTGAAGTCTTGTTCTTTGCTAATGTCTTCATTGGCTCTTGATCATATGCTATCTCTTGAAATGGTTGAACATCGACTGTTTCTTTTTGTTATACTGACTCTGTGTATTCCTTCCATCTTCTTTTGATGTTTTCTGCATCATTCAATATTTTGCCCAGAGAATCTTTCAATATTACAAGTCGATGCTAGACTTTTTCTTCAGTTCCCTCAGCTTGAGAAATGCTGAGCGTGTTCTTTCCTTTTGGTTTTCTAACTCCAGGTCTTTGCACATTTCATTGTAATATTTGACTTTGTCTTTTCAAGCTGCTCTTTGAAATTCTCTATTCAGCTCTTTCACCTTCTCGTTTCTTCCATTTGCTTTAGCAACGTTTTGCTGGAGAGCAAGTTACTGAGTTTCTTCTGATATCCACTTTGGGCTTTTCCTTCTTTCTTGTTTTCTTAATAACCTTTTACTTTCTTCCTGTATGATGTTCTTGATGTCATCCGACAACTCTTCTGGTCATCGTTTAGTGTCTAATGAAACAAATCTGTTCTTCAGATGATCTCTAAATTCAGGTGGGATATGTTCAAGGTCATATTTTGGCTTTCGTGGACTTGTTTTAATTGTCTTCAACTTCAGCCTGAACTTGCATATGAGTAGTTGATGGTTTGTTCCACAATTTGCCCCTGGCCTTGTTTTGGCTGATGATACGGAGCTTTTCCACTGTCTCTTTCTACAGATGTAGTCAATTTGATTTCTGTGTATTACATAGAGTGAGGTCCATGTGTATAGTTGTGTTTTATGTTGTTTAAAAAAAGGTATTTGCAATGAAGAAATCATTGGTCTTGCAAAATGCTGTCATGCTACCTACCTCCAGCATCGTTTCTATCATCAAGGCCATATTTTAAACTACTGATCCTTCCTCTTTGTTTCCAATCTTTGTATTCTAGTCATCAGTAATTATTAATACATATTGATTGCAAGTTTGATCAATTTCAGACTGAAGAAGTTGGTAGAATTCTTCAATATCATTATCACTAGCTTTAAGTGGTTGGTGTGTAAATTTGAACAATAGTGGTATTAACTGGTCTTCCTTGCAGGCGTATAGATCTTATCCTGTCACAGACAGCGTTGTACTACAAGATAGATCTTGATAAGTTCTTTTTGATGATGAAGGTGATGCCATTCGTTTTCAATTTGTCATTCCCACCATGTCATCGTCAGATTCAAAATGGCCGATACCAGTCCATTTTAGCTCACTATGCCTAGGATATTGAAGTTTATGTTTTCCATTTAATTTTTGACAATTTCTAATTTTCCTAGATTCATACTTGTACATTACATGTTCTGATTATTAACTGGTGTTTACAGCTATTTCTCTTCATTTTGAGTTGTGTCCCATTTGCAAATGAAGGCTTTGCTCGATTTGTGTCATCACGGTCAAAGGTACTTTGAGGAGGGACTCTTCCTTCTCCCATCGAATTCTGAATGCCTTCTGAAGAGGGGCTCATCTTCTGGCAGTTAACTGACAATATTCTGGTGTTCTCCATCATCTGTGAATATTAGTATTCTGGTGCTATCTGACTGTGTTCCATTGCTATTTATAAGGTGTTCAGTAACTAAGTATTCAGAAGTAGTCCATCTTTCCTTCCTCCAAGTCTATCTTAGTCTATAATCTCAGCTGAAATCTGTCCACCATTGGTGAACCTGCTGCTATTTCAAATACTGGTGGCATAGCTTCTAGAATCAGCAACACACAAGCCACCAAAGTATGACATACTGACAGATGAGTGGTGAATTCTGACTCATAGACACCCTTTATAGAGTTTCTGAGGAACGGATGGTGGGTTTGCAATGGCAACCTTGTAGTTAGCAGTTCATTCTTATCCTGCAGTGCCACATTGTTGTTGTTAAGAGTTGCTGAGTCAGTTCTGACTCACAGTGACCCTGCATTGGGTTTCCAAGGAGCGTGCCAACCTTGTGGTTAGCAGTCCAGTGCTTGTCCTACAGCTTCATACCAGGACCTCTACAACACCACACTAGGGTCTCTTTACTAACCTAGTGATTTCAAGACAGGTAGGAGACGGACATCTCTTGGATGTGGGAGCAAGTCTCATAATCATTTCCTACTTCTCTGAGAACTACCCTTGACCCCAGAGGCAGGTGCACTCTGGTAGTCAGGTCTACATGATGTGACCTTGTTTTCAGTCACAACCAAGGTAGACATCTGACCCATGCTGATGCAAACTTTCTTACCCAGGAACCCAGAATTTTCAGTGGAGACATGTAGGGTCTGGGGACTGATGAAGCAGAATCATGTTAGTAGCAGCACTTTAGAAAGAGGGTTCCTGAAATCTGGGGCGGGGTCCCCAGAATTGCCCATGTTGCTCCTTTCTGAGGCCTAGTGGGTTAACACGCTTTGTGATACTCCCTGCTTTCAGAAACCCCTTTTCTGTCTAAAGCATTCAAAGCTTGTTTCTGTGACATGCAACCAAAACAAAGCAAAAACCCAGCTTAACTAAAATCTGCTCTATTTAATGGAAAAAGATGTCAGAGTGTTTGTACCCAGGTAGAAAAGCTGGAAACAAATAATTCCACTTCTCTTCTCTGGTCCCACTAAGAAGGGGTTATATAATGTGACTGATTTCTAAAGAACAGAATCAGAAGCCACACTTCCAAATGAGTGCTGTGCCTTTCAAAGTTGCTACCTTGTGAAAAGAAACACTTATGCCAATTGGTAGAATGTTCTCTTTTGGTTAAAGTTGAGGTGTGACAACTAAGCAAAGGAAAGTGTTATCTTGTGTGGCTTAAAAAAATAAGTCTTGGGCACAACAGTGAATGAGACCATTCAAAATTAATCATTATACTAGAGATTCTTACATTATAACTCACAATATTAAAAAATCTATAGAAGGAACCTTCAAGTGACATGGTTTTGTGGGTTTTTTTTTTTCACAAATAAGAAAAATGAGGCCCAGAGAGGTTTGAAAACTCAACCTCTGGAATTTCTGAGAAACCGATCCTCAGCTAGAACCCAGTCTGAGGGAGCACTAAGCGGCCTGTACTCAGGGAAGGTACTCTTGGTACTGTTTTCAGGAAACTTTATGACAGAGTTTCTGTTTTATGAAGCTATGAAAGATGTTTCCTCCACTTTTCCTCATAGCTCCCTGAAAGACCTGTTGTTGTTGTTAAGTGCCATCGAGTCAGTTCTGATTCATAGTGACCCTGTACAGGGTTTCCTAGGAGTGCTGTTGAGTCTGAACTGCTAACTTTGAGATTAATAGTTCAATGCGTATCCTATAGAGCCATACCAAGACTCCAGACCCATATCCCTTAAATAAGTGAAAAAGAATCAATCTTACCCCAATAGTGGTTAAAGAATTCATAAACTTCTTTGATAAGGAAGCCACTTCACTGCACATTGCAGTAGTTAATCTGAAATCAGAAAAAATAGGTGTCTGTGGGTTTTCCATAAAGTGAAATCTATGAATTGACGTGACAATTACTGATATTAACGTAGCGTTGCAGTTACAAGAATAATACAAGAGTCTGAAGATCCGCATAGAAATGTGCAATCAGACACTTTTCAATACTCCTCTGTTATTCACAATCACAACTGAGCCGGCTCCTGATTTTCTTTGCAAGCTTAAGTAACAAATCATCACCTAACTCACTTGATTACTTTTTTGGGGGGAATCAAAACTGTATGCAGGATGAATATAAGCCTTGAGCTCTACTTGTATAAGTGCAGAAACTCTTTGGCTATGTGGCTTCTCCCTAACTCTGTCATGTCTCTAAAATAACAATGAACACTCATTGAGGCAGTAGGCTAAGTAAGTACACTGTAATTGCTTACCTCAGGTCTCTTCAGAAACAACTCCTGGAATATCTAGGTCTCTTTCTTCTTCTCAGTAAATGTGTTTCTTAAGAAAATCCTTACTTCTTCAGATGATCACAAAATGGTAGAATTGGTTGACTCAGACCTGAGTCTTTATTGTGGTTGTGTATGTATGTGAGTATATGTGTGTAGAGAGAGACGCATACATAGAGTCAAAGGACACATATGAGGAAGTTTTAGAAAGTTCATGGAAAATGGAATTAAAAGAGAATGGAATTTTTTCATCAACTTTTTGAAGCCCCCACACGTGAGTGTGTGTGTGTATATATATATATATCTGGTAGCATAGTGGTTACGAATCGGGCTGCTAACCTCAAGGTCAGCAGTTTGAAATTACCAGCTGTTCTGTGGGATTTGAAAGATGAGGCTTTCTGCTCTCATAAAGATTTGCAGCCTTGGAAACCCTGGGCAGGGTCACTATAAATTGGAACCAACTCCATGGTACTTAACAACAACAACATACATATATATATGTAAATAAAATGGAAAAAGTAAAGATTGAAAGTTAACATTTACTTTATCAGAACTTTTGCTTGGTCCTGAGCAGGTTTTTCCTCTTCTTGTCCATGAAGAATTAATTCTGCTACTTTATGAAGCTGCTCGATACAGCGCGCGGTTACTTCTGCCAGACTTTCAATGCACAGCATGTATACATCCTAAAATGCATGAATACAAGTGGCAAAATGATCCGCCAAGCAGATGTGTTTTTAAAAACAAAAAGACAACCATGTGACATTTTAAAAATGATTAAATTATTGAAGAAACAAATATGGCATAAAAAATTCATGCAAACATAATGGGAGTGTCTGACTTTCTATGTGGAAATGGTGCCATTGAACGTAAGCCCCATCAGGGCCCCAGGGATGTCATGAGCCTTGTGCACAGCTGCCTCCCACAGAGCTTGGCGCAATGCTGTGTCCACAGCAGGCAGGTGTCCCCAAACACAAGTGGAAAAGATGTGGACTGAGCAGACCTCAACTAGAATTCTTTCTTAGAGTGAGCTAACTTAAAATGTTACTTTCTCTACAATTAAAATTCAGTGTAAGAAGAAGTTATGGCAAACTCCCTTTTGGAACACAGGTAGGATATAAATTATGCACATATAAATCAATTAAACCAGAATGAAAACTAGAGTAATGAAAAAAAAAAAAATTAAAGCCTCAGTTATAGAATAAAAGCTATGGTCATGAATATATATATATAATAACATATATATATATATATATTAAAGCTTCAATTAGCTCATTAGTTACAGGGCTTCAAGACGTTTTATAGTAACAAATTTGCATAGAAGATAGAATTTTACTCTAAAGATAAATCAACCATGTTCTTAAAGATGTCTCTCTTTTTTCCCCCTTTAAGTTATAATTGTAAAGTTAGGGAGAAAATCTCCAATTCTGTGCTAATCTATGGGCTGTCTTGACGAAAATATTTTAGGATTTATTATATTACTGCTCACAGTGAGGAATGAAGTAAAAATGAAAATAAAGTGGCCTTTCTTCATGGAAAATCATGCTGTGAATAAAATGACCAGAATACTGCTTTTGGTTAGGTAGACAATCGAATATGAATTTACCTCTATACTCTTCCCTTTCCTTTCTTCCTTTGTGTCTTCTTCAGCGTGTTCAGCCTTCTCTTCTTCCTTAGTCTCCTCCTCTGACTCTTTTGACATATCTACTGACACCACGGCTGGATCTTCTTCCACCCAGTCATTAGCTTTTTTCATGGCCTGGAAACCGACCCCCAATCAGAGAGATACATTCATTATGGAAATATGGAAACGAAGTCATTTCAACCTCAGGACTAGAATCAAACTGCTTCAAGCCTTCAACGGTGGTTCTCTGTAGGTTCCCGGAGTGGTGGAGGCAATTCTTCAACCGTGAGGACCCAAGATGGTGCCAATGGTTTACACTCTGGCACTTAGCGACAGCAACAACTAACCTAAAAGGTTGGCAGTTCAAACCTACGCAGCAGTGGGCTGGAAGAAAGGTGTGTGCTAGTCTGTTTCCATAAAGTTGATCCCCAAACACAACATGGAAAAAATATTTGCACCTCTTCTCATAGACAAAAGTCCAATTTCTTAAAAATAAAAAAGATTACAGCCAAGAAAACTCTATGGCGCAGTTCTATTTTGTAACTCATGTAGTTACCTAGAGTCAGAATTGATTCTATGGCAACTTTGTGTGTGTATGTGTGTGTGTGTTTAATAAAGAAGAGGGGACAAAATAGAGAGTGTGGAAAAGACATCACATGAGCTGAGGACTTTAGAAAAAGCATATAAAGAAGCAGAAATTGTCGCTCTAGCTGAGAGAGACTAAACATAATCAGTACCAAATCCATGATGCCACTTGCCAGTGGATTAGGTACAAACAGACCAACATTGTGGAGGCCTCCCCACCCCCACCCCCCGGAATGACAAAGAACCTCTGCATTCCTCCTAGCCCTGAAGTGGTTCAGACTCTGTAAAACAAAAGCAGTGCTTTTGGGGGGAAAGAAAGCACATACAAAATGAGATCCTGTTAAGAATAAAAATGACAGCCCCATTGGAAGAAAAATCTATAATATATTTTTCATATTTCATGACTAAGTATAAAAGAATAACAATACTTTCCTAATATAGGTTAGGAATTTAGTCTGGGCTGTTGTTAAAGCAAATTTCCTCATGTGCTATGTCTCATGAAGCTCTTAATGTTTCATGAACCTAGTAATGCATCACGTTGCGCAGATGAAGGATGGCTCTGCTGTTCCCATATTCATTGTGGGTCTTCCAGCCTCGAGGCAGAGTAGGGGACAGTTGCTGGAAAAAGAGCCATGGTTATTCTGTAACTAGTTTAATTTCAGAGGAATCGACGAGCCCAGCCGACGCAACCTTTGACCTTAAAAATGATGGCTCAATTGTATAAGCAGAATCCATGTCCCGCGATCTGTTATTCCCTGAATTTTAAAGGTACAGACGTGCCCAGCAATCATCATTATAGCTGAAACTGCCTGCTTATGTGGCAGTTGCTTCTGAGCTATGCTAACCTCAATACTCCTTTTTAAAGCATAGAAGGTCAAGTTCAAGATGCCAGGCAGAGTGCTGAATAGCAAATTAACAGTAAGAAGATTCTGGGTGAGAAAACCCAGCAAAACTCTCCAGCTGTGCCTGCAGAGAGGCTGTTTTAGGGACAAAGTTTTGCCCTAACTATGTAAATAAAGCAGTGACTCTTGAAGCCAGCACACACTGCCTTCTATGCATTGGCAGGCACAATACAGAGATGAATGAGGCAATTTTTCCCTGTGTTTGCACTCACCGACCTGCCAGAATTGGTGACCCTTATTGGAGATAAAGCAATTACTCATCTTTCCACCTCACTGCCTCGTTCTGCCCTCTCCCACCTGGATCGGTACTGGAGTACCTGTGTAAACCACTGCAGGCTAAGAAGAGGACCGGAAAAGAAGAAGGAAAAAAAAAAAAAAAAAAACAGGAAAAACAAGCCAGTCTTAAGTTCTTAAGTAATGAGTGATCAGTGTTCCCATTAAGGAACTCTACAGCAAGACCCTGAACCACTTGCACGACATACTTATTAGAAGAGCCCAGACTGTTATCTGGAATGTTCTTAGACACGATGCAGTATCAGTGTTTCGGGGGTGAGGAGACATGTACTTTACCTCACAGATGTGTCTCTCTTCCCGAATTATGGAATGTCACTTTAAAGGGGGGTGGGGGGTGGGGATTTGAAAGTTCATTGGGTGACTTTGCTCCCTTTTCCCCTTCCCCATCCTGAGCATAGTAATTCCTGGTCTAATATAAAATCCTTATTTTTCCCAGTGACTTGTTCAAGGTCCGAGGTAGTACTAAATTTACTGCTAAAATGCAGATCTCATGATCCAACATGAGATCCACCATCAAATTTTCTTATGCTGCTTAAAGTCTCATGGTGCCATATGGGGTTTTGGGGTTTTCCATTTCAGATGGATCTCTAGACTTATATAACTGTAAACTTTTCTCTCTTTCTTTAAGCAAAAACTTAGAATCAGATGGTGCTGACCTTATTGAGTTTGTCAGGTGTGGCCGCGACATGTATTTCAAAGAGAAGTTCTGTAAGCATGCTAGCGAATTCTTCTCCTTTTTCTTCTAAGCCTAGAAATAGAGAATGACAGAGTAAGAAGAGTGGTTTCATTGGCATCCTGCAGAATGTGGCAGATGGCCTAATTTGACAGCCTGCAGTCAGGGTTGTTTGACTAAATGGATGCTGCAACAGTCCAGCCTCCAGCTACCAACTGGTGGTGAGTCTGAATGCACCTATCTGTCTGCTAGGTGAAGGGTTAGTGGTGCCATGAGGTTAACAACTCTAGATGGGACACCCCTGAGCTGGTCTAAGGGTAACCTAAGGCCAGGGACTTCCTAAGTCTTGTTCATAGTGATGGGTGGTCAACAGCTATTCACTGGAAGAATTTTTGGAAGAACAAATGAATGACCTTTCTCAGACATGTGTGAGCTGTATCTCTGGTTTAGAGTTTTGTTACACTTGGCATGACAATCCTATGATACTCAGGATGCCTTTTTTTGTCCACAGAGACACAGCACTGAGCAACATAATTCATCCCAATACGTGTCTACTATCTGATGCAACAATAGTATATTCTGGAGGGATTCCCCAAGGTTCCCTAGGATACCATTCTGGTCCTACAATACTCTTAGTGATCTGGCTTCCCTCTAGATTGGAAGCTTCATAAGGACAGACAGTATTTGCTTTGCTCACTTCTGACTCTATAGCATCTAACACAGTACCTGGAACATGACAACCCGTTACCAGTGAGTCCTTTCTGACTCATAGCAACCTCCTAGGACAGAAGAGAACTGCCCTATGGGGTTTCCAAGGCCATTTTTTAAATGTTTCTGAAAATACATGTTGAAGAATTCAATTCCACAATGGGTTTATTAGTTTGGAGGGGGAACAAAAGCACCATTAATCTGACATGATTATATGATCTGCTTCCAAAAAGATTTACAGCCTCAAAAACCCTCTGGAGCAGTTCTGCTTTGTTCTCTAGGGTTGCTATCCATTGAAATCCCTGCAATGGCAGTTGTTGTTAAGTGCAATTGAGTTGGTTCCAAATCATAGTGACCCTGTATAGGGTTTCTGAAGAGCGGGCAGTGAATTTGAAATACCGACCTTTTATTTCAAACCAACCTTGTGGTTCAGTGCTTATCCTACAGCACCACATCAGGACTCCTGTGATAACAATTGTTGTTGTTAAGTGCAATTAAGTCGATTCAGACCCATAGCGACCCTGTGTAAGGTTTCCGAGGAGCAGCTGGTGAGGTTGAACTGCCGACCTTGCAGTTCAAATGACTTTGCAGTCTGGTGCATTAACACACAGCGCCACACCTAGACTCCAATGATAGCAGTTGTTGTTGTTATGTGCTGTGGAGTCGGTTCTGACTCATAGCAACCCTATACAGGGTTTCCGAGGCTGTAAATCTTTACAGGAGCAGAAAGCCTCATCTTTCTCCCGTGGAACAGCTGGTAGTTCTGAATTGCTGTGAGATTAGCAGCCCGATTCGTAACCACTATGCTACCAGAGCTGGGTTTTAATCTTTACTGAAACACTGACACATCTTTCTCCTGAGTGGCAGGAGGGTTTGAACTACTGATCTTTCGATGAGCAGCTGAGTGCTAAGCCACTGGGTCACCAGGGTTCCGTCCTGGAACCTAGCAAGTGCTAAATGAAAATGTATTGAATAACAAAATTAATATCATTAGTGGGCAATAAAGAGGAGAAAAAATCCTGAGCAGCTATGTTCTCAGTTTTCTCATTAGTGTTTATAAGCTGTAGTCACTTTTAAACTTTAGGATAATAAATGCTAAACAATGGGATGCCACATGGGTTTATGAGTTTGGAGGAAAACAGAGGTATCATTAATCTGGTCTGATTATATCTCAAAACACTTTTGAGAAAAAAAGACTGTGAATTATGCCTTCCAGGAAGAGTATGCCAGCTGAAGAAATACTTTATCTATCATTTGTTTGGACAAGCTGCTTTCTGTTTTATAGACCAAGTGGTTAACTGGCAGTGGGTCTTGGTTAAAAAAATTTTTTGGCTTAGGTCATTTTCTTGTCATCTATAATTCATGTGTACCTAGGTAGTGAGAATGGTTAATAAGCTTGACTGATAACTGGAAGGTTGGCGGTTCAAGGTCTTCCAGAGGTGCCCTGGAAGAAGGCCTGGGGTCTACTGCTGAAAAATCAACCACTGAAAACCCTACGGAACAGTTGCTGAATAGAAAGAGGCTGAGACGGAGACCTGGAAGATGTGATTCTACCCCAGCTCCTACCTATACTGACATCCGGACCTGGGGACAGTCCAGTCACACAGCTTCTCTCCCCTCCTCTGTGAATTCAGAAAAACAACACCCACCCACCTCCTCTTCAAGGCTGTAAGCACCAAAGAGAACAAAAAATGTGTTTACGAAAGTGATTTGTAAACAAGGAATTTTTTGTAAATATATTATATGAGCTATGTAGACATCAGTGTAGGGCCTTAAAAATTGGGATTAGTCAACACTAAATCAGAATATAAGTGCACTGTATAACAGCAGCTTTTAAATGTGCATTTCATTCTATAAAACAGAGAAACACACCAAGAACTTGCAGCAAAAAATAATAATAATAATAGAGAGAAATGGTAGAAGATAAATACAGATGATAAAAAATGTTGCATGAAAGACTACCTATTACCACAACTCTGGTCTATATATATGGTGAGGAAGATATTCACTACAGCAATATAAATAGAAAATAGCCTTTTAAGATCTGTTCACAATAGCAGTAAACCAAAGGAGGGACCCATGACAGTGCAATTAAATTACACTCCATTGGAAAGACAAACATGCAAATCATTAAGTAACTTTATTAACTGCAGAGAAGTCTGATATCATATTTATCTAAAAATGACAAGTTATTACATTTTCTGAGACTACCACATAAATTATTTAGGTGTTAGGAGGCTTTTAGGAATGTAAGTGCTTACAAGACAAAAAAAATGATGAGATTGCTCTGGTTTCTTGCAGATTTTTTGCTCCTGGATTGTCTACTCACCCCCACTAATGATGATGAGTCTTCTCTGTACCTTTTGGGTAATCTCCCAGACTTTCTACAGTTATAACACTCAACAATAGTATAAACTTAATGGCAACCCCTCTATTCTTTCCTGCCAATTCTTCATTAAGTGTTTGACTGACATTTATTAAATTCTTAAATTAAATGTATTAAATTACTTAAAATTAATAGTTGTTGTTAGGTGTCATGGAGTTGGTTTGTACTCAAAGCAACCCATTTTACAACAGAGTGCAACACTGCCCTGTCCTCACAATGTTGCCACGTTTGAGCCCACTGTTGTAACCACTGTACCAGTCCATTTCGTTGAGGGTCTTCCTCTATCTACTTTGCCAACCATAATGTTCTTCTCCAGGGATGAGTCTCCTTATAACAAATTATATGACACAAAGTCTCACCATCCTCGCTTCCAAGAAGCATTCTGGCTGTACTTCTTCCAAGACAGATGTGTTGGTTCTTTTGGCAATCCATGGTATAGTCAATATTCTTCATTAACATCAAAGTTTGGAGTCCTGGTGTGGTGCTGCGGGATAATGCACAGGACTGCAAGATTGGTTTGAACTAAAAGGTCGGCGGTTCAAGCTCACCAGCCGCTCCTCAGAAACCCTATTGCTATGAGTTGAAACTGACTTGATGGCCCTTAACAACAACACCATAGTTCAAATGCATCCATTTTTCTTCAGTCTTCCTTATTTATTGTCCAGGTTTTGCATGCATATGCAATGAATGAAAATATCGCTTGGTTCAAACACACCTTAATCCTCAAAGTTACATCTTTTGCTTTTTAACATTTTAAAGAGGTCTTCTGAGGCTGATTTGCCCAAAGCAGCAAAGACTTTAATTGATGGACTTCTTCCATGGGTGTTGACTGTGAATCCAAGTAAAATGAAATCCTTGACAACTTCAATCTTTTCTTTGTTTATCATGATGTTGGGTTTTGGTCTAGTTGTGAGGATTTTTTGTTTTCTTTAGGTTGAGGTATAATCCATACTGAAGCCTATGGTCTTCCTTAGTAAGTGCTTTAAATCCTCTTCATTTTCAGCAAGCAAGATTGTGTCATCTGCACAGAATAGATTGTTAATGAATCTTCCTCTAATCATGATGTCATGTTCTTCTTCATATAATTGAGTTTCTCAGATTATTTGCTCAGCACACAGATTGAAAAAGTTGGTGAACGGATACCATCCTGACACACACCTTTCTTGATTTTATTGTTGTTAAGTGCCGTTGAGTTGGTTCTGACTCTTAGCGACTCTGTAGAGATGGTTTCCGAGGAGCGGCTGGTGATCTTGAACTGCCAACCTTGTGGTTCAAACTAACTTTACAGTCCAGTGCATTAGTCCACAGCACTGCACCAGACTCCAAAACACTCAGTATCCCCTTGTTACTTTGGAATGACTGCCTCTTTAGTCTATGTACAAGTTCTGTATGAACACAATTAAGTATTTTGGAATCTAGTTTTTCATAATGTTATCCATAATTTGTTATGCTCTACTCAGTTGGATGCCTTTGCATAGCCAATAAAACACTGGTAAACATCTTTATATTATGCTTTTCTTTAGCTAAGAGTCATCTGACATCAGCAGTGATATAATGCCTTGTTCCGTGTCTCTTCTGAATCCGACTTGAATTCCTGGTAGTTCCCCATTGATGTACTGCTGCCACTGTTTTTGAATTACTGTCAACAAAATTTTACTTACATGTGATATTAATGACATTGTTTAATGTTTTCCACATTCTGTTCAATCACCTTTCTTTGTAATGGGCACAAATCTGAATCTCTTTCATTTAGTTGACCAGGTAGCTGATTTCCAAATTTCTTGGTTTAGATGAGTAATCACTTCCAGTGCTGCCTCTGTTTGTTGAAAGATCTCCGGTGGTATTCCATCAAGTCCTGGTGCCTTTGTTTTTTGCTAATGCCTTCAGTGTAGTTTGGACTTCTTCCTTCAGGTACTATTAGTTCTTGATCATATGCTACCTTCTGAAATGGTTGAACAAAGTCTTTTTGGTACAGTGACTGTGTATTCCTTTCATCTTTTTTTGATGCTTCTGCATTGTCCAAGTTTTTGCCCATTTTATTGTTGTTGTTAAGTGCTCTCAAGTTGGCTCCAACTCATATAGCGACTTTGTATAGAGTTGCCGAGGAGGGGCTGGTGATCTTGAACCACCAACCTGGCAGTTCAAACTGACCTTGCGGTCCAGTGCATTGTCCTTCAGCACCACAGAATCCTTGAGTATTGAAACATAAGGCTTGATATTTTTCTTCAGTTCTTTAAGCTTGAAAAATGTCAACCATGTTCTTCTCTTTCCGTTTTTAAACTCCAAGTTTTTGCATATTGCATTATAATATTTTGTTTTCTCAAGTAGTCCTTTGAAATCTTTTTTTCAGCTCTTTATGTCATCATTTCTTCCTTTCAGTTTAGGTACTCTACTTTTAAGAGCCACCACTCGTCTGTTGGTTTGTCGTACTGTGGTGGCATGTGAGTTGCTATGATTCTGGAAGTTAGGCCACCGGTATTTTAAATACCAGCAGGGTCACCCACGGTGGACAGGTTTCAGATGAGCTTCCAGATGAAGACAGTCTAGGAAGAAGGAGTGACAAACTACTTCCAAATATTTAGTCACTGAAAACCTTATGGATAGCAGAGAAACACTGTCCAGAAACGGCTACAATCATACATTGACAGAGAACTTCAGAGGTTCAAGCCGGATTCAGAAGAGGCCGTGGAA
>NW_006408748.1:1274857-1278018 GCF_000296735.1 Chrysochloris asiatica | reverse complement strand
GGCCCAGGATCAGGCAGTGTTTCGTTCTGCTGTGCATAAGGTCGCTATGAGTCGGTACTGACTTGATGGCACCTAACAACAAGAACGTCTAATAAGTTCTGGTGGTACAGTGGTTAAAAGCTTAGCTGCTAACTGGTTCAAATCCACCAGCCCCTCTGTAGGAAAAGATACAGCAATCTGCCTTGGGGTAGTCCTTAAAAACCCTTTACAACCTTAGAAACTCTTTGGTCAGTTCTCTATCCTGCTCTATGAATTGAAGTCAACTCCAATAGCAACGGGCCAATCTAAGTCTGGAACACATTGTGTTAGAAACATTTTCTATTTAGCTGTATTAAATCAAGTTCTTTAAGAAATCACACTGGTTCATGATGCAGTACTGTTTTAACTTGCACTGACAACAATATCTCTTTGATGTTTGGGGGAATTTGGCATCCTTTCTTTACCCTTTCAGAATGATATCCCCAAAAGGACCAGCTCAACATCAGGCATCACGTAACTTGAAAAGGAGCTGTCTGACTGATTGTTCATTTCACAAAGAGGAATCTATATTAGTTCATCTTGGGGCCACAATACTTATGGCATGGCATTGATAGCTTGTGTTTGAGCTGCTTTATTTTAAAAACAAAGGCAGTGCTGTCATTCTTTGTGACGTTTAGAGAAATATACACGCTCAAAAACATTCCCACACTATCCTTTTGATAATGCCCCTCTTTCTGATTGACTATACTGCAAAATGATTCTTCTAACTGGATGCATAGAACACAAGTCTCATTAACCTGAAAGCACAAAAGGTTGAGTGTATGGGCGTATGAGAAAATGTTTTTTAAGTGACAGCTTACATATACTTAGAATAAATTTTCCCTGAGCATGGAGGTGGAAGTTTTGAACTCTTGTGTTTAAGGTTAGATTAACTCACTCTCTCTCTCTCTCTCTCTCTCTCTCTCTCTCTCTCTATATATATATATATATATATATATATACACAACATGCTGGGGCACAAAATACTTCCAGTGTTGGATGATTTGACATTATGAATGCATTAACATTATTACCCTGCATGGTGGTTAATAACAAGTACAGTAATAAACAAGAGCTATAATTTATTGTACATTTACTATTTTCCAGGCATTGTGCTAGCATTTTTAGTAATGATAATAATAGCTAACATTTTTGGGGAGCAGTTCTATGTGCCAGGCACGGTAATAAATATTTTTTTACATATATTATCTAATTTGATCCTTATAATAGCTCTTGGAAATATGCATTATTGTCTCCACTTCACAGAAGAACACACTAATTTTAGAAAGATTACAAGCAGTCCTTGATTTATGACGTGGTTCTTTTCCAACAATCCTGTCATATGTTTATTGTGATATGAGTTGAATATTATTCTCTCTCTCTCTCTTTTTCAGTTTTCATTATTAATACCTTTTGTTATCAGTATCTGCTGTCATTCCTTGGAAATCCTATTTCAGGGTCTCTATGAGTTGCATATGCTGCTCCCCATGTGTCCTGCACTCTACCTAACAAGGTCAGCTCTGACAAAGGCTGTACCATTTCCCCCACAATGCACCAGAGCAGCAGGGCTCTGTGGTAGAATTTGTGCCTTCCATGAAAGATGAGGCGGTCTGCTCCCGTAAAGATTTACAGCCTCAGAAACCCTGTATAGGGTCGCTATGAGTCGGAACTGACTCCACGGCACATAACAACAACAACAAATATGGGAGATGTGGGTTTGATTTGCAACCATGTACCTCATACACAACCTCCACCCATCTGTCACGTGTATGTAACTATAATTCTGACCACTTTTCAGCAGAACTTCCAGACCAAGATGCACTTAGAAAAAAGGTCTGGCGATATACTTCCTAAAATCAGTCAGTGAAAACCTATGGATAGCAATGATCCAATCTATAACCAACCATGGGGATGAAGCAGGACCATGAAGCTTTTCCTTCCCTTGTGCAAAGGGTTGCCATGAGTCGGGGGTGGGCCAACGTGAAGGCTGTTAACATCAACAATGATGACAACAAGACACTTCCAAATACACCCTAACTCTTAGACAGGAGTTCTGGTGGTATAATAGTTAGATACTTGACTGCTAACCAAAATGTCAGCTACTCAGTGAGTGAAAGATGTGGCAGGCTGTTTATATTACATACAGTCTTGGAAACACTATGGGGCAATTCTACTGCATCTGTAGGGATGAATTGGGATCAACTCAACAGCACAAAACAGCAGTAGTAATTCTTACACTTATAAATTAAACGGAATAGGGGAAATACAAAAATAAATCCATTTAAAGACTTGTTCAACATCAACGTTAATCATATTTAACAACTTTCACACACAGATAAAAAGTAGAAGCCAGAGCATAAATTGCAGTCATCAGACACTTTAGGGCATCGTGGTCTTTGTTAATTCTACCCAAGCATTTATTGCATGCCGATGGTGTGCCAGATAGCGCAGAAATACAGATACCTAAAAAGGCATGCCCATCCAGGGAAAGCATTGTAAGTCCACGTGACAAGTTCCTGTAACAAGTGTGCATGCGTAGGGAATTCTGGAAGCCTTGTTCAAAGGGCTGTTTCTATTAATAGCTGTTTCATAAGGATCATACCAACAATTAATCTTACAGTTTAACTTGTTTTTCTTTACCTTGTTCTTGATTCTCTTCATTCTCTAATTCATTGGCAGCAAAGATGTCTTTGATGGAAATTAGGTCATTTTTTAAGATTTCCAGCTTCTCTCCATCAAATGATGCTAAAAATGACTGCACCTGAAAAAAGAAATAGGTCAGCACCGCTGTCATCTTTCTTCTCTATAACATTTCCGCCAGCCCTCCCCAACCCTCCCAGGGCTGCGGTGACTCATGGTGGGCAAGTTGAGAGGCTGTAGAGGGAAGACTCCACAGAGGGATGTTGCTTGAACTGAGTAGTCATGTTGGCCTTGGACCTTGTCATTACAGCTCTCCTATGAAGTGTCCTTTCTCATTCTCTGAACATTGATTCAATTATCTAACAGGAGCAAAGGTCCTGGAACTCCACCCCCGCTCCCCCCCCAAGCAAAAACAAAAACAAAACTCTGCTGCCAAGGAGTTGATTCTGCGTCGACCCTATAGGACAGGGTAGAATTGCTCCTTTGGGTTTCTGAGATGGTAA
>NW_006408748.1:1256594-1274567 GCF_000296735.1 Chrysochloris asiatica | reverse complement strand
GAAGAATGCAGTTTTAATTTTTTCATTCTCCGGCTCACACACTTGCTCTGGAGAACTAGATTTTGCTGTTGATTATGAACTGTTTGGAGTATGTTTAATATTGATTATGGTGGTAGATTAGCACATCAATGTGAGTGAGAGTGTTAGAGGTATCTAGGATATCAGGACATCATTTTTGTAAAGGTTGCTAATGCACATCACCACAGCAAAATGCAACCCTCGCTAGGTTCTGGGAGGAAGCACGGTGAGAAGCTGTCAACCCAAAACCCATCAGCTGTAGAGTTCAGCAAGTGGAAGCAAATTCGCCCTGCCTGAGGACTGTGGTCACTTCTTTTTGCTCTGACGTTTTAAAAGTCTTCACTTTAGCTCACAGAAAAATTCACTCTGGATTTAAATCTCAGGGTCCTACACAAGCACAAATTGAATTCCTATGCTTCAGATATATTTTCTTTCATTGTTTTTAAACCTTTTAATGATTAATTGAAGAAGCTCTGGTAGCGTAGTGGTTACAAGTCAGGTTGCTAACCTCAAGATCAGCAGTTCGAAACTACCAGTTGTTCCATGGGAGAAAGACGAGGCTTTCTGCTCTCATAAAGATTTATCGTCTCGAAAACCCTATGAGTCAGAACCGACTCCGTGGCACA
The DNA here is from genome assembly GCF_000296735.1 of Chrysochloris asiatica. Classification (NCBI taxonomy): domain Eukaryota; kingdom Metazoa; phylum Chordata; class Mammalia; order Afrosoricida; family Chrysochloridae; genus Chrysochloris; species Chrysochloris asiatica. The sequence goes on along the minus strand of NW_006408748.1, from coordinate 1,273,923 downwards.
CCACCATCATTGTGAATTGGGCGAAGCTTTACAGAGTTGATGATCATTCTACAATAAACAATTCATACTCACCTTGTTTCAGATCATTGACCGCCATCTCCATAATGTGACCCCACATACCCCACTTCTTTCCCAGCCCTTCCGAACATTGTCCCAGGGTAAATGTGTCCCTTTGATCTCAAATAGTTGATTGTTCTAAGGTGTGCATACCTCTCTAGTGTTATTGCTCCTCTTTAGATCTATCTAGGATGTTGTGGTTGTTAGGTGCCATCGAGTCGGTACTGACCCATAGATCTATCTATAGTTTGACTGAAAATTGAGCAGCAGGGGTTCAGATATCTTTTCTAAACAGTAGTTTTCTAATATTAAAAAAAAAAGGAGTAGTAGAGAATGGATAAATGTATTTGATTACAATGCTTAATTAAAATTTTCTACATATGTGCAACATTTTAATTTCTCTGTGTCTTCTGCAGAGTCCCTGGGTGGTACAAATGGTGAAAGGTCTCTTACATACTTAGCTGCTAATGGAAAGCTAGCTGGTTTGAGTCCACCCAGAGGCTGCTCGGAACAAAGGCATGGTGATCTACTTCTGAAAGTCAGGTATTGAAAACAATGGAGCACATTTCTCCTCTGATGTGCATGGGGTTGTCATGAGTTGGAAGTGAATACCTCAAGAATGCTTCAGTCTCCTAAAGTCCAAACAAGGAGAACAAAGTTGGGCAAGAGTCAAAAAATATGTCTCCCTTCTGAGGCCCATTTCTAAGTTCAGCATCTTGTCTAAGGATTTGTGTCTTTCCAGTGAGCATCATCAGATGGTCTGTCACCAGAGGCCCAGGGGAACTCCCCTCCCTGGGATAGTACCCCACAGCTCAGTCAGCCTGGTATTCATACAAAAAAATCATGCATACAATTCAGTGAGTCAATGATTTCAAAGTGCTTAGAAAATGACTCTAAGTGTTTGCTAAATAAAGACACAAGTACATACACCCCACTGTAGATTCAGTCTTTTCTAAAAAATTGCCAAATCACACTGATTTCTCCTACTGATGTCTTGTTCTCTTGCAGCTGCAGAGGGGAACATGAAAGCACAGTCTCTGAGTAGCATAGCTTTGCCATGTTTCTATATGAGGGATTTACTTCCCAACTTGAACTTCAATTCCCAGTAAGATAATCCTGCATTCTGTGGCCTGGGCACCCTAACAAGATGGTTGAATACATGAATAACCATCTAACCTATAAGAGAAAATGTATTAAAACCCTGCAGTCTAAAAGACAGTTGCTTTGTTTTCATTAATCCAAAGCGAAGACATAGGATGACAGGCTCTGGGTATTAAGTCACAACATGAAGGCATACGGCCAGGAGACTGACAGCTAAGTTTTTGAGGACTCTTTTATACCAAGAGGTGACGCAGAGCGGTAACCCACTGGGCTGGCCTTCTGGAGGCTGGGAAGGGATAATAGCTTGGCAAAAGCCGGAAATGAAATAACATGGAACATCAGGGTGTACAAATTTTGTAACATTAGCAGAACAAGAATGAGGTTCTAAAAATGAGATGTTTTAAGGTAAAACATTTCATTTTTTCCCATGTTCAAGAACACATTAATAAACATGTTTTCACAAATGCGTCATGCTGACCTACCTGGCTTTCACTTTCATTGGACAGGATTTCCAGGGCTTCCAGATGTGACAAGCCTTGATACTCATCAAACAACATGCCATAGTGTGCAGTCCTTTCTGCTGTGAGCTGCTGTGCCAGCCTCTGCTTCTCCTTCTCTTTTGCTTCCCTTAACATCTGCAGCAAGAGACAACATTGGCACAGTGGGTATATTCTTAAGTGCTTTCCAGCCCATTTCCTGGATGAGCTATAGGGAGAGATGGGGAGGACTGACTTTGTATTGAGAAGAGTAGGTCTTAGTCAACTTCGGACTTTCTGAACAACGATGTTTTAAAATTGATGCTACTGCTGTTGTTAACTGCTATCGAGTGGGTTCTGACTCATCTCATAGCAAACCTGTATGGGGTTTCCAAGAAGTGCCGCACCAGGATCCCCATTAATGCTATTAATTCTTTTTATATAATAGCCCACTTTGAATTTTATATGCTTATTAAGTACAAGAACCCTGGTTGTGCAGTGGGTTAAGTGTTGGGCTGTGATCCAAAAGGTTCAAAGCCACCAGCCATTTCACAGGAGAAAGATGAGGCAGTGTGCTTCCTTAAAACAGCCCTGGAAACCCTGTGGAGCAGTTCACTCTGTCCTATAGGTCACTAGGAATCAGGATTGATTTGATGATCGTGGGTGGGTTGGATTGTGATGAAGTACAAGATAAAACTAAGCACAAATTCTTTGTACTAGAATAAGACTGCAAAGAAACACACCAGAAGTTTGTGTGGTTTTCCACGGAAGTGTTTCTAATGGGTGTGATCCATTTTCTTATTTTCCAAATGTCCAAATTTTCTATAATGGGTAAGTTTTATGTGTGCCAGGAAAGCTTAATCTATTGTGATGGGATTGATTCCAAGGCAGACTTCAAAGCGGAAACAAGCTGGCCTGATTATATCAGAGATACATTATTCATAAAACTGTATATGTGGTTATTAAAAATCTTCAATAAAAATTAATAAAATATAAACTCATAATGTATTCATCACCAGATTGTTATTATAAATAAGAATGTTAGCTCATAGATTGCTGGACTGATCTTAAGAAGTACAACTGGGAATCAAGTTCCATTCCATGTGGATAAATGTTCTCTAATTCTGTTTTGCTGATGAAATAAAGACAACAAAATGAATACAAGTCCACCAGTACCTGTCAATTTTCTGCATTTGCTTTCATAGACTCTAAGCATCTCTTGATTTCCACTACTCGTCCATTGGTTTGTCAGACTGTGGTGGCTTGTGGATTGCTGTGATGCTGAAAGCTATGTTATTGGTATTTTAAATACTAGCAGGATCAACCATGGTGGGCAGGTTTCAGCAGAGCTTCCAGAATAAGACAGACTAGGAAGAAGGAGAGGAGGATCACTTCTGAATGATTAGCCACCAAAAACCTTCTGAATAGCAGTGGAACATTGTCATAAATAGTGCCAGAAGACGAGCCCCTCAGGATGGAAGACAATCAAAAGAATAGATGTGATCTTACTGACTTGTACGGGGTTACGTTTTCAGGACCTTCATTTGCTGATGTGGCAAAACACAAAGGAGAAGAAACAGCTACAAACATCCATTAATAATCGGAACATGGGATGTGCAAACTATGAAGCTAGGGAAATTGGAAGTTGTCAGAAATGAAATGGAACTCAGAAAAATCAATATCCTAAGCACTGGTGTGCTGAAATTGTATGGTATTAGCCACTTTGAATCAGAAGATCATACTGTTTACTATGCCAAGAATGAATGACTAGTTTTAGAGGAATGGTGTCACATTCATTATTAACAGGTTTTCAAGACCTATTTTGAAGTACAATGCTGTCTGTGATAAGACAATATCCTTATGCCGACAAGGAAGACCGGTTAGTATCATTACTCTTCAAATTTACACAGCAACCAATATAGTCAGTGATGTTGACATTGAAGAATCCTTTCAAGTTTTTCAGTCTGAAATTGATCAAACATGCAATCAAGAGGCATGTATGTGCTGGTGATTGGAAGGCGAAGACTGAAAACAAAGAGGAAGGACTGGTAGTTGGAAAATAAGACCATGGTGATAAAACAATGTGGAGATGTCATGGTAGTATTTTGCAAGACCAACGACTTATTCATTGCAAATGCACCTTTTATGCAACACCATAAAAGGCAACTATACACCTGGAACTTAATATCTGGAATACACAGGAATCAAATAAACTATATCTGTGGAAGAGACAATGGAGAAGCTCAACATGATCAGCCAAAACAAGGGGCAGACTGAGGAACAGACATGAGTTATTCATATGCAAGTTCAGGCTGAAGTTGAAGAAAATTAAAACAAGTCCATAAGAGCCAAAATATGACCTTGAGTATATCCTACCTTTATTTTGAGACCATCTCAATAACAGATTTGATACATTAGACACTAGTGAAGTGAAGGAAGACCAAAAGAGTTGTGGGTTGACATCAAGAACATCATACAGGAAGAAAGCAAAAGGTCATTAAAAAGAAAGGAAAGCAAGAAAAGACAAAAATGGGTGTCATAAGACACTCTAAAACTTGATCTTGAGTAGAGAGAAGCTAAAGAGACTGGAAAAATGATGACATAGGAGAGATGAAAAGAGAAATTCAAATGGCAGCTCAAGAAGATGAAGTAATGGAGTATAATAAAATGTGTAAAGACCTGGAGTTAGAAAACCAAGAGGGAAGTTCACACTTTGCATTTCTCAAGTTTAAAGAACTGCAGTAAAAATTCAAACCTTGAAGAATTGTATGGGCAAAATATCTAATGATACTGGAAACATCAAAAGAAGATGGAAGGACTACAAAGAGTCACTGTATCAAAAAGAATTGGTCAACCAACCATTTCATGAAATACTCTGTGATCAAGAATGGATAGTATTGAAGGCAGAAGGTCAAGCACCGACAGCATTGGCAAAAATTTATGGAAGTAAACAGCCTATATAGGTTACTATGAACGGATAACACTTAACAGTAATTGATTTGATTGTTGATTAGTGCCATCGAGTTGGTTTCGACTCATAGCAACCCTGTATAGGGTTTCCAAGGATTCTGGTGGATTTGAACCACAGACCTTGCAGTTCAAAATGACCCTGTGGTCTAGTGCATGTCCTGCAGTGCCACATCAGAACTCCCAACAACAATGGTGGTGGTGGTGGTGGTGTGCCGTGGAGTCAGTTGTGACTCATAGCTATCCTACAAAGGGGTTCTGAAGTTGTAAATCTTTATGGGAGCAGAAAGCCTGAGCTTTCTCCCATGGAATGGCTGGTAGTTTTGAACTGCTGACCTTGGGGTTAGCAGCCCAACTCATATGGGCTCCTTAACAGCAACAATTGTTGTTGTTGTTATGTGCCGTGGAATCGGTCCCGACTCATAGTTACCCTGTACAGGGTTTCCGAGGCTGTAAATCTTTATGGGAGCAGAACGCCTCATCTTTCTCCTGCAGAACAGCTGGTAGTTTCGAACTGCTGACCTTGAGGTTTGTAGCCTGATTCGTAACCACTATGCTACCAGAGCTTCTTTAACAGCAATAATAGGTATGTATTATTTAGTGTGGATTAGGAAAAAGATAATCAATTTCCCTATTACCATTGATATCAGTTGCTCAAGAAAAAACCTTGACACCTCCCGTTATCTCAAAGCCCACATTCAATCCATCAGGAAAGCTGGCTCCATCTTCACAATATACCCAGAATGCATCACTAATGACCACCTCCATGCTCTCTGCACTATCACATCTGGCCTAGATTACCGCAAGGGCCTCCTTCTGAGGCTGCAGGAGTGTGAACTGTAGACATGCTACTACACAAAGCGGAACTGGTCAAGGGTCCCACTGCTGCACTTTGAAGTCCATCCCACATTTGCACTGAAGTCACACCTCCCATCACTGCAACCTGCCAATCACTGATGCAGCTGGGACCTGGGACACTGAGGCAGGCTTGTTCCAGAGCGATGGGGACGCCTTTGTGGGCAGAACTCTGCAACGGTTTTACCACTTTCTTTAATAGTTGAGGATGCATCTACCCAAGTTTCTTCCTCTCTTCTTCACTGTGTTCAGATTTGCACCTTGATCTCATGGCTCTTTCAGTCTTCCTTGGCTCCCTCTCCATATTTTTTCTCACACAGGCATTTCTCCTAGTAAAATTCTTCCATGTTTAATCCCGTCTTAACATCTGCTTCTGCGAGGACCTAGTTTGATAAACACTCTAACTGTTCTTTCCACCACTGGCATTCCCTCATTCAATCTATTTTCAATATATTAACTTGATTGTTATTGTTAGGTGCCATCTCTAATACCTCTCACCCTGGTTCACTCTTTTCCAGCCACTTAGGATCCTGTCTCTACCTCAGGGCCTTTGTACAAGCTGCTCCCTCTGCCTAGAATGCACTTCCCCCAGATTTTGCATGGCAACCCCCATATCTCCTTCAAGTATTTGCCCAAATGTCATCACCTCCACAAACCCACGTTCAGCACTTTAATACTTAACCTACCCCTCATTCCTGATCCTCCTCTTCTGCTTTGGAGCACCCATCATCTTTCTAGAATACAAGATAATTTACTTATGTATTGTTTATAGTTTGTCTTTCCCCACTGGAAAGGAAGACACTTAGGATAGGGATATCTGTTTTGGTTACTGATGTGTGTCTGATTCTTGCCACAGTGCCTGGCTCATAGTAGACATTCAGAATGCATCTGAAAACCTAACGAATGAGTGAATCATTATTACTTAGAAGAACGTTAAAGTTAGCATTGTACTGACCCAGCTTAATTTAGCAGCTGTTGCTGTTAGGTGCTATTAAGCAGACTTCTACTCATAGCTTTTTTCAGACATAGGCATATATGTTTCTCTCTCCCCCTCCACCTACATATCTAGCTAATCTATTCGACATCTCTGGTAAAATCCATAAGTGCTTGTCGACGAGGAGGAATTAAGTAGCTGAGGAACAGAGGCATACTAAAAATTTAATTTTCACTCTCTATTCTGTTGCATCATTTGCATCATATACTTTAAAATATATATTCAAAAAGATTTGAAAAACATTTTAAGTTAGCCTATGTGGCACTGCACTGGACTGCACAGTTGGTTTGAAGTATAAGGTCATCAGTTCAAGCTCATCAGCTGCTCCTTGGAAACCCTATACAGGGTTGCTATGGGTCAGAACCAACTTGACAGCATTTAACAACAACAACATGACAGAAAGGAAAAACTGTAGAAGTAGATTGTCTAACCTGAGACAAGGAAACTGTTCTCTCCATGAGTGTCTTGGTCCGCCTAAATCCTGGGTCACTTTCTGCAAGGACATTCATGGTTTTCTTGCCAATGAACTCCAAAGCATCAAGACCGCCAGTCAAGACACTTTTCCCCTGCAGATGAGATCATTGGATAAGATGAGATTTTACACTCTGTTGTTTTGAAGCAGTCAACAATCTCCAGGTAACCGGCGCGATCTTCAAATATTAAAACCAATATAAAGTCACAAGGTTGTCTCATCATGAGATTTCTCCCCCATTTCATCCTATTCTGTTTTTCTTTGAAAAGCCGATTTTGTAGTCTTTGTATGACATACAATGTTATTTAAAAGTGATGCGTAGGAAAAACCCCAAAGCACAGGAGAAATTCATTTTGCTTTGTGGCTATGAATGGATATGTATCTAAGACAGAAATTTATAGGTGGCCCAATTCTTAACCCAAGTAACAGAGTTATTTGGAGCAGTCTATAAAAATGTCAAATCCTCTTGGCAATTTAAGGAATTCCTTAATCTAGGGTTTTGGAGTAGAAGACCCTCAGGCCACTTCATATGGCTGTGACATGTTTTCAGAAACTAGCGAGGACCTTCTGTAATTAATATATTCATGAACTAAGACAGCTTGATTTCCATGTACTTCTGGCTTTAGAAACTCCTATCATATAGTTATTGTTGTTAAGTGCCAACGAGTTGGTTCTAACACAGAGTAACCCTATATAGGCTTTCCAAGGAGTGGCTGGTGGGTTTGAATCATCAACTTTGTGGTTAGCAATCCAGTGCTTATCCTACAGCACCACACCAAGACTCCCTGTAAATCCTTTTGTCAGTCAGTGTTTTCCTCTTTAAAAAAAGGCTGAAACAGCCAAAACTGACTCACATTAATGGCTCACCTGTATTGAACTGCTTACATATCTTTCTAACACCCAACTGCACACCTGATAATCCAATGTGTGTTTTTTCCCATTTTTCATAGTAAAATGTACATTATGTTTTATAGTCAAATGCATAGACTGCAGTAAATAGCCCTGGCGGGCCAGTGGCTAAGCACTTGTCTGCTGACTGACAGGTCAGCAGTTCAACTCCACCACTGGCTTCATGGAAGAAAGATGGTGGGAGTCTGCATCAGTGAAGATTCCAGCCTTGGAAACTCTACGGGAGAGTCGCTATGAGTAGGAATTGACTTGAAGGCAACGGATTTTATACGTTTTACAATCTTTCTAAGTAATTGTTAAGTAGCAATATTCAAGTTCTCTGAAGGAATATGACTTGTCCTTGGATATTCAGGATATTTTCAGTTGAGCCAATAAAAAATCGGGCACTAAAGCAGAGTGGTAAATGTACATACTTTGGGAAGATGATGGGGTATCAGGTATTCCTCTCAATATTCTATGAGGAATTACTTTAGTAGCAACCAAAACTCAAGAAGAAGGGACATGGGGACTTTGAAGCAGGGCAGACCTGGTAGGGTTTGAGTTGGAGACACACAGGAAGACAAACACCAAATGTCCTGTTGCAGAGCTCAGAGAAGCCATGGCTGTTTCTTAGACCAAAGATACTGAAAGAGCTCCCTCCTACCACAAGTCCCACAAGTACCTGTCATGGGAGGTGGGGGATTACTTGACTTATATTGCCATTTGACTCTGACAGCATTTTTCTTGTTCCTCCACCTTGCCCAGTCTAGAACACCTTAAATACCACAGAGAGGGGCAAAATCACTGCCTGTATTTCTCACATGCTCTTACCCCCAAAGCCTGGTAAGATGTCCTCCAATGTGTGTCCACAGTCTCCTGTTGGTCCCATGTTGCATTATACTCAGATTTGTCTGTTGAACTGTCTCTGTCTGCCAGGATATTGGGCTCTCTTGTTTAGCAGTATACGCCCCGAACTAGTCCTAGTGTGGTGCTGCAGGGTAAGCACTGGATTGCTAACCAAAAAGTCAGCAGTTCAAACCTATCAGCCGTTCATTGAAACCCTATGCAGGTTGCTATGAATCAAAACTGACTCAACTACATAACAACAACAAATCATAGCTTCTAGTTTATAATAAGGGCTAATCACTATTTTTTTTTTTTTTAATGAGTGACTATATGAATAAATGGTATGTGAGCTATCTTTCTAGAAAAACTAGTTGTTGTTAGGTGCTGTTGAGTCTGTTCTGACTCATAGAGATCCTACGCATAACAGAATGAAATACTGCCTGGTCTTGAACCATTCTTACAATTGCTGTTAAGCTTGAGCCCATTGCTGCTGACACTGTGCCAATTCATCTCATCGGGGGTCTTCCTCTTTTTCTCTGACCCTCCACTTTACCAAGCTTGATGTACTTCTCTAGGAAGTGGTCCCTCCTAACAACATGTCTGGAGTCCTGGTGTGGCACTATGGATTAATGTGCTGGACAGCAGAGTCAGTTTGAACCCTAAGGTCGGTGGTTCAAACTCACCAGCCACTCCTTGGAAGCCCTATACAGGGTCACTTTGGGTGAGAACCGACTTGAAAGCACTTAACAACAACAACAACAACAACATGTCTGAAGTATGAGAGATGAAGTCTTGACATCCTGTTTTCTAAGGAACATTCTAGCTGTAGTTCTTCGAACACAGATTTGTTTGTTTTGACAGTCCATGGTACTTTTAATATTCTCCTCCAACACCGTAACTCAAAATGCATCAATTCTTCTACAGTCATCCTTATTCATTGTCCAACTTTCACATGTACTTGAGGTTATTGAAAATACTGGCTTAGATCAGGAACACCATAGTCCTCAAACTGATATCTTTGCTCTTGAACAATTTTAAAGAGGTTTTGTACAGCAGATTTACCTAATGCAATACTTCACTTGATTTCTCAACTGCTGAGAAAAGTTAGTTAGTTGGGTTTATATGAAAGAGAAAAACCTTTGTAGTCTGAACCTGAAGACCAGCTGTCTCATGTTACTTTTCTCTTTACTTATCAGTGTTTTGCTGCTGAGGTGAGGCAAACTATTTACCTTAGGATAAGCAATGGACTGCGAACCACAAGGTAGGTGGTTTGGCGGTTCAAACCCACCAGCTGCTCCTTGAAAACCCTATCCAGGCTCACTATGAGTTGGAACCGACTCGGCGGCACTTAGGAACAACAACACTAAGTTTAGTGGTTTAAAACCACCCAGAATTCTGCAGGACTGGCAAGCTGCTTCTACAAAGTTTGTTGTTGTTTTGTTATTGTGTGTGTGCCATTGAGTCAGTTTCAATTTAGAGTGACTCTGTAGAATTTCCAAGAGTGGCTGGTGGGTTTGAACTGCTGACCTTGTGGTTAGTACTCCAGTGCTTACCTTACAGTGTCACACAAGCAAGAAAACCCTATTGGGCAGTTCTACTCTGTAACATACAAAGAATGGCGTGAGTTGGAATTAACTCAGCAACAACGGGCTTGTTTTTATTGTTGCTACTGATGACGAGCTTCTGTAACGAGGCAGGCAGGGACCCGGGAGGATAAATCTGAGGTTATGGGACTAGCAGGGAGAGTGGGAATTGGCCTGTATAGATGGGATTGAATGTTGATCTTGGATAACTGTAAACACTTTAGAAACATCTGTCTGGCATAGTTCCTGTCTCTTTAAAGGCATTTTTCACTTGAATAGTGTTATGATTTTTCAAATTGAGATTTAGGAGACACAGATCATGTAAGGCAAAACGGCTATCCGAATGCTAAGAAATAACCATATCTCCCCACAACCCGACACTGTCCTTGTGGTTGTTGGAAAGGACACTGTTCAATCAGACTGGGAAATGGTCCTTTTCAACAGCTCCTTTCTTTTCCACATAAAATATGTTTCCTTTTGTTCTTATTATGTTGGATCCAAGGTTATGTCTACTCTGTAGTAGGAAGCATAATAAAACTATAATCCAAAGTTATGAGCAAAGCCATCTTTGCCTGACATATCTAGGTCACTGGTAAATAGACACATCAAACGGAGGCACTGGGAGGCACAGGGGAGGACAGAGGAAGCAGTGAAGGACTTACTGTGTTTTGAACCACATTGCTGATGGCTGACAGGACGCCCCGAGACCCTGATGATGGAGAAGTGGGTGGATTTTCTGCAGGGCTCTGATCTGCGGCAGCATCTGTTACTAAAGAGGGAACACCCTTTTAGAGTTAATTTTGCTGATATGAACTCAGAAACCTTCTAACTGAAAGTCTAATAAGTCCAAGACCCCCTTAATGCCATCCCCCCCAACAAATACATCACTCACTTTGAGGGACTTCATTTTCAGTATCAGCTTGAACCCCTTCACCAGAATTCGCACCATGAATCCGTAGGGTAGCCCCTGCTTTTTCCTTGACTGCTGCCAACCCATGACCTGACAGGAAATAAGAATATAATTCATGGACACATTAAAAGCCATGGTCTGCAAATTCCGTAGCTCACTGTACAAAGCTTAGTAAAAGTTATGCATGGACATATTATTAAGTTATATATGCACATCCTGGTTGTAAGAAAAGGTAGCCAGCCGTTAATAGCTTTGCGAGGATGACAGGTTCAAATAGATGAGTTCAGCTTTGCCTAGCTGAGCGACCTTGGTGAAATTGCTTGTGACTCGGTTTCCTCATGAGCAGCCACATCTCACTGGGTTGCTGAGAGGAATCATGGAGATCAATGTGTGTCATGTGCTCACACATTTACTCTTCACTTCTGCTTCTCGCCTGGTCTAGCTATCAACCTGGGATTCCAAATCCAAGATTTCACTTCTGAACAGTGTTCTTTTTACTCGTCTGCAAGTTCCATAAGGTAAGTTCTGCTACATCCGCTCTTGGAAGATTCCTTTCAGGTATATTACATTTACAGGTGCTCAATTAGTTATTTGTTGCACTGAAATCCACTGAGGCTCAACATACTCTTTCAGCATGGACAGATTAGGGTATGGAATTGACAAGCTAAAATCAGAAGACAGGTCAGTAAGGAAACCACTGAGAGCACCCAATAGCGCCGTTGGCTCAGCTGTCATAAGCTGCACCTGTATCAGTATCCACTTGCTGGTGAGTCCATTCTGACTCATGGCAACCCCAGCTGTGTGTCCCAGTTGAACTGTGCTCTGCAGTGTTTTCAATGGCTGGTTTGTCAGAAGTTGATTGCTAGGCCTTTGTACTGAGGCGCCTCCAGGTAGACTCAAACCTTTATCCTTCTGGTTATTAGCCGAGCATGTTTTGTAACACCAAGGACCCTATCTTAAGTACAGCCAACACACAAACTATAAAAGTAGTTCAGCAGGATGAAGAACACTAGTGTTATTCCATCTAAGTAGGGTCAATACTGTTATTGCCCCACAGCCAAAGATAGTGGCATTGAATAAGTATTTCTTGAATACAGAACTAACCTGCCCACCTACACTGAGAAAAAGAAAAGAAAACAAAACCTTGGTTTGATGGAGAAATAGTCCTGTCAACGTTTTATTCTGAAGAGATTTGTTCCCCTTTAACAGCCTCCAGGAGAAGATAATATGTCTCACATACTTCGGACAGATTACCAGAAGGGACCATATCACTGGAGAAGGATATCATGTTTGGTAAAGTAGAAGGTCGGAGAAAAGGAGGAAGACCTCCCATCAGATGGATGGGCAAAGTGACGGCAGCGAGGGCTCAGGCGTAGCAATGATTGTGAGGTTGGCCCAGGACCTATTGTTGTGCACAGGGTCGCTATGAGTTGGTACCGACTCCATGTTACCTAACAACAACAACAGCAATGAGAAGACACAGCTTTTCTGAGTTTCCAAACTGAATAAGGAGTTAACGGCTGACTGATGGCCCTAAATCGCCGAGTTCCTGAAGGCGAAGTTATCACATACTCACCCTCCCCTTGGCACTCAGACAGAAAATGAGAGATTTCTCAAGGGTCCGGGAAATGCCAGGTTGCTAGACCACAAGGCAGCAGCAATACTAATGAGTAGGGAAAAAGCCCCAAGTCACAGCAAGATTTGAGAACTAAACAGAACTACCTTGTCTTAGAAGGCATTGCTACAACTACCACTTGTCCACGCCCTGGGTGAGAGAAAGACGTCACTGAACCACAAACCCAAACAAAAGTATTTTATCGATTGCATCTTTATTGGTAGTCCCTGGGTGTTACAAGCAATTAACAATCAACATCCACTACTTGCTGGAAGATTGATTAGTAGTTCTAATATACTCAGAGGCACTTAGGAAAAAAAGGCCTAGTGATCTCCTCCTGACAGATTGTAGTCATTGAAAACCCTGTGGAGCTCAGTTCTACTCTGAGTTGACACCATGGCAACCGATCTTTTTTTTTTTTTAAATGTTTATTTATGATCTTAATAATCAGAGTGCTGATATTTAACAAAAAAGCATAGGACTAATTATATACTCTGTAAGATAAACACTGGACTGGGAACTAAAAGGTCAGTGATTCATGTCCGCCAGCTGCTCTGATTCATGTCCGCCAGCTGCTCTGAGGGAGAAAGGAAACTTTCTGTTCTCACAAAGATTTACTTTACTGTCTTGGAAACCCTATACAGCAGGGGTGGGGAATGGCCAGCCCACAGGCCGTATGAGGCCTGTGAAATCATTTGGTCTGGCCCCGAGAAGACAACTGCAGTTCCAGGCATCACACTTTGTTGTTGTTGTTAAGTGCCGTTGAGTCGGGTCCGACCCATAATAGCAGGCTAATTTTTAAGTTGATAATTTTGTATCGCCCGTGAATGATGTTATAAACATCCAATGGTCCTTGAGAGAAAAAAGGTTCCCCATCCCTGCTGTACAGGGCCACTATGAGTCGGAACTGATTTGACAGCAATGAACATCAGCATATTCAATGGAAATGACTTGTCATTTATATTCTACCCAGAAAACTGAAACTCAAGAACATTATTCATGATATAGACCAAATATGATACATCTAAGATTATGTACAGATCATTAAACAGTCAAACCCATTGAGTTATTGGGGAAAAAAATCAAGATCTAAGTATAGCTGCTAAAACTAAGATTTCTCACTAGCTTTCAATGAATTCCAAACTCTTCAATGAAAACTTTCGGCATTTCAGTATTATATTTAAGTTGTAGGATATTAATCATCCAACTCATTTACAAACTGAGTCCATATTCCTTGTCATTAAAAAAAAAATTAAGGCATATTTCTCAAAAGGAAATAATGTACATCCAAATATCAACCTACAGTACTTTTCTAAAATTCCAAGAGCTAAAATCACGAAATAAATGGGTTTGAAAGGCTAAGACGTGTCACTTGTTCCATGTTCTTTGCTTAACTGCCCAGCAAGAAGTAGGATGGCATCTTTTCATAGGACTCCACATCCTTCCTTAAGGCCTTATCATAGCTTAATGACCCCTGGTCATTACCTTCTCTTCCACCCTTGCCATCCCTTGCAGATTAGGGCCATATCTTGTTCTTGTCTCAGGGAAGCTTTGCACTATCTCAGAACAAGAATGACCTTGTTATGTATGTATAAACTGCCTCTGGAAAGACTGTTTTGTTTCTGGAAGGAAATACCACTTTTATGTTGGGGTTTGGAATGTGTCTGTTTAGCAAACATGATAATAAGCTTCTAGCCCAACTGTATTTTCTGATGAATACTTTATTTATTTATTTTTTAAAGCCTCCTGAATGTTACTTGTATTAGTGAAAGGATGCCTTTCCAGCACTCTGTTAGGAAAATAGGCGATGAATTTTCAAAGCTAGGATTTAGGCTATGCCGCACCCTACTCTGAAGAGCACCATCTAAAACTTTACTTAGTGTGACATCTAGTGTCCAAAATGAGAAAGTTATAATATGGCGTCACTAACATTTTGACTAGGAAAAATTCATTCCAGGCTTTATGAATTGGAATTGACTCAACAGTGGGTTTGGCTTTAATTTTTTTTTTAATTGATTGGATTTTATCAATAACATCTATGACATTTTTTATTAGAGCAGCAACAGAGAAAAATAAATAATATGAATGGTTCTATAGAGTTACTTCCTTAACATGTCAAAACAAACCCTAATATTCTCAAGGAAATAAAAACACCTCTAAGTAAGAAGATCTGGTGACACTGTGGGATAAGTGCTGGGCTGCTAACTTTAAGGTTCACAGTTCAAATACACTAGCTACCCCATGGGAGAAAGATGAGGCTGTTTGCTTCCTTAAAGCTTTACAGTCTCACCTGGATAAGCAAAGCATTACTAAAGAAGAACAAAGTAGGAGACCTCTCATTTCCTGACCTCAAAACCTACTACACAAACTCAACAGTCAAGACTGATACAATGAAAGACACATGGTGGTTATGTGCCGTGGAGTCAGTTCTGACTCATAGTGACCCTGCATAAGGTTTCCAAGGCTGCAAATCTTTATGGAGCCAAAAGCCTTATCTTTCTCCTGTGGAACATCTGGTAGTTTTAAACTGCTGACCTTGAGATTAGTTGCTCGACTCATAACCACTATACTACCAGAGCTCCTTGAAAGACACAGATCAATGGAAAATAATTGAGAACCCAGAAGGAAATCCATTCACCTAGAGTTCGCCAAAATTTGACAAAGGGCCAAAACAAAGGGGAAGAGATAGTCTCTTCAATAAATGGTGTTGGCTAAACTGGAAATGCATTTGCAGAAGAATGAAACAAGACATATCTCACAGCATATACAAAAATGAACTCAACATGGATTAAAGACCTAAATGTAAAACTTGAACTATAATAGTCATCCGTGAAAACACAGGGACAAACTTAGGGGCTCTGATTCATGGCATAAAAACACTATCAAACACAACTGAAAACACACAAACAGCAGAAAACAAACTTGATGTCTTGAACTTCCTAACAATTAGACACTTATGTACACCAAAAGAGTAAAAAGAGAACCCACAGAGTGGCTAAAAATGTTTGGCAGTGACATATCAATCAAGGGACGAATCTCTAAAATTTATAGAAAGCATCAGTCAACACCTCAACAAGAACAAAATAAATAAGTCAATTAAAAAATGGGCAGAGGACGTGAACAGACACTTCACCAAAGACATTCAGGTGGTCAACAAACATATGAAGAAATGCTTGTGATCACTGGCCATTTGAGAGATGAAAATCAAAACAGCAATAAGATATCATCTTACTCCAGCATTAATAGCAAAATTCAAAAACACAGAAAACAAAAAATACTGTGATGGTGTGGACAGACTGGGACCCTCCTATACTGCTAGTAACTGTAAAATGGTGCAACCACTGTGGGAAACGGTGTGTTGCTTCCTCAAAAAGTCGGAAATAGAAATACCGTATGACCAACCATCTTTCTACTAAGTATATATCCCAAAGAGATCAGAGCTGTGACACATAGATATATGCACATCCATGTTCAGCACTACTTATAATAACAAAAAAGATGGAGACAGCCTAAATGCCCATCAATGAAAGAATGGATAAACAAATTTTGGTACATATGTACAATGGAACACTATGCAACATTGAAGAATAATGATCAAACTGCAAAACACCTCATAGCGTGGATGACTCTGAGTGAAATAAGTAAGTCACAAAAGGGCAAATCATGTATGAGATCACACTGCAAAAGGTCAAGAAAGGTTTTCATGCTATAAGATGCATTCTTTGATGGTTATCAGGGGTGGAAGGGAAGGGGAAGTCATTCACTGGCTAGACGGCTGTTGTTAGCTGCTCGCAAGTCAATTTGGGCTCACAGCCACCCTATGTACAACAAAACGAAATGCTGCCCAGTTCTGAGCCATTCTCACAATTGTTATTATGTCCGAGTCCATTGTCGCTGCCACTGTCAGTCCATCTCCTTGAGGGTCTTCCTCTTTTTGGCTGACCCTCCACTTTCCTAAGCACGATGTCCTTCTCCAAGGACTGGTCCCTCCTGATACTATGTCCAAAGTATGAGAGACAAAGTCTCACCATCCTTGCTTCTAAGAGCCATTCTTGCTGTACTTCTTTCAAGACAGGTTTGTTTGTTCTTCTGGCAGTCCATGGCACTATTAATATTCTTCACCAACACCATATCTCAAATGCATCAATTCTTCTACGGTCTTCCTTATTTACTGTCTGACTTTTGAAGGCATATGAGATGATTGACAATACCATGGCTCGGGTCAGGCACACCTTAGTCCTCAAACTGACATCTTTGCTCTTGAACACTTTAAAGAGGTCTTTTGCAGCAATTTGCCCAATACAACATGTTGTTTGATTTCTCGACTGCTGCTTCCATGAGTGTTGATTGTGGATCCAAGCAAATTGAAGTTATTGACAACTTCAATCTTTTCTCCGTTTATTATGATTTTAATTATAGGTGCAGTTGTGAGGATATTTGTTTTCTTTACACTGAGATGTAATCCATACTGAAGGTTGTAGTCATTGATCTTCATCAGTATGTATTTCAGTTCCTCTTCCCTTCCAAAAAGCAAAGTTGTATTATTTGCATATCACAGACTGTTA
>NW_006408748.1:1253595-1255159 GCF_000296735.1 Chrysochloris asiatica | reverse complement strand
AATTAGTTGTGATAACAATTACTCACTATTGAATCAAAAGAATCCTATCCCCATCTCCTTTCACCAGACCCATCTAGACAAGATGAAAACTATTCAGTGGGGGTTCTACCTTCCCCTGCACACTCTGAAACTAAACTTCCTCTTGAAAAGTTCTAAACCAGCCATTTTGTGCCGTATAGCCCCCTCACCCCCACCCCATTTAAGGTAGCCAATGTCTAAGTTGCCCATCCTCATCAACTCTGTATACCTAGGGGACAGCATTGACACTTGATGTGAAGACTCCTTCCCTCTCAGTTGGTATTTTGAGCAACTACATCCATAAGCAAAGGTCAAGTTCATCTAATTGTAGCAATTTACTCTCGCTTCCTTTATCAAACTTCTGTATCTTCCTCTGTTCGAGGTCTGATCATCAAGCCATCCAAGCTAGGTCAAATGGGTACTATCTGCAAGTTTGGGTGTTATTGTGTATCTTTCCACTTCCTATCAGTTGGATGCTTCACTCTCAGCTCTAGTCCCAGTGACTGGATCAGTGTCCATGGGCTCAGGAGTTCCCAAGTCTTCTTAAACTTCACACCAACCAGCCCTTCCTCTTCTTTCTCTCATCTCAAGGTCGACAGGAGTCTATGGAACATGGTGAAACTCTGCCCATGTCTTGATTACTGCTTTTCTCCCACTTCCACTCACAAGTAGACCAACGTGGTTATCAGCAAGCTTACAAGCCTGCTTGTGTGTTCCCTTTGTTTCAGTCTTGGAAAGGGATTTGTCCTGAAGGGCCTTGATGACTCCCAGGCGAACAGCTTGCTTGTTCTTATAATAGCCAAATAGTCTGCTAGAGCTGAGAGTGAAGCATCCAACTGATTTGAAGCTGGGGAGGTGCACAAGCCTATCCCTTCAGTATGCAGGGTTGATAGGGATGGGCGACTTAGACATTGGCTACCTTAAATGGGGGGAGGGGAGCTATAAAGGCGTGAAGTGGCTGTTTTACAAGTTTTTAAGAGGGAGTTTAGTTTCAGAGAGTGTGGGGGAACGTAGAATCCCCACTGAATAGTTTTCATCTTGTCTAGATGGGTCTGATGAAAGGAGATGGGGATAAGATTGTTTTGATTCAATAGTGAGTAATTGTAATCATGACTAACTGTGATGGTCACAACTGTAAAGGTAGCAGTTACACAACAAAAAGGGAGAGTAGTTCATCTTATATTCCGGGAACAGAGGTCCCTAGGAACATCAAGAGGGAAAAGAATGAGTGGAACATGGGATCCTAACCAGAGAAGCAGTGACAACAGAGATGGTGGCAGAGGTGATGGCATGGAGAGACAGAGCAGCTGAGGACTCTAGATTCAGGGAAAGAGAAAGTCTGTGTGCTGGTGGGCAGGAGGCTGGTTTGCAAAATATACCCTTTGATTGTTTAAATTATTATATATTCCTGCGTGGTTTTGTGTACATAAAAAAAAAAAGAGGGAATAGAGGCAAATACTGTTAACCAATGGCACATGCAGGGGACTATAATCATTTCAGTGAAACAAAACGTGATTGGTTGAATGGGTTGAGTGCAAAACTGATG
>NW_006408748.1:1251207-1251790 GCF_000296735.1 Chrysochloris asiatica | reverse complement strand
GACCTTGTATTGGGTTTCCAAAAAGCACCTGGTGAGTTTGATCCACCAACCTTATGGTTCAAACTAATTTTGCACTCCAGCACATTAACCCACAGCGCCACACCAGGACTCCTACTCTTAGATTAGCAATAAATTTTAGCAATATTTCAATAGGTCTGTACGATGCTAGTGGGAAATTATATTCAGATTTCACAATATCACTTTTTAATGATTAATTCTCTATATATTATCTCTTTCTTTTCCCATTCTGGTTTCTGCCTAAGTCTTAAGTAATAACTATTTGTATGGCATTGTATGAGCTCGTCCAAAGGCCTGGGTGGCAAGAGATCAGGTCTTCTGAGAACATTAACAGCAGGACTGTGGATGAGCCCAATGCAAGACTTACAGCCTCACCAGAAGTTTGCTGATAAATGTCTGATTTCACATAAACATAGAAAAGGCTGCTTCCTCATTTATCCTTGACCTGAGGGCCAAAACCATGAAGCAAAAGACAAAAAAGAAAAAGAAAAAAAAAAAAAAATAGAGTAGCAAAAGGTCAATCAATTTCTGTATTTTTCCACTTAGTATAGTCACTACAAATACC
>NW_006408748.1:1244384-1249788 GCF_000296735.1 Chrysochloris asiatica | reverse complement strand
TGATAAAGACCACAGCCTTCTGTATGTGCTGCATCTCAATGTAAAGAAAACACAAATCCTCACCACTGGACACATTAATTTATAGTAAAGTATATATCATGGTGCCTAATGTTTAGTACCAAAACCAAAATGAAACTGTGGCTGTCAAGTGGATTCCAATTCATTGCCACCCTATAGAATAGAGAAGGACTGCCCTATAGGGTTTCCAAGGCTAGCAGACTGTCCCATCTTTGTTCTGTGGAGCAGATGGTGAGTTCAAACAGCTAACTGCAGCTGAACACCACTGCCCTACCAGGACTCCTTAGTAAAGGCCCATTAAATAGGAAGGAGAAGAAAGCTAAGACTTGAGAGAGCTTTGGCCTGTACACAAACATGTTCAGAAAAGGAATACCCGTGATTTCACATTTTACCACAGTACATGTTTTCCAATTAAATGGTATCCGGTTAATTTTTGCCAGAGGGAATGGGCTCTACAGGAAGACACCTTTAAGCTTTAGCATTTTTGAGGATTTTATATGAAGTCAAGGCACCCTGGTGGTACAGTGATTAAGTGCTCAGCTGATAAGCGAGAGGATGGCAGGTTAAACTCACCAGCAGCTATGTGGAAGAAAGATGTGGCGGTCTGCTTCCATAGAACCTTGGAAACCTGATGGGGCGGTTCTACTCTGTTGGATACGGTCGCTGAGTCGGAAGTGACTCAACTACAGTGGGATTTTTTGTGTTTGTTTTGAAGGCTTATAGAAAATCATCTACATGACAACCTCAGAGGTCTACTGTAAGAATTATGAATGAGTTAGAATGTCAGTGCCATAGGAAGTTTACTTGTTCAATACAAGTTATCAGCCTCCAAAAAAGCACCTGACATGTAGTCAAAAAACAAACCAAACCAGAAACCCATTGCTGTTCAGTGAATTCCAATTCATAGTGACCCGATTATTCTTGTTAAGTGCCGTTGAGTAGATTCTGACCCATAGCGACTCTGTTTAGGGTTTCTGAGGAGCAGCTGGTGAGCTTGACCTGCCGACCTTGTAGTTCAAACTGACCTAGCAGTCCACTGTATTTACCTATAGCACCACACCAGGACTCCATAGTGGTCCGTTGTTGTTGTTAAGGGTTGTTGAGTCGGTTCCAACCCATAGCGACCCTGTATAGGATTTCCAAGGAAGGAAACAAAGGATACATGAATCATCAAGGGAGAAGAACACAAGCAGAATGCGGGACCTTATCCAGAGAAGCAGTGACACCAGAGATGGAGGCAGAGATAGGGACATGGAGAAGGCGAGCGGCTGAGGACTCTAGATTCATGGGAAGAGAGGGACTAAGAGATAGTGGCCAGGAGGCAGAGTTGCATAATGTGCCCTTTGATGGTACAAATTATTATATATGCCTGAGTGTTTCAATAGAAAAAAAAGAGTTAAAGTGAATAGAGAGAAACACTGTTATATGATGGTACATGGAGGGGAATGTAATCGTTGTGATGAAACAAATTGTATGATTTAAACTGATGATCTCCCCTGTAAATTTTCACTCAATCTACAATAAAAACTTAAAGAAAAAAAATAGAGAAATAATAGAACAGCTTGTTGTTGTTATAGGTGACATCGAGTTGGTACCGATTCACAACAATCCTATGTACAACAGTAAGAAACACTGCCAGGTCCTAGGGCAACCTCTTAATTGTAGCTACCCCTGAGCCCATTGCTGCTACCACTGTGACAATCCATCTCACTGGGGGTCTTCCTCTTTTTCTGCGACCCTCCAGTTTACCAAACATGATGTCCTTCTCCAGTGACTGGTCCCTTCTGATAATATGCCCAAAGTATGATGGATGAAGTCTGGCTATCCTGGTCTGCAAGGAGCACTCTGGTTGTACTTCTTCCAACACAGATACGTTTGTTCTTTTGGCAGTCCATGGTACTTTCAATGTACTCCTCCAACACCATAACTCAAAAGCATCAATTCTTTTGTGGTCTTCCTTATTCACTGTCCAACTTTCACATGCATATGAGGTTACTAAAAATATTGTGGCTTGGGTCATGTGCACTTTAATCCTCAAGCTGACAACCTTGTGGTTTACCAGTCCAATTCTTAGCCCACAGCACCACTAGGTCTCCTAAACACACTGTTTCTGAGTAGATTCCAACTCTTAGTGGACCTGTATAAGGTTTCTGAGGCTGTAAATCTTAATGGGAGCAAAAAGCCTCATCTTTCTCCCACAGAGTGGCTGATGGGTTTGAACTGCCAGCCTTGCAATGAATAGTACAGTGCTTATACTACAGCACCAAACAAAATTCAAATTCAAAAAACAAAACAAAAAAAAAACCAGACTTATTGGCCTGAAAGAGACTGGCGGTAAAGCCTGAGACTACTATTCTAACACTATCTTCAAGATATTTCCAGAGGCCACCTCTCAGCCAAATAAAAGACAAACCTCTACAATAAGACACATGAAGCATGTGCTTGTGGTGCTGCTGAATTACTTGGTATGGCTTGTCTAGCCATAGTGGTGATGGTGGTGGTGATTATGTGCCAGGGAGTCAGTTCTGGCTCATAGCAACCCTGTACAGAGTTTCTGAGGCTATAAATCTTTATGGGAGCAGAAAGCCTCATCTCTCTCCTGTGGAACTGCTGGTAGTTTCAAACTGCTTACCCTGAGGTTAGCAGCCCGATTTGTAACCACTA
Source organism: Chrysochloris asiatica (assembly GCF_000296735.1). Lineage (NCBI taxonomy): Eukaryota > Metazoa > Chordata > Mammalia > Afrosoricida > Chrysochloridae > Chrysochloris > Chrysochloris asiatica. The sequence continues at coordinate 1,247,106 of NW_006408748.1, read as the reverse complement.
CACTACCAGAGCTCCTTCTTCTAGCCATAGCCAGTGACTGCAAATAGGGTGCATGAAACTCTAAGGTGGAAATTGGTCAGTTTTCCCATTCTGCTGGGTTTAAAATGAGTCATCTCAGAAGCAGGAATGGGGGACCTCACGATCAACAAGAAAGAAGAGTAGAGCATGTCCTTTGAACCCTGAGATCTTTGTGTAAAGAAGCGGCAGAAGGGTCAGCAGCACCACAAGCATGAGACCATGCAGCAGGAAGGCTTCCCAGCCCACACAGCAAGAAAGCTGAGCACCTGTGGGCAGGAGGCTTATGACGGAGTGGGGTGCTCTTTGAACATTTATTGGCAACACTAAAGGAGCTTTGTAACACTTTCTGAGATAGGCAGAGTTCAAAGGGCTGCATGGTTGAGAGGCCGAGGACCAGAGAGAGACGTGTGTCTGTGGGCAGGGCTGAGAAGAGGAGCTCCTGACTGGGAAAACTGCATCCTGAGCATTTCTGGTCCTGTATTGGAACCTGTTAACTTCTCTAATAAACCCTGTAATTTCGAGTATTGTCTGTGAGTTCTGTGTAGCCAATGCAATGAATTTTTAAATCCATAAGAGAAGCAGAGAGTTTCCTGAGAAAGATGGTTGGTGTCAGAATTGGTCAAGAAGATGGAGGCTGAAGGCAATTCTGACCTCCACCTTAAAGGCACCAACTGTGGGCTGATGATGAATTTGAGTCCACTTCCCTCTTGTGAAGTTAGAGGAGGTGAGTCACTGCCTCCACACCATTTCACAGTGCTTCTTCTTCTTGTTACTGTGCACTGTCGAGTCGGTTCTGACTTATAGTGACCCTGTATAGGATTTCAGAGAGCAGCTGGAGGGTTTGAACTGGTGACTTTGTGGTTATCGGTCCAGTGCTTATCCTAAAGTGCTACACCAGGGCTCCTTAGAACAATCAATTATATGACACCAAAAGGGCAACATGTGCCCAAACTAAACACTGAGAAGGAAGGGAAACCAGCTGAATGGGAACGGGAGAGTGCTGACATATTGCAGGGGGATTACAACCAACGTCACGGAACTATCTGTGTATGAGTTATTGATTGGAAAATGAATTTGCTATGTAAACTTTCACCTAATGCATGTTAGAAAAAGAAAGAAAAGTAAACTTACACATTCCCATGGGAAAATTAGGAACAACAAAAATTTAAATACACTTTGATGTCTTTGAGGACACTTGACAACATCAACATTTTAAATGTGTGTGGCCTTTGAGTCACATGTAGAAATTTAGCCTGCACATAGATCCACCCCCACGTGTGTGAAATAATGAGTATGTGGTTGTTAATTGCAGTACTGCCTATGAAGTAAAAGATGAAGTATCCAAAGGGAACTAATAAATTTGATTTGCTGCCATCCTACAATATTGTACAACATGAGGTATTATAATATATAAGTGAAAAACTCAAAATAAAGAATAATGAGTGTATGTCTGCTACCATTTGGGTTTTTCAAAAGGAGACAGACACACATTTATTCTTGGGAGTCCTGGTGTGGCACTGCAAGGTAGGTTTGAACCGCAAGGTTGGTGGTTCAAGCTGACCAGCTGTTTCTCAGAAACCCTATACAGAGTCACTGTGAGTCCGAAATGACTCGATGGCACTTAACAACAACAACAACTAGGTCGGGTAGCTAGATGGTTGATTCAAACACAAGAAGAAAATTCCTTTACACTGAACAATGCTCTTCATCTCAAGTTTTGTACTATGTTCTTATCAAGCAAAACAATTTTTGAAAAACAAATGCAGAACTAATAACTACAATTATTCACTCATGCATTCAACAAAAACACATGAAGCAACTCTGGCATGTCAGGAAGTGTAAAGTCCCTGAGGACACAGCTATGAACAATCGATCAAACAAGATGTTACTTTCATGGAGCTTGCGTTCTATGGAAGAAGACAGGAAATAAACAAGTAAACATACAGATCAATAATTTCAGGAGGAATGGGACCTATGCAGGATATCAAACAGAGCTATGGGACAGAGGGGGCAGGTGGGCTATTTTGGATGAGGTAGCTAAAGGAAAACTCTCCAAAGAAGGTACACTTTCATAGCAAACTCAATGATGAGACCTCGAAGGGAGGCATTAAAGATTCAAAGGTTTTTTCCAAGAAATAAGATGCCTACAAGTGCATCTGCTCTACCTTTATGAAGATGCGGTCCTGTTCAGAAAGACAGTGTCTTCTATTTCAATTTGGTTCATTTTTTCATCTGCATATGTGGTGCCCCAGGCATACCTGGCCCCTTCAATTAGCCACAGAGAAAACCTGGTCTCCTGGCACTCACCAGAACATTTATTTGACCACTCTCTAGTTCCTGCCAGAGCCCTCCTGAGAAAATTGATACTTAACACAGGTGGAATTTGTTGTGAACATGCCGAGTTGGCCCCTGGCTCATGGTGCCCGTATGCATAATGGAATCAAATGCTGCCTGTTCCTGCACTACACCCACAACTAATTGCAGATCAGACCATGGAGATCCATAAGTATGATGCACAGAATTATTTAATGTCTCTTCTAGCCATAGGCTTTGTAAACTCCCACCAAACGACTTTTTCTTGATGAGTCTGGGTAAGGGAAAATGCGGAAGATACCAAAAGATTATATGACACAGTTGTAAGTGATTGTTCACACAGTTGTGTGTTATCTGTCAATTTTTCCATCCTTCTTGTTGTTGGGTACCA
>NW_006408748.1:1237493-1243029 GCF_000296735.1 Chrysochloris asiatica | reverse complement strand
ATCTTTGCCAATCAGTTGGCCAGAAAGTTGTCTTCCAAATTTCTTGGCAGAGATGAGTGAGTGCCTCCTGTGCCACCTCACTTTCTTGAAATATTTCAATTTTTATTCCATCAATTCCTGGTGCCTTGTTCTTTGCCAATTCCTTCAATTCACCGTGGACATCTTCCTTCAATATCATTGGCTCTTAATCATATGCTACCTCTTGAAATGGTTGAACATCAACCATTTCCTTTTGGTACAGTGACTCTGTGTATTCCTTTCATCTTCTTTTGGTGCTTTCTGCATCGTTCAATTATTTGCCCAGAGAATCCTTCAATAAAAAAGTTGTTTTTTTTCTTCAGTTCCCCTAGCTTGAGAAATGCTGAGCATGGTCTTCCCTTTTGGTTTTCTGATTCTAGATCTTTGCACATTTCGTTGTAATATTTGATTTTGTCTTCTCAAGCTGACCTGTGAAATTTTCTGTTTGGTTTTTGTACCTCTTCATTTCTTCCATCTCCTATGCTGGAGAGCAAGTTTCAATGTCTCTTCTGACATCCATTTTGATATTTTCCTTCTTTCTTGTCTTCTTGGTGACTTTTTGCTTTCTTCCTGTATGATGTTCTTGATGTCATCCCACAACTCTTCTGGTCTTCGGTCTTTAGTGTTTAATGTATCATATCTTTTCTTCAGATGATCTCTAGATTTAGGTGGGTTATATTTTAGGTCATATTTTCGCTCCGTGGACTTGTTTTCATTTTCTTCAGCTTCAGTTTGAATTTGCATGTGAGCAATTGATGGTCTGTTCTGCAATCTGTCCCTGGCCTTGTTTTGACCGATGATATGGAGCTTTTCCATCATCTCTTTCCACAGGTGTAGTCAATTTGATTTCTGTGTATTCCATCTGGTGAGGTCCATGTGTATAATCATCTGTTATGCTGTATATTCCATCTGGTGAGGTTCGTGTGTATAATTATCACTTTTGGAGGCCAGGATGGCCAAATTTCAGCTATCATACTTTGGACATATTGTCAGGTGGGACCATTCTCTGGAGAAGGATATCATGTTTGGTAAGGTGGAGGGTCAGAGAAAAAGAGGAAGACCCCCAGCGAGATGGATTGGCAAAGTGACAGCATCAATGTGCTCAAGCGTGGCAACAATTGTGAGGTTGGCCCAGGACGGGGCAGTATTTCATTCTGCTGTGCATAAGGTCACTAAGAGTCAGTACCGTCTCAATGGCACCTAACAACAACAACAACATGCTGTCTAAAGAAGGTATTTGAAATAAACAAACCATTGATTTTGCAGAATTCTATCATGTGATCTCCAGCATCATTTCTAGCACCAAGGCCATATTTTCCAATTACTGATCCTTCTTCTTTGTTTTCAACCTTTGCATTCCAATCGACACTGATTATCGATATATCTTTATTGCATGTTTGATCATTTCAGATTGAAGAAGTTGGTAGAATTCTTCTATTTCATCCTCACTGGCTTTAGTGGTTGGTGCGTAAATTTGATTAATAGTGGTATTGACTTGTCTTCCCTGTAGGCGCATGGATATTATCCTATGTCAGACAGCGTTGTACCTCATGACTGATCTGGATGTGTTCTTTTTGATGATAAGTGCAACACCACTCCTCTTCAATGTGTCATTCCCGGCATTGTTAGCCATGTGGTTGTCAGATTCAAAATGGCCAATACCAGTCCATTTTGATAATGCCTAAGATGTGTTTCATTTCATTTTTGACAATTTCCAATTTTCCTAGATTCATACTTCATGCATTCCATGTTCTGATTATTAATGAATGTTTACAGCAGTTTCTCTTCATTTTGAATTGTGCCCCATCAGTAAATGAAGGTCCCATGGGCTTTTCTCCCACGGGCTTTACTTCATTTGCGTCATCACAGTCAGCTCTACTTTGAGGAGGCAGCTCTTCCCCAGTTGCATTTTGAGTGCCTTCCAACCTGAGGGGCTCATTTTCTGGCACTATATCTGACAGTGTTTCTCTGCTATTCAAAGGTTTTCAGAGACTATTCGAAAGTAGTTCGTTATTCCTTCTTCCTAGTCTGTCTTTGTCTGAAAGCTCCTCTGAAACCTGTCTACCATGGGTGACCCTGCTGGTATTTAAAATAACCATGGCATAGTTTCCAGAATCACAGTAACACACAAGCCACCACAGTACGACAAACTGACAGACAAGTGGTGGTTTGCCATCCTACCGGGCATAAAATCAGCCATCTCAGAAGCAGAAGGTAGCGGTGGCAGATCTTACCACCATCAAAGAAGATGAGAAAGGAGTGGAGTACTTCGTTTGTACGCTGAGATCACTGCATACTGAACCTCCTCAACCCAGAGACAGAAAGCTGTGACAGCAGAGGAGTGACAAAGCAGCAGCAGCAGCTGAGTGGTCTTCCCAGCCTACAGAGAAACTGAGTGTCTTTGGGCAGGAGGCTTGCTTGCAGAGTGGGGTGCCTCCAGGCACATAATTGTTGTTGTTGTGTGCCATGGAGTAGGTTCCGACTCATAGCGACCCTGTACAGGGTTTCCAAGGCTGTAAATCTTTGCTGAAGCAGAAAGCCTCTTCTTTCTCCCATGGAACCAATGGTAGTTTCAAACTGCTGACCTTAAGGTTCGCAGCCTGAAACATAACCACTACGCTACCAGAGTTCCTTAGGCACTTAATTGGGGGAGCTGTATTTGCTCACCCACCAATCTAGAGCTGAGTGCCTTCAGACTGAGGCTTATGGTGGAATGATGTGCCCTATGAGTATTTGTCAGCATCCCTAAAAGAACCTTAATACTGCCCAAACAAAGAGAGGCTTGCCTGTGGGCATAGCTGAGGAGAGCTGCTCTGACTTGAAGAATTGTTCCCTGGGACCTGTCAACTTGTACAAGTTCTGTGTGGCCATTGTGATGGATTATCAAACCCAACTGAGTGGAGCGGGCTGTGGGAGGGATGGTTGATGCCATATTTTTTGGCAAATAGAGTTTTCGTTAGTTGATTTTAGAAAGGAGATTGCCAGGACTTTCTTCCTAGTCTGTCTTACTCTGGAAGCTCTGCTGAGACCTGTTTATCAACATAGCAAAATGCAAGCCTCCATTATTGACAGACAGATGGCGGCTGCTCATGAGGTGGGTGCACTGGCTGGGAATCAAACCCAGATCTCCTACATGGAAGGCTAGAATTCTACGGCAGAGGCACCACTGACTTCATTAGGTGGAACTGTTGTTGTTAAGTGCCGTAGAGTTGGTTCCAACCCATAGCAACCCTGTATAGGGTTTCCAAGGAGAAGCTTGTGCAGTTCAAATGGCTTTGCAGTACGGCATATTAACCGACAGAGCCACACCAGGGCTTCCTATGGAATGAAATCTCCCTGTTCTTCCAGGAAGTCTAAATTCTATCGAGCTAGATATTTGACCTTCGACTGTTTATGACCATGGTTCATTGGGGTGGGACAAGAGATGCCAAGGCCTTCCTATTCTCCCGGGTTTCAGGACTAGCAGTGAATTGGACCGATCATGACCATGGGATGTGGATTATCCTTGAAGATACTTGTGTTAGATGATCTGAAAGTTATATTCTTTGTAATTGTCTTTTTTCTTTCTCCTCAGCCTCCTCTTCAAGATGAAAGACATTTGCTAAATTGTCTTTGACATTTGGATGCCATGTCCTCGGCTTTCATGAAGAGCAGATAGAAGAAATGGTTATGGGAAGAATATTTTGACAAATTGTGGTGCTGTGGGCTAATACGTCAGACTGCAAAGTCATTTGAACTGCAAGGTCAGTGGTTCAAACTCACCAGCTGCTCCTTGGAAACCCTATACAAGTTCGTTATGGGTCAGAATCGATTTGATGGCACTTAAAAGCAGCAACAAACAATGACGAATGCATTGTCTGTTACATTTTCTCTTTATTTAAGAACTGTCACAACATATTTCTTAAAAAATATAATATTCCCCAAATTATCTGGATAAAATAAGTTTTATCAATGAGAAACAGGTAATCTATTGTCAGCCAAGAAGCTTCGAATTAAGGGCAATGTTCAATTCTGATAACTGTCAGCCTTGGCTTTTCTACCTGCATTTATTTGTTTCCTGTTTGTATTTCAATGTTCTGCTGATAAGATATCTTTTCTTGAGATACTTAGGAAATCCTTTTAGGAAGTGTAGGTGAGTAATTTTAAAAGTATGCTTTTAAAACTCAAGTGGGATGATAAACATAAAGCTTTAGAATTATAAAAGTCTAAATGTTTTACTTTAAGGTGCAACATAATAAAGTGGTTAAAAGTCATACTTTTCTTTTTGCCAACACCAGTTACTTTTGAGTTGATTTCAACTAATGGCAAACTGTGTCACATGGGATTTTCAGGGGTTGATTTTTTTGGAAGTAGACAGCTAATCCCTTCTTCTGAGGTACTTCCGGGTGTTCAGTAAGCAGTCAGATGGTAACCACTGGCTCTCCCCAGGGACTCCAAAACTAAATAAAGTGGTTCAAATCCCCGACTTCTGACTTTGGACAAGGTCTTGAGTCTTTCTGACTCAGCGACTTCATCCATCAAACGAAGGAAATAAGAGTCCCTCCCGTAGAGAGCTATTTTGAGGAATAAATGTATAAATACACATGCAACACAGAGAACAGTGTCTGATACCTACGACTCATTACAAAAGGGTTTGCCCTTATTATCTCAGGGCTAATGCTAAACTCTACCAGTACATGGACTCCTGGTGTGACGCTGTAAGATCAGCACTGGTCTTCAAACTAAAAGGTAGGCAGTTCAAACCCACCAGCGGCTCTACGGAAACCCTATACAGGGGTGCTATGAGTTGGGAAATGACTCAACAGTACTTTAAAACAACAGTCAGTACATGATATGATAAAAAATGTTACGTTCTATTAACATTAAGAACTTCATCCATTTAGATGCAGCAAATAATACTCACCTACAGTAGCAGATGCTGAGGAGAGCAGGGATTTGCCCCAGGAGCCCCATCCTGCCCATGCTCCTCCACGCAAAGGGGTCTCCACCGCCTACAGAAAGCGAGAGCAACCACAAGGTCAGCCATTCAGTTCATCCCAGGATGGAAAAACACCCAGAGCTCTGAAATAAGGAGAAGGCTTTAAAAACAAAGCCACCAAACTTATCTCACTGGTTTTAGAATTTATAACAGCCATAAGGAATATCCTAACCCACACTGCGGTGTGCACTTTGGAACTAAACTACTTAGTCCTTGGCTTGATTTGATGTGAGAAAAGGAGTTTGTACTAACTGAGACCCAGTTCTCCCATTTTCTGGGGGTTGGGCACAAAAAAGACAGACAGAGTTCTGCTGTTGTTAAGCGCTGTCGAGTCGGTTCCGACCCATAGCAACCCTGTATAGGGTTTCCAAGGAGCAACTGGTGAGCTTGAACCACTGACCATGTGGCTCAAACAACTTTGCAGTCCAGCACATTATCCCACAGTGCCACCCACAACTCTAACAACAGAGCAGAACTGCCCAATTGGGTTTCCTAGCATAATGGTTACAAATCAGACTGTTAACCTCAAGGTCGGCAGTT
>NW_006408748.1:1208488-1236655 GCF_000296735.1 Chrysochloris asiatica | reverse complement strand
TCCTTAAATATAATAGTGGTCTTGTTAAATGCCATTGAGTCAGTAGTACTGAGTTTCTCAGGAGCACCTGGTGGGTTTGAATCATCAACCTTTCAGTTGACAGTGCAGTGCTTATCCTATAATACTATGCCAGGATCCCTAAAATAAAATAAGGCACAGGAATTTTTTTAAAAGTTCAAATCAACTTCAACCCAGGCAATTCTTACAAAGCCAAACAAATGTGCTCTCGAAGGTGGAGTTAATTTTTAAACCTCTGGAGCGGTAGAAGAGAGCTTTGGCCTGGGTGGTAAGCAAGGTGTCTATAAAGGCAGACTTTAACCTGGAGGTATGCAGTAACAAGAGGAAGTCTTCAGAGGTAGATACCTTTTGAAGTATCCCTTTTACTCAATGGCCCCTGTAACTACATCTATGATCCACAGGTAAGACTGATCCTGAACTCAGTTGATTAAAATTCTATGCTTGTTAATTTGGGATCAGGACTGAGATATTTTGGTTTAGCTTAAGCTGGTTGTTTGACTTTGTTGTTGTTGTTGTTAGATGCCATTGAGTTGGTACCGACTCATAGCGACCTTATGCACAGCAGAACGAAACACTGCTTGATCCTAGGCCAACCTCACTACTGTTGCCACGCTTGAATCCACTGATGCTGCCACTTTGCCAATCCATCTCACTGGGGGTCTTCCTCCTTTTCTCTGACCCTCCACTTTACCAAACACAATATCCTTCTTCAGTGACTGGTCCCTTCTAACAATATGTCCGAAGTATGAGAGATGAAGTTTGGCCAGATGAAAACTCGGGATCTGTGCAGTGACCATATTCTAGCCACCATACAGACTAACAATCAGAGAAAGCAGAGTGAGCTAAACACAGGAGATCCTCAGAGAGGAGCGGTTAGGATTCCTGATAGCTTCTCAGCTCCTGGCATGTTCCTATCATTGGGGTCCATGAGATTCCCACACCGTCTCATATACATTTTTTAATGCTTTGTTCATTTGATGTATGTCCAGAGCCTTGTAGATTGCCTGACATATATAATAAATGCTCAATAAAAAATAAATAAATAAATAAATGACTGAAATTCCATTGGTTTCTTAAGTTTTTGTTACTTGCAACCAGAGTCCTGTATAGATGAGTGGACCCACAGATTACCTTTATTATCTGGGAGCACATTCTAGAAAACAAGGCAAGAGTATATTGTGTTGTTGTTGTTGTTTTTAAGTGCTGTGGAGTTGATTTTGACTCATAACGACCCTGTATAGGGTTTCTGAGGCTTTATATCTTAGTGGGTCCAGAAAGCCTCATCTTTCTCCTGCGGAGTGGTTGGTGGGCTCTAACCTTGTAACCTTGTGGTTCACAGTCCAGGGCTTATCATATGGAGCCAACCGTGTTCCCAAGACTACATTTGTTGTTCAGTGCCGTCGAGTCGGTTCCAACCCATAGTGACCCTGTATAGGGTTTCCAAGGAGCTGTGGGTGAGCTTGAACCACCGACCTTGCAGTTCATATGGCTTTGCAGTCTGGCTCATTAACCCACAGCTCCACATCAGGACTCCAAGACTACACTAGAAGTTAGCTATATGGAGAATTACAGTTCTTACGCACACAAAATGAGACGCAGTTAAAGAAGAAGTGAAAGATTCCTCCAGAGGTTGGGGATTCTGTAACATGGTACCCGAGGCTGGCCCACTGGCCCTTTTCCCTTACAGTTTTCCATGTGATGGCCATGTGAAACAATTTTGACCAACAAATGGAAATGCTATAAATGGAAATGCTTTTACTTTTAGGATAAAAGACACAGTGAAGGCTGCTGTTAAATATCTCCCCCACTCTTCTTGTTGCCTTCAATATGGACATGGTGTTTGAAACCAAGCAGCCATTTTTCTGCCAGGAGGGAAAGGCCAAGGATTTAGAGTCACTGATCTGGAATTGCTGAACTACCAAAACCAGTGTGGATATCTGCCTCTCCACTCTTTTCTTTTTTTTTTTTTTCATATTCAAATTTTCACAGGGGGCCTTTATTTCACAAAACTGCTCTATTAAAATGATTTTCTATATACCACGTTTACATCCATGATGTGTCTCTTGTGGCGCTGTGGGAGAATGCACTGGACCGCAAGGTTGGTGGTTCAAATTCACTAGCAGTTCCTTGGAAATCCTATACAGGTTCACCATGAGTCAAAGTGCCTTGATGGCACTTAGCAGTACGTTTACATCTATGACGTATTTTCGTGAAAAGCCACTGGCAAATGCACAAATCACTTCTTTCACTTGGAGGCTACACATGTGAGCTGATGTTGTTGGGTCTGCACATCAGGAGCAGGCGTCCCGCGTCCTCCACTGTCCTGTTCAGGCAGCTTCCGAGTATGTGTTTTTGGGTAGTTTCCCCAGCCCATCACTAAATCAATAAACCTGCCTCTCAAAACCATGGTCTACCTGGAATGAAGTCTGCCGGCATCAGGAAAGACAGAGGAACAAAGAATCCAAGCAAGAATTTCAGGAAGCAATGTCAAAATGAGTTCCGTAGGAGTCTCCTACCGGTGTTGTAACAAACTATCACAAATGTATTATCTTACAGTCCTGCCTGTCAATGGTCCAGACCTGGCACTCGCTGGGCTGTGAGTCAAGGTGAACAGGTTGCCTCCCTTCCTGCAGGCTCTAAGAGAGAATTTTTTTTTTTTCTTATAAAGGTTTTATTGTGACTTGAGTGATCGTTTACATGGCAGAATGTTGGTTTTGCACTCAACCAATCATAGTTTGTTTCATTGCAATGATTACAATCCCCTCTGTGCACTATCAGTTAACAGTATTTGCCTCTATTCCCACTTTTGTTGTTTTTTGGTGTACATAAAAACATACAAGAATAGATCATTGTTTGAACAGCCTAGGGGCACATTTTGTAGGCCATCGAGGGGAGAATCCTTTCATAAATCTTTTCCAGTTTCTAAAGGTCGCCTGCATTCCTGGGCTCCTGGCCCCCTTAAGGGACTGGCTGAGTGGTTGTCACATCACTCACTGACCCTGGCTGGTGGGCCTCCCTCCTTCCTCCACATTTAGAGACTTGATGTGATTACACTGGGCCACACCAGGAGTCTTTTTGCTAGGTGAGAAAAAAATAAAGTGCTATTTGGTTAATTACTATAACTTGCATTCCTGATTCACCAAGTAACCATCAAAAAGCATCCATCAGTGTTGAGTACTGGCCAAGTGAAAAGATTTGGGAAATGAAATTATTTGTGTTTAACTCTAGACTTTGTCATTTAGGGTTACAAGTTACACAGCCTCTTTTAAGTCTTTACTTACTTATTACAAAATGCAAGTTATGGTCAGACTATACCTCACAGAATTGTTGTGAAATGTAGAAAACAGTAATTTATATGAAGTTGTGAGCACAGTATGGTGTCTGGCCCAGAACCAATACGCTTAAATATTAGCTAGTAATGATAAAAAGAAGAAAATACAATTTTCAGACCAACAAGCAGAAAGGTTTGAAAGTTGGCAGACATTTAGTTCTGTCTTGAAACACTGAAAAGCTTGTTAACAGAAATGGAAATACTCGTGACAGTCTGCTTTCGTTTTTAGTGTCTCCATTGATTTACTTCACTTCAGCAATGGCAGCCAATGGTAATTTTATACCATCATGAAGACAGATGTAGCTCAGTGATTAATATATTATTTATATCATTCTTTCATGAGGCAAATCACTACCTATGTGATTAGGGAGAGTTAATACACTTAGGGGTGACAACGTCTGACTCAGATTTACAGTGTTTAATATGCTCTGACAGCTGGTAATTAACTAGCAAATGGAAATAGATGTCAGATGAGTCTAGAACTTTTTGCACTGTAATAAATGATGACTTCAATTGCCTTATTAATAAAGTTCTTTGACATTGAGATGTTCCTTCTTGATCAGCTGCAAAGAATATTTGCCAGCAACAACTAACAGTATGCACATTCAACATAAAAACCTTAGAAACGAAATGTTAAACATGTATCATAAACATATTCCTTCATGAATATGGTCTCTACTTTACGTGGTTTTAATGTCACACATTTATGATGTCATAAAGTAAGAAGCATGGGACTACTTGGATCATCTACGACTAAAGCCAAAAAAACCATCAAACCCATTGCTATCGGGTTCATTCTGACTCCTAGCAACTCTGTTAGACCAAGCAGAGATGACGCATAGGGCTTCCAAGGCTGTGATCTTTATGGAAGCCAAGGGCCCCATCTCTCCCCCAGGGAACAGCTTTCAGTTAACTAACCTGTCAGCATCTGAGTGCTTGACCAGTGCACTCCCAGGACTCCCTTCTATTCTGAAGCTTTTTTCTCACCACCAACTCTACCCTCTTGTGTAACCTCAACACCCAACAGTAACTTAACATCCTAACTCACAGAAGAAAACAAGACATCAGATGAGAATTCCAACAACTTCCTGCCCTGTCCCTATAAACTCTCAGAAGAATGACCCCATACAGTAACAACAGCAAATCAGACTTGGCATGATTCAAAGGCATTTCCAAAATTCGACTACTGATGATTCAAATGTCCGTATCCACTGTGTGGAGTCCTGGTATAGTGCTGTAGGGTAAACAATGAACTGTAAGGTCGGCAGTTCAGATCTACCAGCTGCTCCTCAGAAACCCTATACATACAGGGTTGCTATGAGTCGGAACCGACTAGACAGCATTAAACAAACAAACAAATAAACAAACTCATTGTATGGTCCCAAGAATATGACAGAATGCATGATTTCATCAGTTTCAAGGTTCTTTACAGTTAAACAGAAGAAATTTTCATGTATTAATAACACATCTGCAGGTCTTTAGCATTAAATAGAAAATACATGCATTTTAGGTCCTGGTGTGGCGCTGTGGGTTAATACATCAGACTGCAAAGTTGTTTGACCTGTAAGGTTGGTGGTTCAAACTTACTAGCTGCTCTTTGGAAACCCTATATAGGGTCGCTATGGGTTGGAATCGACTTGATGGCACTTAACAAAAACAAGATCAAATGCAGTGAGCTGAATAAGTATGGTGCTGAATAAGTATTGGACTGGTAACCACAAGGCTGGCAGCTCAAACCTACCAGTCACTCTCAGAAACCCTATACAAGGTGGCTACGTGTTAGAACCGACTGGATGGCACATAACAACAACATCAAGTTCAGAGTTATCATTGGATAGGAAAAAACAAAAACACTACCGTCAAAATATTTGTAAACCTTAGAATCCTACAGAATGCAAAGGACTTTAGCAGTTAGATGAAACATACATGCACTTATCTTAAAGGTGAAGGTTCAACCTAACTGGTCTATTTCCTTGAGTAAATGAAGAATCAGATAGTTGTACAACTTGTATCCAGGGATGTGGGAGATATGATATCGGAAATCAAACCCTACTTGCTTTCCGTATGGGAGACCTGCGTTTGAGTCACCTCAAATGCAGCCACCTCCCATCTGTCAGCGGAGGCCTGCTTGTTGTTATGATGCTGAATATGTTTCAATGGAACTTCCAAACTGAGACAGACTAGGTAGATCTCTTCTAAAAACCAGTCGGTGAAAATCCAATGGCTCACAATTGTCTAGTTGGTAACCTATCGTGTAGATGGCGGAGAGGAGCAGGCAAAGCTTCAATATACTGTGCATGGGGCCACCATGAGTTGGAACTGACTTGCTGGCAGTTAACAATCAGAACATCGACTCATGACAGGGGATCAACAAAGGGACTTAATATGATAGTTGTTTGTGGTTTTTTGTTAAGTGCCATTGAGTCGATTCTAACCCATAGCGACCCTGCATAGATAGGGTTTCCAAGGAGCACCTGGTGAGCTTGAAGCACCGACCTTGCAGTTCAAACGACTTTGCAGTCTGATGCATTATCCCACAGCGCCACGCCAGGACTCCAATGTGATAGTTGGTGGGATGCAAATTGCTTTGAATGCCTATAACTCTGGAGTCCATGTCTGCCCACTATCTGATGAACATGATCTCAGTTATTTCCAGCTACTTTTCTTCCCTCGTTGGTATGTACCATTCAACTCTGGGAAGATTGAAAATGAACTGTTAACCCCAAAAAATCAAACCTACTACCAGCAAGTCAGTTTCCGACTCAGTGACCTTATATAGGGTTTTTGAGACTATAAATATTTACGGGGGCAGGCAGTCTCATCTTTGTCCAATGGAGCTGCTGGTGAGTTTGAACCACTGACCTTGTGACTAGCAATCCAGTGCTTATCTTACAGCACCACCATACGTTGTAGTTTTTCAGTGTTGTCAAGTTGGTTCCAACTCATAGCGATCCTGTCTAGGGTTTCCAAGGAACAACTGGTGGTTTTGAACTGCTGACCTTAGTCCAGTGCTTATCCTATGGCACCATACCAGGATTCTACATCACTATATGGAAAGGTTTAAATCATCAAAGCCAGGCAATGATTATTTTTGTAAATATTATATATTTTCGGCACTACTAATATTTAAGGGATTTGGCCTTAATTATTAAAGTGACAAATGTTTAAAACCAATTTAAAATGATAATTGAATCATTAGCTTGTTTTTTTTTTTAAATTGAAATCTTCCTACATTCATGCATAGTATTATAACATTTAGAAGTGTAAAAGAGCTAAACAGGAGATTTCAAATGGCAGCTTGAGAAGACAAAGTACTATAAAGCAATGTGCACACATTTGGAGTTAGAAAACCAAAAGGAATGAACATGTTCAACATTTCTCAAGCAGAAAGAACTGAGGAAAAAATTCAAGGCACAATTTGCAGTACTGAAGGATTCTATGGACAAAATATTAAACGATGTAGGAAGCATCAACAGAAGATGGAGCGAATAACCAAGTTTACCGTACCAAAAATGATAGGTTGACATTCAAACATTTCAGGGGATTGCACACAAACAAGTACTGACGATAAGAAAGCTAGTACCATGATTTCAGGTCCTGACTTTAGAGTGTTTATTTGTATATAATGTGACAGTACATGCGCGTGTTAGATTAAGTCACAATCCAAATGCTACCTACATTCCAACAAAATACATGCTGTCATTCTACTTATCCTAGGAAAGTCGTACTCTGGAGGCAGTGATTATGAGCTCCCCCATTATCTGTATCTCTACAAACACTCGATGCTTTGTAATTAGCAAACTGAGTGGCAAAAATGGGCTTTAATTGGTAAACATGGTGGACTGCTAACTAGCATTCTAAATGGTTCTGTTGTTGTTGTTAGGTGCCGTCCAGTCAGTTTGAACTCATAGCAACCCTATGAAGGGTTTCTGAGGCTGTAAATAAGGAGCTCTGGTAGTGTAGTGGTTGCGAATCGGGCTGCAAACCTTAAGGGCAGCAGTACGAAACTATCAGTTGTTCCATGGAAGAAAAATGAGGCTTTCTGCTCCCGTAAAGATTTACAGCCTTGGAAACCCAGTACAGGGTTGCTATGAGTCAGAAGCGACTCCACGGTACATCACAACAATGATGAGGCTGTAAATGTCTACAGGAGCAGAAAGCCTCATCTGTCTCCTGTGGAGCACCTGGTGGGTTTGAACTGCCAACCTTGTGGTTAGCAGTCCAGTACGTATCTGACAGCACTACCAGCCTTCTTTCAAGATGTATAGATTGTTAAAAACATATATATATATATTAGAGATTATTCCTGCCTTTATATGAATAGGGTATCCGAAAGGGTTTCACCCTGGGCTAAATGGTCTTCTCTCCAGCTATAAATTCTGGGCAATTCTGAGTGATAAAGGAAATTGGGCTGTGCAATGGTTAAGTTTTTGGCTGGGAAATGAAATGCAGTTATTTAGAATCCACCCAGTGGTTCTGCAGAAGAAATAGCTGGTGATCTGCTTCCGTAAAGATGACATCCAAGAAAACCCAAAGGGGGCAGTTCTACTCAGTTCCATACAGCAGCACCATCTTCCCTCTGCAACCTAGCTTTGCCTTGACTGAGCCACTCACAGAGGTGGTGAGAACGCCTACGGTCAGGGTCCTGAATTGCTCTGACATTTCTGTTAATAAATGCTGAATTTTAAAATGTCTGTGTGGAACTTGCTTTCATTGCATAATACGGTGGTGAGATTGTGGGGGTAACTCTCGTCACCTCTACTTCTGCAGGGCTACTACTATCAGAGAGATGCTAAGAGCTATGCAGAGCCAATCTGGCTTAGCGACAGGAGCCTTCCAGACTGCCTCCTTGGCCTCTGGTCTTTATTTAGACACAACACCTGGGCAATCTCAGCTCTTCCATTTCTCAAACAACCATGCACATGCTCATTGGCCATGCATCTCTATTGCCTCTGGGCTCCAAACCATTATAACCAAGTGCCCACCAAATTATCTTCACTTAGATGTCCCGTGGCATCCTCAAAACTGAACTCATCACCTTCTCAATGCCATCCCCCATCTCACACTCAATTAGGATTTCTTGTGTCCTGCTGTCATTGTGGTTGTTAAGTGCTATGGAGTTAATTCCAAGGAGCAGTTGGTGGGTTTGAACCACCCACTCTGTGGTTAGCAGTCAAGTGCTTATCCTGCAGCACCACCCCAGAACTCCATGTCCTGGTGTTAGTGGCTCCCAAGCACTGTCTCACAGCCCCACTGTGAGAGTATCATCTGGGAGAACTTACTGAAAACACAACCCTAGCTTCCACTACGATCTTTTGAATGAGAATCTCTCAAACTAGAGCTCAGGAATCATGTTTTCCAGATGACTCTAATGCATCATCAGATTTGGGAGTCACTCCCCTACATAACCAAATGGCATTTTGGTCCAGTCAAAAATTGGGTGTCACTGTGTTGGGAAGGTTTAAAAGGGGAAATACATAAAATTGGAGTAAATGCTACTCTGTACTCAAGAGCAAAGATGTCCATTTAAGGACTAAGGTGTGCCTGACACAAGCCATGCCTGGTATTTTCAATAGCCTCATATGGATATGGAAGTTGGACAGTGAATAAGGAAAACCGTAGAAGAATTGATGCATTTGAGTTATGGTGTTGGAGGAGAATATTAAAAGTAACATGGACTGCCACAAGAGCAAATGATCTGTGTTTAAAGAAGTACAGCCAGAGTGCTCCTTGGAAGCCAGGATGGATAGACTTGGTCTTTCGCATGCTACAGACATTTTGTCAGGAGGGACCAGTCCCTGTAGAAGGAGATCATGTTGGGTAAAGTGGAGGGTGGAAGAAAAAGAGGAAGATCCCTAAAGAGTTGGACTGGAACTGTGGCATCAACAATGGGCTCCAAAGTAGCAATGATTGTGAGGTTGGCACAGCACTGGGCAGTGTTTTATGTTGTGCACAGAGTTGCTGTGAGTTGGTACCTACTCGATGGCACTTAAGAACAACTACTCACTTTGTTATTGCTGTGTGTTGTCAAGTCAGTTCTGACTCATAGCAGCCTGTATAGGGCTTCCAAGAGTGGCTGGTGGGCCTGAACCACCGACCTTGTGGCCCACAGCCACCACACCAGGACTCATTCTGTTTGTTGTTGTTAAGTGCTGTTGAGGCAGTTCCAACCCATAGAAACCTGTATAGGGTTTCCGAGGGGCGGCTGATGAGCTTGAACTGCAAGATCAGTAATTCAAACCAACTTTGCAATTGAAATTGACTTTGCAGTCCAGTGCATTAACCCACAGTGGCACACCAGGGTTCCCTCTGTTTAGGAGGCAGAAACCTGCTATCAGTGTGTAGTGGCCTGTGTTCCCTCTTCTTTGTCTCTCTTAACAGCAATTTTATGGCTTGTTAACATTTTACTTTTCTTTTTCTGCAGAGAGAACCATCAAGTGAGATTCTATATTTTCCACTGAGAACATTTTTAGTGGTAACTAAAAGAAAGTTTTGGAGTCTTGGCGTGGCACTGTAGGAGACACATTAAACCGCCAGGGTCGGTTTGAACCACACAAGTGGTTCAAACCAATCAGCAGCTCACAGGAAACCCTATACGGGGTTGCTATGAGTTGGAATCAACTAGACAGCACTTAACAACAACAAAAGAGGATTTTGGAGTTTTTTCCTTCTCCGTAATTGGCCATATGTGTTAGTATTGGACAGTGTTACTGCTATTTGCCTTTGAGTGGGCTCAGACTCATGGTGATCCCATGTAAACTGGATGTCACATTAGCTAGTTCTGTGTTATCGTCATCATCATCAGTGTGAGCCCACTGGTGATGTCATGGGTCAATGCCTCCACTTTATTAAACATGCCAGGAGCCCAGCTTAGACGTCTGTATTGGTGTGGCACAAGGCACAAATAGGAGGACGGTGGTCTATCTTATCCCCAGAGAGACAAAGGCTCAGGCACTGAGGGAAGGAGCACTGAGTTGTGCCTCTGTTTTCCTGAAGGTAGTAGGTATGTAAGGGCTAACATACTTACCTGAATGGTTGCTAGCTCCACAGTGAACCTGCAATTCTGCATTGGAACTTACAGAAACGTTAACTTACTGAGGGTAGAACCAAGATGTATTATTAATTGGGACTCGTTATGTTGGATATCACAAGTTCTTCTGTTTACTACAGGGAAGGCCTGGACAAGTCCTTGAACTTCTCTGAGCCTGGCTGCCTCCTCTGTCAATTGGGGCTAATAATACCTACCTCAGAGCCTCAGAGAACTGGTGTGTCCAATGAACACAATATATAAAAGAGTTTGCCCAGTGCGTGGCGCACAGGGCATGCCCAATAATTGGTGCCTGTTCTTATTATTGAAAGAGCCCTTGTGGTGCAGTGGTTAAGCGCTCAGTTGGGAACCAAAAAGGCAGCAGTTTGGACAGTCACTCCAAAGGAGAATGATGTAGCAGTCTGTGTCCATAAAAATGCCCCCAATCCACTGTTGTCAAGTCAGTTCCAAGACCTAGCATGCCTGTGACTGGAGCAGAGCTGCTGCATGGGCTTCTTTAAGGAAGCAGACGGTCTCATCGTTTCCCTGTGGAGTGGCTGATAGGCGCGGATAGCTGACCTTTCATTTGCAGTCAAGCACTTCACCACTGTGCCACCAGGCTCTGGCTCCATAAAGATTTGTTGTTGTTGCTGTTAAGTGCCGTTGAGTTGGTTCTGACTCATAGCAATCCTGTGTAGGGTTTCTGAGGGGCTGCTGGTGGGTTTGAATCACCAATCTTGCAGTTCAAATGGACCTTGCGGTCCAGTGCATTACCCTGCAGTGCCATACCAGGACTCCTCATAAAGATGAGAGCCTTGGGAGCCCTCGGGACAACACTCCTCTGTGCTATAGGGTTGCAAATGAGTCCGAATGAACTAGATGGCAGTAAGTTTGCTTTTGATGCTCTTAACTGCATGTGAAAGTTGAACAATGATGCGCTCCAACTATAGAATTGGAGAACATTGAATGTACTGTGTAGTGCCAGAAGAATGAATAAGTCAGCATGAGAAAGAATACAACCAGAATGTTCCTCAGAAGCAAGGATGGCATGACGTCAACCTGCTTACTTTGGACACGTCGTCAGGAAAAGCCAGTCACTAGAGAGGGCATCAGGGTAACACAGAGGGTCAACAGGAATGACAGAAACCCTGAGTGTGATGGACTATGGGCACAACAGCTGCTACAGTGGGCTCAAACATGACAATGACGCTGAAGATAGCTTAGGACTAGGCTCGGTTTCATTCCATGATATCTAAGGTCAGGAGATGGAGCAGACTCGATGACAACTAATAAGAAAAACATTATTATTAATGCTAATACAATTATGAAAATATAAATATGATGAGAAATTTGCCCTTTATATGTGCTATCTCACCACACACATGGGTCAGAGATGGGTGTATTATATTTTAACTCCCAAGCCCCACCCGTAAGACTTTAGCACAAAGCTATGCCTGTGGTACCTAGGAGTCAGAATTTAGAAGGAAGTGGATGGGATGAGCTGCTCCTACCGGATTAGTCTGTTCTTTCAGGGGTATTTCGGATCCAGGTTCTGCTTCAAGGTTAACGGCATCCACACACTCGGCAAGTGTGTCTTCGGTCACTTCTCCATTGAAGAGGAGCTCCACAGGCTGCTCAGGGTGCCTGGAGTCAGGAGTCACTGTACTCTGAACAGCTACATCCTCATGCACATCTGCTCCGGGGTCAGCTGGTGTTGGCTCCTTTGAAATCGTAGCTGAATCACAGTGCAGTTCTGCATCATCAGGTAAAGAATCATCATTGGTTGGCTCCGTAATTTCTGCATTGTTTCCAGAGGCAAAACAGTCACTGCCATTATCAGACATCTTAATATCTATTCAACAGAAGGAAAAACAAATACTGTATGAGTTCATTTCAATAGTTACGCTTCAATTCTAAGTTATGAACATTTTAATTAAGTCTTCTTGTTAAGTGCTGTTGAGTCGGTTCTGACTCATAGCGACCCTGAATAGGGATTTTGTGGAGCAGCTGGTAGATCTGAACTGCTGACCTTGTGGTTTACAGTCCAGTGCTGATCCTACAGTGCCACACCAGGATTTCTTGTACAAATAAGATCCTGTGTGTAAACTTGTGGTAGACTGAACAACGGCCCTTAAATCCTGGAACCTGCGAGTGTTTAGCTTATACGTCATTGTTGTTGTTAAATGTTGCTGAGATGGTTCTGATTCATAGTGACTCTGTATAGGGTTTCTGAGGACCAGCTGGTGGACTTGGACTGCCAACCTTATTGTTAGAAATCCAGTGCTTATCTATAGCAAAAGGAAATTTGCAGGTGTTACTAAATTAAAGATTTTGAGAAAGAGAGAGAATTCTGGATTATCTAGGTGGGTCTGAATCTAATTACAGTTTTTTTTTATCAGAGTGAGGCAAGGAAGATGGACTAAGAGGTAAAGGTGGTGTGACGACAAAAACAGAGACTGGAGTAATGTGCTGTGAAGATAATGAAAGAGGCCACAAGCCAAGGAAAACAAACAACTACTAGAAGCTGAGAACAGCAAGGAAACAAGTCTCTCCTCACAGTCTCCGAAGAAGCCAGGACTGCCAACAGTTGGACTTCAAACCTAATGAAACTAATTTCAGCTGCTGAGTTCTAGAACTGTTCAAGAATAACCTGGGTTGCTTCAATTTTGCTAACTGGCTGGTAATTTGTTATAATAACAATAGGAAACAAAGACAAATCAATGGTACTATCTTTAAGCTTTTCTGGATTACTTATCATGAAGTTATATATATATATATGTATATACTTGGTGTGGTGCTGTGGGTTAATGCGCCAGACTGCAAAGCTGTTTGAACTGCAAGGTCGGCAGTTCAAGCTCACCAGTTGTTCCTCGGAAACCCTATACAGAGCTGCTATGGATCAGAACCAACTCGATGGCACTTCACAACAACAACAAATATATATATATAAAGGCATGGAGAAAATCCTTTGCATCTGTAAATTTATTTAATCTCGTTTTATTAATTTGAAGCAATTATGAAAAGTCCTTGGATGGTTCAAAAGATTAAGAAGGATATCATGTTTGGTAAGGTGGAGGGTCAGAAAAAGAGGAAGACCCCCAACGAGATGGATTGGCCAAGTGGCAGCATCGATGGGCTCAAGCATGGCAACAGTAGTGAGGTTGGCCCCGGATCGGGCAGTGTTTCGTTCTGCTGTGCATAAGATTGCTATGGGTTGGTACGGACTCGATGGCACCTAACACCAACAACAACCAGCAGGAAGGATGGTGGTTTGAACTCACCTTTCCTCAGAAGTTCCCTCAGAAGCTAGGCCAGGTGATTTGCTTCTGAAAGGTCACAGCCTTATAGACACCTTACGGAGTAGTTCTACTCTGCACACATCGAGTTGCCGTGAGTTCAAAGTTGTCAAGGACGTCATTCTTCTTGGATCAACTACCAACCCTCATGGAAGCAGCAGTCAAGAAATCAGATGATGTATTGCATTAGGTAAATAACATACAAATACAAAATCTGTCATCAGAAATCCAGAAGACTAATACTAAGATTTCAGAAATGGACACTACATTGAAAGGGCAAAGGAGGAGATTTGAAGCAATGGAATCCTGAATTAGTGAGCTTGAAGATAAATCTCTCAATGCCACTATGCAAGAACAATCAGGAAAAGAATAAAAAAAAACCACAAAAAAAACAACGAAGAAAGCCTAAGAGTTATGTAAGACATCTTGATGAGGAATAACTTACAGGTGATCAGAGTCCCAAAACAAGAATAGAAAATAAAAAGCACAGAGAAAATTGTTGTAGAGTTGTTGGAAGAAAACTCCCCGAATGTCATGAAAGACAAGAATATAAGCTGAATGAACCCCAAACAGGATAGATACCAAAAGAAAATCACTAAGACATATCACAATCAAACTTTTCAAAGCCAAAGACAAGGAAAGAATCCTGAGAGCAGCTCGGGAAAAACAAAAAGTTACCTACAAAGGAGAACTAATAAGATTAAGCTCTAATTTCTTAGCAGAAACCATGCAACCAAAAAGGCAATGGATGACATATACAAAACTCTGAAAGGAAAAAAATAGCCAACCAAGAATCATATACCCAGGAAGGTTGTCCCTTAAATAGGATGGCAAAATTAGGACATTTCTAGATAAACAGAAATTAAAGGAACTTAATGGTATATGCATTGCATTATATCCCCAAAACTATAGGACTCCTGGTGTGGTACTGTAGGATCAGCACTGGACTGTGAACTACAAGGTCGGCAGTTCAAACCTACCAGCTGCTCTTTGGAAACTCTGTACAGGGTTGCTATCAGTCAGAATCGACTCAACAGCACTTAACAACTATAGGATAAGACTGGACTACTAACGTCAAGTCCAAACCACCAGCTATTCCTCAGAAATCCTATATAGGGTTGCTATGAGTTGGAATAGATTTGTTGGCACTTAACAACAACATTATTCTAAAAACAAAACAACTTCCTCCTCAACTAGTAGTTCATATAAATAGATGAACTGGTATTGGTCATTCTGAATCTGACAGACATATGGTTTAATACAGTAGGAATGACAAATTGAAGAGGAGTGGAGTCACATTCACCATCAAAAAGAGCATTTCAAGATCTATCTTGAAGTATAATGCTTTCTGTGATAGGAAAATATCCACATGCCTACAAGGAAGATGAGTTAATACCACTATTATTAAAATCTGTGCACCAACCACTAAGCCCAGTGATGATGAAATTGAAGAATTCTACCAACTTGGTTAATCTGAAATTGACCAAGCCTGCAATCAAGATGTATTGATATTGGTTGGAATGCAAAGGTTGGCAATAAAGAGGAAGGATCAGTGATAAGAATGATGCTGGAGATTGCATGATAGAATTTTGCAAGGCCAATGACCTCATCATTGCAAAAACCTTTTTAAAAAATCATAAAAGATGACTATAAACATGGACCTCACCAGATGGAATACACAGAAATCAAACTGACTACACTTGTGGAAAGAGACAGTGGAAAAAAAATCCATATTATCAGCCAAAACAAGGCCAGGGGTAGAATGTGGATTAGACCATAAATTGCTCATATGAAAATTCAGGCTGAAGCCGAAAAAAACTAAAACAAGTCCACAAGAGCCAAAATTTGACCACAAACATGTTGCTGTTGTTAAGTGCTGATGAGTTGATCCCAACTCACAGCGATCTTGTATATGGTTTCCAAGGAGTGGCTGGTGAGCTTGAACTGTTGAACAAGGTCAAACAGACCTTGCAATCTAGTGCTTTATCCTACAATGCCAAACCAAGACTCATCCTACCTTAATTTAGAGATCATCTTAAGAAGAGATTTGATGCATTAATGACTAAAGACCAGGAGAGGTGTGTGATAACATCAAGAACAACATACAGGAAGAAAGCAAAAGGACATTGGTGTGCCACAAAATCGGTTCTGACTCATAGTGACCCTACATAGAGGTTCTGAGGCTGTAAATCTTTACGGGAGCAGAACGCCTCATCTTTCTCCCTCAGAATGGCTGGAAGTTTCAAACTGCTGACCTTGAGGTTAGCAGCCCAACTCATAACCATTCTGCTACTTGATGTTGTTAAGTACCGTGGAGTCGGTTCCGACTCATAGTGACCCTGCAGAGGGTTTCTGAGGCTGTAAATCTTTACAGGAGCAAAATGCCTCATCTTTTTCCCACGAAACTGCTGGTAGTGTTGAACTGATGACCTTGAGGTTGGCAGCCTGACTCATAACCACCATGCTACCAGAGCTCCTTACTATGCTACTGTTGTTGTTAAGTGCCATCAAGTTGGTTCCAACTCATAGTGACCCTGTATAGGGTTTCTGAGGCTGTAAATCTTTACAGGAGCTGAAAGCCTCATCTTTCTCCCACAAAGCAGCTGGTAGTTTCGAACTGCTGACCTTAAGGTTTGCAGCCCGATTCATGCTACCAGAGCTTCTTAAAAGGACATTAAGAAGACAAAAAAGAAGGATGTCAGAAAAAACTCTGAAACTTCCTCTCCAGCATAGAGATGCTAAAGAAAATGGAAGAAATGAGGAGGTAAATGAGCAAAACAGAAAATTTCAAAGGGCATCTTAAGAAGACAAAATCAAATATAATAACAAAATGTGCAAAGATCTGGTTTTAGAAAACCAAAAGGAAAGAATATGCTCAACATTTCTCAAGATGAAAAGAACTAAAGAAAAATTTCAAGCCTCAACTTGCAATATTGATGGTTTCTAGACTCAATGGCATTTAACAAAAACAACTATTAAATTATGCAGAAAACATCAAACAAGGATGAAAGGAATACATAGAGTGAGTGAACCATAAAGAAATGGACAAGGTTGAAGCATTTCAAGTGGTAGCATATAATTAAGAGCCAATGGTACTGAAGGAAGAAGTCCAAAGTGCACTGAAGACATGGCCAAAGAACAAGGCTCCGGGAATTGATAGAACACAAATTGAAATCTTTCAACAAACTGATATGGCATTAGATGCAATCACTCATCTATGCCAAGGAATTTAGAAGACAGCTACCTGGTCAATTAGTTGTAAGACATTCATATCTGTGCTCATTCCAAAGAAAGGTGATCTAACAGAATGCAGAAATCATTAGACAATATAATTAATATCATATGCAAGTAAAATTTTGCTAAAGATAATTGAAAATAGATGAGACAGTACATTGACAGGACACAAGAGGTTTAAGCCTGACTCAAATGAGGGATATCCTTGCTGATGTCAGATGGATCTGGACTGAAAGCGGAGAGTAACAGAAAGATCTTTACCTGTGCTTTATTGACTATGCAAAGGCTTTCAATTGTGTGTATCATGACAATCTATGGACAATATTGCAGAGAACAAGTATTCTGGAACACTTAATTGTGCTCATGATGAACCTGTACATAGACCAAGAGGTAGTCATTCAAACAGAACAAGGGAACACTGGATGATTTAAATTCAGGAAAGGTGTGCACCAGTGTTGTATTTTTCACCATACTTATTCAACCTGTATGCTGTGCACATATTATGAGAAGCTAGATTATGTGAAGAACAGTACCACATCAAGATTGGAGGAAGACTCAGTAACAACCTGTGATATGCAGATGATACAACCTTGCTTGCTGAAAGCCAAGAGAATTTAAAATACTTGCTGATGAAGAGCAAAGATCACAGCCTACAGTATGGGTTGCACCTCAATGTAAAGAAAACAAAAATCCTCACAGCTGAACCAATAAATGACATCATGATAAATGGATTGAAGTTGTCAAGGACTTCATTTTGATTGGATCCATGATCAACATTCAAGGAAGCAGCAGTCAAGAAATTAAATGGCATATTGCATTAGGCAAATCTGCTGCACAGGACCTCTTTTAAGTGTTCAAGAGCAAAGATTTAAATGTGAGGACTAAGGAGCTCTGGTAGCGTAGTGGTTACGAATCGGGCTGTGAACCGCAAGCTCAGCAGTTCGAAACTACCAGCGGTTCCGCGGGAGAAAGAGGAGGTGTTCTGCTCCCGTAAAGATTTACAGCCTTGGAAACCCTGTGCAGGGTCACTATGAATCGAAACCGACTCCTCGGCACTTAACAACAACGTGTGCCCGACCCAAGCCACATTATTTTCATTTGCCTCATAGGCATGCAAAAGTTAGTCAATGAGTAAGACAGATGGTAGAATAATCAATGCATTTGAATTTTGGGTTGAAGCACCATGGGCTACCAGAAGAACAAAGCAAAACTGTCTTGGAAAAAGTATAACTAGAATGCCCCTCAGAAGCTAGGATGGTGAGTCTTCATGTCTCCTACTTTGGGTATGTTATCAGGAATGACCAGCCCCTTGGAGATCTGACCCATGTCTGACTTCAGAGAACTATCTACAAAATCACATGCTTCTCCTCTCACATTCAACCAGTGACCAACCCTAGGGGCTCTTTATTCAGAATCTATGTCTATTCATTTACTGCTAGTCTCACTGCCACCACCCTAGACCAGATCCTCATTATGTTTCATGATTTCAAAATGTTCCCCTGGGTTTCTCCCATCTCCCACATCTGCTCTTCCAACTCATTTCTCCATCCTTCACCTTTCAGCTCCAATTGCCTCACTTTCCTGCGTATACAGCCTACTTCCTACTTCAGCTGGCACCCAAGGACCTCTGTGCTCTGAGCCCAAGATGACTTTCTTGGCGTATCTCCCATTATTTCCTAACCTAGCCTTAAATGAGATAATCTGAGTGCTCTGATGCAGCCACTACAAACCCTTAGGTTGGTTCAACTGTTTGCTTTCACACAATTAGCGTCCAGCTATCTCTATCCCTTCCAACTGAATACAATACTTCTCCTTCTGAATCCCCAGAAAGCTTTGCATCTATTTCAACTTGGACAGGTGCAATCCACTTTGATTGTTGTTGTTGTTATGTGCCGTGGAGTCGATTCTGACTCATAGCGGCCCTACACAGGGTTTCTGAGGCTGTAAATCTTTACGGGAACAGATCACCTCATCTTTCTCCCGCGGAACTACTGGTAGTTTCGAACTGCTGACCTTACGGCTCACAGCCCGATTCGTAACCACTAAGCTACCAGAACCCTTAATCCACTTTGATAGGAGTTGCAAATTTTATGAAGACAGGGTCTTCCTTGTTTTGTTATCATATTTTACATAGCATCTAACAGTTTCTTATATACAGTAAGCAGCTCAACAAATGTATATACATTTTGGATGGAGATTTAAATTAAAATCTAATTTGAGGTCCAGATGAGCTATGATGGTCTCGGGTGAGCTACAGCCCAGGGTGAGCTACGGCCCTGGATAAACTACGGCCTGAGAGAAGACCCGATATCCAAGCAAAAGAAGAATTACAGAAGGTTCCATAGGATAAGCACTTGACCTTAAGGTCAGTTTGAACCCCAAGGTCAGCAGTTCAAACTCACTAACCACTCCTGGGAAACCCTAGGAGTCGCTGTGAGTTGGAACCGACTCGAGGTCACTTATTAACAACAGTAATTCAAAACTTCACCTCTCAAGATGGAGACTAGATCCCAGTGAAGGGTGTGTGCCTCTGTTACTTTGAAATTGTGAATTATTTGTTAAAAAAGAAACAATCTATGATGGTTAAGGGGAAGGGGTCCGGGGAGGGGAAACCATTCCTGGGCTAGAGGCAGACACTTGTAGATATAAATGACAGGGCAGACAATGATTTCACGTTTCCACAGGCAGGACTATGAGAATTAGCTTTTAGGTACAAATAAAATGACCGTGATACTTGGGGCTTTGGATACTGTGGACCAGATCTGATCTGTTATGGGCAATTTGTTGTATATGCTTTACCCTAATGGTGTTGGTGAAGTTCTGGTGTTGTGCTGCAGGATAATGTGCTGGACTGCAAGGTCAGTTTGAACCACAAGGTCGGTGGTTCAAACCCACAAGCTGATCCTCAGAAACCCTATGTTAATAGGTCAGAACTAACTCGATGGCACTTAACAAAAACAACAATGGTGAATGTTCATAATTTACCTTAAAAGACTTCCCCATGTACCATATGTGCATGTTAATGGATTTTAATTTAGATCCTAGGGCTGGCTGGTTCCCATATGAAGCCCACTATTCAGGAATATACATTTTAAAATCTGTAATCAGGAGGTCATCTCTGAGAGGGTTCAACTATCATCCTTCTCCAATCAGCATCCCAGGATGTGGTAATTAACATGAGATTTTAACCTTTTCCTCCATTTAAAAGTCTATTTTATCCTGCAGTCTACCTGACCTCCTCACCACCTGGATCTCTGTTCCTTTATTTTTCCCTTCTTTCCTTTATTGTAATTGTTTTGATCATAGACTGACCTTCCAGATCCTCTGAATTCGTTCTTGTAGTTTTGTTTTGTTCTGGATTCTTCCATCTGTTGACTGAGTTCCGGGTGGTGCTGCCACGTATGTCAATCTCTGGTTGTTGTCTGTTCTTGTTGGTTCTCAGTCCAAAGAACTCCTCTTAGAATATTTTGAAGCGCTGGGTTGGCTTTGACAAAGTCCCTTAGCTTATTTATCCTATAATGTTAGCATGAGATTTTAGAGATGATTTTTCATTGGTGAATTGGACGGTTCTTAAGATATGTGGCTGGGTGAGCTTTGTGTAACCACAATATAAGAGTGTATCGAATCCAAAAGACTGGAGTAAAGTTTTTCTAGAGCTTGTAGCTGCTTGGAGTGCATGGGTGATGAAAACGGTTAATGCTCTCAGGGACTAACCAAAGGTTGGCAATTTTAGTCCACCCTTAGGATCCTGGGAAAAATAGTCCTGGAGATCTATTTCCAAAAAAAAATCAGTCACTGAAAACTTTATGGAGTGCAGTCATATTTTGATCCACAGGGTGTCATCACAAGTCAGAACCCATTCAATAGCAACTGATTCATTTCTTTTTTTGTAACTGCTCTAAGACTGCCAAAGTCAGAAGCTAAGTTAGCTGAGTACTGTTGCTATAACAGTGGTCACCTGGGGGGGGGGGTGGTGGTGCTTAAAAGAACTAAGACTTCATCAAGCTTTTAAGAACAAGTCATGTAACTGTTGTTGCTGTTAGGTGCCATGGAGTCGGTTCCGACTCATAGTGACGCTATGCACAACAGAATGAAACACTGTCTAGTCCTGCACTATCCTCACAATTGTTGCTACAGTTGAGTCCATTGATACTGCCACTGTCGTCAATCCATCTTGTTGGGTATCTTCCTCTTTTTTGCTGACCCTCCACTTTACCAAATACGATGTCTTCTCCAAGGACTGGTCCTTTCTGATAACATTTCCATAGTATGAGAGATGAAGTCTATTTTGGCTTCAGCTCTGGTAGCGTAGTGGTTACGAATCAGGCTACAAACCGCAAGGTCAGCAGTTCGAAACTACCAGCTGCTCCGCAGGAGAAAGATGAGGCGTTCTGCTCCCGTAAAGATTAACAGCCTCGGAAACCCTGTGCAGGGTCGCTATGAGTCGGAACCGACTCCACGGCACATAACAACAACAACAAGGCTTCTAAGAAGCATTCTGGCTATCCTGGCTTCTAAGGAGCATTCTGACTGTACTTCTTCCAACAGATGTTTGTTCGTCTGACAGTCCATGGCACCTTAAATATTCTTCTCTAACACCATAATTTAAATATATTGAGTCATTCAGACTCAAAGTGACCCTATAGGACACAGCAGAATTGATCCACAGGATTTCTGAAGCTGTAAATCTTTACAGAAGCAGTCTACCTCATCTTTCCCCTGTGGAGAAGCTGGTGTGTTCAAACCACTGACCTTATGGTTATCAGCCCAAGGCTTAACCCACTGTGTACCAGTGCACCTTCCAACTAAGCCTTATTGCTAAAATATTTGTGAATATGTAGTGAAATTGCATCTGAGAACTGGGTTTCCTAACAACTTTTGGTAGGGTGGCTGCAAGGAAGGACACTGAGAGCCCTCATTCACTTCTGACAGTTAAATTGCCTTTGATTAGCTCTCCTCAAATATAGCACAAATGTACCTCTTTTTTCAGTGCTTTATAGAAAGCTTTATTGAAACCAGCCCTTCAGAAATACCCTCAAAATCCAGCTGTAAGAAGGCACTAAACTGAAACTGCTTTAAAAAAATTAATACATTACAGAAAAATTCAGTTATTATGGTGTGCTGCTGTGGGTTAATGCGCTAGACTGCAAAGTTGGTCTGAACCTCAAAGTAGGCAGTTCAAGCTTACCAGTCACTCCTAGGAAACCCTATACAGGGTCACTATGGGTTGGAACCAACTTGATGGCACTTACAACAAATAATAATGTGTTTCAATAATATATTTATCATAGTATCAGTTCTCTTTAACATTTAATTGTGCGTATTTCTTATATTATATATTTCTATCTATAACAGAAGGAGCTCCAGTAGCGTAGTGGTTACGATTTGGACTACTAACCACAAGGTCAGCAGTTCTAAACTACCAGCTGGTCGTGGGAGAAAGATGAGGTTTTCTGGTCCCATAAAGATCTATACCCTCAGAAACCCTATGCAGGGTCACTATGAGTCGGGCCCAACTCCACGGCACACCACCACCACATCTATAACAGATCTACCACTTCCCTAAATCCAAACCAAAGAGTATTTTGTTCTAGTAGATCATTTTTCTACTTTTGAATGTTATGCTGTCAGGAGAAATGAAATTATTTTTTAGATTATTCTCTTTTGTCTCAAACCTTTAGAAACCATGTGTACTAAACACACAGCTGTTTCCCGGAAGTGTCTACTGGAATCTGAGTAACAGCTCCAGTAAATGTTATCTTTTCTGAGACAGTCATTTTCTCTGCCTAAATGGCCCATAAACATCAAAAAACGCTTTTGAATATACATATTATACATATATATATATTTTAAGTTTGGAACACTGATCATTGCAGCCAGGTCCCATGGCTTTGATCCTAGGGATACTCAACTCCCAGAAACAAGGAGACTTCTTCAGTAAACTCCAAGGAAAGGGCAGGCAATATATAAAGAAGCCTTTGTGGGGTTGGAAATGAGTTAGTTTTTCATGGGTAAATTCATTCATCACCTGAATTGCTCCCAGAACTAGGCTAGGTAGTAAAACAGCAACATCATAGCTTCAAAAACAAGTTTAAAATAGAAGTTCTGGTCACTATCCTTCAGAAAACGAATAATCTGTGTAAGGAGCATATGTCAATGATGCCAAACAGCACACCAAATAAAGGAAAGATGTGCCTGCACTAGACAAATCTCCCGTAGTAAGGGACAATTTCAAAAGTGGCTTTCATTGGGTTATTCCAGGCATGCAGGGGTAAGAGCGTGCGCAAATGCCCAGCTTCTGGAATGCATGCTAGATACTGAGGATGATGTCGGAGGGATGCTTTGCTGAGGTGGGAAGAACCCAGAGCTGGGGGTCAAGAGCGGTGGCCTCTGGTCCCACCACCTTTCTGTGAGTATTTAACTCATTCACTCCCACTGGGCTTCCTATAAAGGAAGGATGAAATGATCTGGAGATTGGTTCCCAGACACCAGACTACCTGGCTGGGCCAATCTAGAATGCCAGAAGAAAACGAGGACAGGCTATAGAGTTTTTCATAAATCTACATTTATTCCACGTAAAGGACTGCCATCACTTTGAAAGTTAGCTTCATGTTTTCTTGATACTAAAACGCCATCTATTTTATGAAATAGTGGTGAAAGGGGACTATATATATGTTTTTTGATGGCCTTAACTTGGCAAAGGAAAAATTTGATCATGTACTGCCCTGTGTGAGATCATCTTCCTGAGTTAAAACAGGAGCTGGCCTGTGAAGTGCCAGGAAGAAAAACTCTGGTGAGATGGTTCGAAGTCGGTGGTGAACATCCTACAGGAAGCTGTCAGCAAGTTCTTATGTCCAGCCTTTTTGCCTCCTGCCAGACATTTTTCTTCAGAACATAGATTGGCTCTATTTGCGACATTGTTTAAAGCTACTGTTTAAACATTTTTGCCGGGCACCCGTGGCCCTTCACAATCCAATCCCAGTCTCTCTATCCCCTTCCTGCCTCCCTTAACACACGCAGCACTCTTGCCTTACTCGGCTTTCCATCATTTCCTAACTAAAATCAGTTGTTGTCAATTTGAGTCTGACACCAAGGGTTTGGGAAAGCAGATAACCTTTAAGTGGGTTTGAATTGCCAACCTTACGGTTTATAGTTGAACATTTAACTGTATGCACCACTTAGGGACTCTGCCATCATTTCTATATAGCTCATACACCTTCACATCATTTGTCTTTGTTTTTGCCTTGCTGTCCAGCCTCCAATGGCCTAGCCAACTCTTACTCATTTCTCATTTTCAGATACCACCTTTTACACTGACACTTTCCTTAATCTGTCCAATTCCTTCCAAAGAATTCATTGTGCTTTCTTCTATGTGCTTGTGATATTTTGTATGGACCTCTTACTGCTACATCTTTTTCTTTTAATTTTGGTGAAAATATACATGCAAAACATACATACATCCAACAGTTTCTTTATGAACAATTCAGAGCTACTGTCGACAATTTGATCTCATATCGATCATTATTTAAAATTAGCACAAAGCTCCTGTCGAACATTCTTTACTAATTTAGTTCAAATGTTGTTGAGCTTAAAGGTAACTTAAGGGAATAATTTCAACTCTTGTTCAAAGAGTTTCTCAAGAGTGACAATTTCAGGGGTTCCCCCAGGGGTTCCACCAGTACATCTGCATGCTGTAAAAAAAGTTTAGTTGTTCTTAGCATTTTATCCCTTTGTGATCAGTATTCAATTAGTGATTTCTTGACCCAAGTGTTCAATAATGGTTGTTGTTGTTAAGTGCCGTCAAGTCAGTTCCGACCCATAGTGACCCTGTACAGGGTTTCCGAGGCTGTAAATCTTAACGGGAGCAGAAAGCCTCATCTTTCTCCTGCAGAGCAGCTGGTAGTTTTGAACTGCTGACCTAGCGGTTCACAGCCCAATTCGTAACCACTACGCTACCAGAGCTCCTTGTAGCTGGCCCCATTCTGGTCTCATTGCTAGGAAGGCAGCAATTAGACCTGAAGTCCAGTTCCATCTCAGCTTCCTAAATCTGCTTCCTTCTCTGCTGCCCCAGGCAAATAGACCAATTGTTGTACCGTGGGTGGCCGCTGCTGTTCTTAAGCACTGTCAAGTAAGTGCTGACTCATATTAACCTGTAGAGAGTTTCTGAGGAGCGGCTGGTGGGTTTGAACCTTGCAGATAGCAGTCCAGTGCTTATCCTAAAGCACCATATCAGGAGTACTAGATGGCTGCTAGTAAGCTTTAAAGACCTGGGGCAAAACTCACTGAACCAGGGAGTGGAATGTTGTTGTGGTATTATGTGCCGTCAACTGAACTCCGACTCATATTGACCATGAATAGGGCTTCCGAGGAGCTACTGGTGGGTTTGAACTGCTGACCTTGCAGTTAGCAGTCCAGAGCTTATCCTATAGCACCACACCAAGACTCCAGGGAATGGAATTATTGTTACTGTTAAGTGTCATCAGGTCAGTTCTGACTCATAGGATCCTGTATAGGGTGTCCAAAAGAAGAGGCTGGTGGTTTTGAACCACCGACCTTGTGGTTACCAGTTCAGTGCTGATCCTAGAATGCCACACCAGAACTAAAAACAGTATTAGGCCAATTGACTGTACAATCCCAGGAAACCAATACCCTGTCTCTACCTTTCAATAAACAGAACTAATCTCATGAGATGTTCGGGTGTTTGGATGGAATTTAGTAACTGTGCCTTTAGACTCTCTCTTGGCAATGATCATTGTTGTAGAATGTACTAATGAAGTTATAAGAAGCAGTTGTTTCAGTTTTCCTCCCAGGCTGTGAGTAACTAGAGCCTACCTGGTATCTGGCTCTCAAATATTTGCTGAAATGAAATATATTGTGTTTAATGTTGACTGATGAGAAACAATTTTTGATATCGGTGCAGTCTTTAAAAATATTTGCCACTTCCATGGTCTGAATCCTGAAAATTCTTTAAAGTCCTCTCATACTCTCAAACTCCTTCTAAACTAGCTCAATTGTGCTTCAAATTTCACCATTAAAGTTTCATTCCTTTGCTTAAAAAGCTTACAGTGTAAGAAGTTTATCAGATTCTTTCCCGAGCTCAGGTTTTGATGGACGAAAGAAGGAAGGACCTAGAAAGGCAAGAAGAGCATGGGTGGGGTAGGAATGGGGCCACTGGGAGGAAGAGGAATGAAAGACACCTCTGAAGAGAAAGCTTGTCTCAGTCTCAGTTACCTTAGATTGGTTGCAATCTTACAGAGTTAAAAATGGAGTTCCAAATTTAAAAGCCACCAGCTTGTAACCTTCAAAATGTCTAGGATGGACATTTCAGTGAACTCAAGACCAGTAAACCCAGAAAATGAACCCTTGCCATGAGATGGATCCCAGTCCATGGTGACCCCATGTGTTACAGAGTAGTGGCACCTTGGTGGGTCTGAACCGCCAGCCTTTAGACTAGTATTACTGTTGTTATTATTAAGTGCTGTGGAGTCATTTCTAACTCATAGAGATCCTGTATAGGATTTCCAAGTCTGTACATCTTTGCCAAAGCAGAAAGCCTCATTTCTCCTGTGGAGCAGCTGGTGGGCTCAAACAGCTGACTTTGTGGTTCACAGCCCAGTGTTTGTCATACAGAGCCACTGCACTCCTTTTAGGTTAGTAGCTCATCGCCAATCACCGGAACCACGCAGGGCCCTTTGGAATCAGTGTTATTGTTGTTGCTGTTTTAAGTGGTGAAATCGGTTCCGAGGAGTGGTTGGTAGGCTTGAACCGTCAACCTTGTGGTTAGCATTCCAGTGCTTATCCTACAGTGCCACACCGGGGTCAGTAGGACATAAATCATGCTCCCATAGCCCATAAAAGGGATGTCCTCTTACTCTAGGAAAAGGCAATAAAAGTTGAAGGTGCCTGCTCTGAGGTGGCTGGAAATACTCACCAGATTCCAGAGAAATCGAGGTAAATGGGTAGAAAGCGGGTTCAGAAGTTGGGGTGGGGAGTAGGACTCAAGCGGGGATGTGAACCTGTGGATGGTGGTACCAGTCTGGGGTGTCCGCTGGGGTTGGAAGAGCAAGTAGGGCGTGGTGCAGGGGGAGGGGTGGAGAGATTAAGTAGGAGGTCAAGGCCAAGCTCAGATTCCTGGATCCAGGGCAGGCACAACTTGGAATGGAGGGTCTGGTCCCTCTGTGCCTGGGCTGCGAGGACACGGCAGCCCTGTCCCTGCTGTAGACCCGGGACACTGGGGAAACTTTTTCAGACTTGCTTGGTGCCAGGGCCGGATACTTTTGCAGGTACCGGCAGACTCCGCGGAGGTCCTGGTGCGGGATGCCACCGGCCGAGGGGGCAGACCCGGCGTACGGGCATGTGGGTGTGTGCATGAGCGTGGACCTGGAGCGACACACACTCACACACACACACTCACACGCCCGCACCCACGCAGGGCCCTCGGCCGCGCCGTCCGCGCCTCTGAAGACCTTTACCCCAAGCCTGGTCCTCCAGGGTCCCGAGCTGGTGCCAAGTCCCTGCCGATGGCTTCTCGCTAATTGGCAGCCGCGGACAAAGAAGGACAGCGGGTCTGCCCACCACCCCGCTGCCGATTCCCCTCATTTCATCGCCCGCCCGGGGAAGGGGATGGGGAGAGAGTGCCCGGGGCTCTTACCGCTCAGGCCGCCGAGTGCGCGCGGGAGCAGCCGGCGGGTCCCGCCCCGCCACGTCGGCAGGGCCAGCGGGGACGCGGCCGGAGGGCGGGCCGGGGGTGGGGTGGGGTGGGAGGCGATACCAAAGGGGCGGGTCAAGCAGTCCCGCCCCGCGACCAGGAGACAAGGCCACGCCCCCCGCGTGCGCCCCGCCCCAGCCCGGAAACGCAGGCAGAGGCGGAGGCGGGGACGTGGTAGGGGGTTCTGGCCCAGGCGTCACCGGTTCCTACCCAGACGCCCAGGCCGGTGGGGGTGCTTCCAGGATGAGTCTCCAGCATCCACTTCTGACCCTTTTGCTTTTCCCTCCTCTCGGCTCTAGGGGCTCGGGCGGGGCTCAGAGTTCCCCGGATTCCTCCTTCCTTTAAAAGTCCTGGGTACAACTTTTCAGTCTAGGAGCGGAGGTCCCTAGGACCATCAAGGGAGAAGAGCAGAGAGCAGGACCCTACCCAGAGATGCAGTGATGCCTGAAATGGAGCCAGAGCAGCTGGAGCGATGGAGCAGCTGGAGATTTTAGATCCAGAGAGGGAGAGCGACTGTGTGCTGAAGACCTGGGGGGTACGGGGGTGGGGTGGG
>NW_006408748.1:1201743-1202584 GCF_000296735.1 Chrysochloris asiatica | reverse complement strand
GCCAGAGATGATGACGTGGAGCAATGGAGCAGCTGGAGACTTTAGATCCAGAGAGGGAGAGCGACTGTGTGCTGAAGACCTGGGAGGTATGGGGGAAGGATTGCATGGAGAGGATTGTAACCATGGTAATGAGACAATATACGATAGAATGAATGTAAAACTAATGTTCTTCCACGTAATCACATAATTCACAATAAAACATTTAAGAAAAAAAAAAGAAGAAGAAGAAGATAAGGTCAAATATTACAATGAAATGAGCAAAGATCTGGAGTCAGAAAACCAAAAGGGAAGAACACACTCAGCATTTCCCGAGCTAGGTGAATTGAAGAAAAAATTCAAGCCTCGACTTTCGTTATTGAAGGATTTTCTGGGCAAATTATTGAATGATGCAAAAAGCAATCAAAAGAAGATGGAAGTAATACACACAGTCACTGTACCAAAAGGAAATGGTTAATGTTCAACCGTTTCAAGAGGTAGCATATGATGAAGAGCCAATGCTACTGAAGGAAGAAGTCCAAAGTGCATTGAAGGAATTGGCAAAGAAGAAGGCACCAAGAATTGATGGAATACAACTTGAAATCTTTCAAGAAAATGATGTAGCACTGGAGGCACTCACTCATTTATGCCAAGAAATTTGAAAGACAATTATCTGTCCAACTGACTGGCAGAGAGCCATGTTTCTGCCCACTGCAAAGAGAGGTGACCCAACAGAATGCGGAAATCCTCAGACAATATCTTTGATATCCCATGTGAGTTAAGTTTTACTAAAGATAATACAGAAAAGACTATAAGCATACATTGACAGAGAACTTCCAGAGGTTCAAGCCAGATTCAGAAGAGG
>NW_006408748.1:1198581-1201092 GCF_000296735.1 Chrysochloris asiatica | reverse complement strand
CAACACTCATAGAAGCAGCATTCAAGAAATCAAACAATGTATTGCATTAGGCAAATCTGGTGCACAAGAACTTGTTAAAGTGTTGAAGAGCAAAGATGTCAGCTTGAGGACTATGGTGTGCCTGATGCAAGCCATAGTATTTTCAGTAACCTCATATGCATGTGAAAGCTGCACAGTGAATAAAGAAAACGGCAGAAAAATTGATGAATTTGAGTTCTGGTGTTGGAGGAGAATATTGAATGTACCATGGGCTTCCAAATGAACAAACAGATCTGTGTTGGAAGAAGTGCAGCCAGAGTGCTCCTTGGAAGCCAGGATAGCCAAACTTCGTCCCTCATACTTTGGACATATTGTCAGGAGGGACCAGTCTTTGGAGAAAGATATCATGTTTGGTAAGGTGGAGGGGCAGAGAAAAAGAGGAAGACTTCCAGTGAGATGGATTGGTAAAGTGGCAGCATCAATGAGTTCAAGTGTGGCAACAATTTTGAAGTTGGCCCAGGACCAGGCAGTGTTTTGTTCTGTTGTGCATAGGGTTGCTATGAATCGGTACCAACACAATGGCACCTAACAAAAACATAACCTCTTCCTTTTATTATAAATGTTATTATTTTTGTTCTTAAGTTCCATCGATGTGGTTCCAATTCATAGTGACCCTCTATAAAGTTCCCAAGGAGAGGCTCATGGGTTTGAATTGCCAACCTTACATTTAGCAGTCCAGTAACACATGCCAATGGCAACAATCCAAAATTAAAGAGCAATGGTAATGATCTTACTCTCTTCTCTAGTTTAACATAATCTGATTTTAATAATGTATGAACCCTTCTTTAGTTTTCCTAAACTAATATATGTATTTATGCATATGCAGTTTTATTTTTTGCTTTTTACAAAATGAGAGGACCTTGACATATTTTGTAAATTGTTTTTTCATTGTTTTGGTGTAGTGCTGTATCATCAGCACTGGACTGATAACCACAAGATTATGTTCAAGCCCACCAGCTGTCCCTTGGAAACTCTATACAGTGTTGCTATGTGTCAGAACTGATTTGACAGCATTTAACAACAACATATGCTATAATCATCTTTCTGGTCAGTAACATGTCAACCAAAATCATTCTTCTAGTAATCCAAAAATGAAACCTGTTTCTCTGTAAATGATTCCAACTCAAGGCCATCCCAAGGTTACAGAACAGAACTGTCCCAGAAGATTTCCACTACTGTCATTTTTAGGGTTTCCTCTTGCTGAGTGGATTCTAACTGCCAACCTTTAGGCTAATAGTTAAGTACAAATTGTTTTCTTCACCCAGGGACCTTTTCTTCTAATATTTGCAGTGTATTTACGATTGAGTTTGTACCAAAATTAATTCAATCATTCCCCTTTTGAAGGACAAGTCATTTCCACTTCCTTCCTTATAATTTTAATAGTGAATATAATGTTTAAACTAATGAATGCTATATATATTGTTTGTTATACAAGTGTTAATATAATGTTTAAACTAATGAACACTTATTACTATTATATTCAGACAAAAACTGAAAGTTTCTTTTAATGTAAGGATGAGGAATAGGTGAATGGAAATTGCTTTACATTTAGATCAACCTTGAAATACATACTGATGAAGATCAAAGTCCACAGTCATCACTATGGGTTGCACCTCAATATAAAGAAAACAAAAATTCTTACAACTGGACCAATAAATGACATAATGACAAATGGAGAAAGATCGAAGCTGTCAAAGACTTCATTTTGCTTGAATCTAAAATCAAAACTCATGGAAGCAACAGTTAAGAAACCAACTGACGTATTACATTAGGCAATTCCCATGCACAAGATCTCTTTAAAAGTGTTGAAGAGTGGAGGCGGGGCTTGATGGTGGCTAGGGTAGAGGTGCAGTGAAGTTTGCCATCAGCAATACCACAGAATACCAGGCAAAGCAAATTCTGGGCAGAGCTCCAAAACTTGGAACCACATAGACAGGAATATTTAAAAGGTGTGAAGGTTTATAGCTAGTATAACTTGTAGCAAAAGTAAGAAATCGCGTATTTTGAATCTGCTAGGCATGGTGGCCTGGAGCTGACAACTTGGGCAAGACCAAATGGCAAGACCAAGCAGAGGAGCAGACACACCACAGAAAACCGCCACGGGAACCTCAGAGCAGAGGTGGACAATCCACTTTGTCAGTTTTTGTGTTGATTTTCTTTTTGTATCTGTTCATTGACACACCACACCCCCCAATGTTTGCGCACCTCCATTCTGTTGACTAGAGGGGTGCCTGAGTGAGTGGACACCTCCCAACTGCACCACTGGTGGGTTCTTCTGCCACACATGCACATAGATACTCTCCACCCAAGGGCCAGCACTGAAGTGTTTTTTGTTTTGTTTTTATTGTGGATTCAGTGAAAGTTTACAGGGCATATTATCAGTTTTACAGTCAACGTATCATATACCTTGTTTCATTACACTGATTATAATCCCCTCCATGTACCATCAGTTAACAGTATTTCTCTCTATCC
>NW_006408748.1:1197348-1198481 GCF_000296735.1 Chrysochloris asiatica | reverse complement strand
CCCAGAGATGCAGTGATGCCTGAAATGGAGCCAGAGATGATGAGCTGGAGCGATGGAGCAGCTGGAGATTTTAGATCCAGAGAGGGAGAGCGACTGTGTGCTGAAGACCTGGGGGGTACGGGGGTGGGGTGGGGGGGGGGGTGGGGGAGAAGGATTGCATGGAAGGGACTGTAACCATGGCAATGAGAGACAATATACGATAGAATGAATGTAAAACTAATGTTCTCACATGTAAACTATCACATAATTCACAATAAAACATTTAAGAAAAAAAAAAAAGTCCTGGGTACACCCTACAGACTGTTTCCCCAGATACAGGTCCCTCAAGTTCAGCTAGAGTTTGGGACATTCGGACCTTGAGTAAAACGACACTCCCTCACTCGGTCCAACAGAGTGTAATCTGATTTCAAAATGAAACAAACAAAAAACTTTGAAGGCAAGTTTGGAAATGAGAATCAAAACGCAATGCATTAGTTGAAATCCTCGTGTAGAGGTGTAGAATATGCCCTTGAATGCTAGCCACAAAGTTGGTTAACCAAAAACCCACCAGCCGCTCCCTGGAAACCCTATACAGGGTCATTATGAGGCGGAACTCAACTCCATGGGCCAGGATTTCCACATCTGGGAATTTGTTCAAAGTAAACTAACAAATGTGCAAATATATAGGTACTGAGATTTTATGGTAGTTGTTCATATCAGGAAAACAGGAAATATCCTCAATGTTAAACCGTAGTAAAAGATAAGCTATAATAACAGTCGGATATGCTGTGATCATTTAAAGTTGTCATTGTACATTGTATGTGTTAACATGAAACAAAAAACATAGCTGAACATTAATTAATTAGGTGGCAAAAGAAAATTCAGGAAAGTGTTTATATAGAACCTATTTTGTAAAGAAACAAATTATGTATGTATATAAATATATATATGTGTGTGTGTATGTGTGTATGTATATGAAAGGAGTCCTGGTGTAGCGCTGCGTGTTAGTGTGCTGGATTACAGGATCCGTTTGAACAGCAAGGTTAACTCTTCAAGCTCACCAGTCGCTCTTCGGAAACCTCCTACAGGGTCGCTAGGGTCTGAACCAACTTGATGGCACTTAACACCAACAAGTATATATATATATATATATA
>NW_006408748.1:1196370-1196836 GCF_000296735.1 Chrysochloris asiatica | reverse complement strand
CAATATCTATGTATGTATGTATGTATGTATGTATGTATGTATATATATACTGGTGGTTACAAATCGGGCTTCTAACTTCAAAGTCAGCAGTTCGAAACTACCAGTCGTTTTGCAGGAGAAGGATGTGCCCCTGTAAACATTTACAGCCTCAGAAACCTTATGCAGGGTAGCGGAGATGAAACCAAATCCACGACACATAACCATTATATATATATATATACACACACACACAATATACATACGTATATACATATATGTTGTTGTTGCTGTCAGGTGCCATTGAGTCAGAACCGACCCATAGTGACCCCATGCACAGCAGAACGAAACAACGACTGTTCCCTCCTGATAATATGTCCAAAGTATGAGAGACAAAGCTTAGCCAACCTGGCCTCCAAGGAGCATTCTGGCTGCACTTCTTCCAAAACAGATCTATTGGTTCTTTTGGCAGTCCATGGCACTTTTAGTA
>NW_006408748.1:1190205-1192789 GCF_000296735.1 Chrysochloris asiatica | reverse complement strand
TTTCTTCCTAGTCTGTCTTTGTTTGGAAGCTCACCTGAAACCTGTCCACCATGGGTGACCCTGCTGGTTATTTAAAATACCGGTGGCATAGCCCTCAGAATCACAGCAATTTAAACCACCACAGCATGACAGACAGATGAGTGGTGGTTGTGTGGTCGTTGTTAAACATGAATCTCCTTGCACTACAGCCTTTAAGTCTGGCTC
This sequence comes from Chrysochloris asiatica, assembly GCF_000296735.1. Classification (NCBI taxonomy): domain Eukaryota; kingdom Metazoa; phylum Chordata; class Mammalia; order Afrosoricida; family Chrysochloridae; genus Chrysochloris; species Chrysochloris asiatica. The sequence continues at coordinate 1,192,585 of NW_006408748.1, read as the reverse complement.
AAAGGTGGGATTTCCGTCCTCGGGTATAGCATCAGTCAAGAGGAGGAAGCGCAGCAGGGGCGACAAGGTTGTAATGAGATGCTTTGAGCTGCGCTTGTGGGTCTCTGAGTTGGCCAAGCCCGCCTCAAAGCCACGATCCAATGGCTTTGCCGGGATGGCACCCTCGCATCTGGGGTAAGTAGGACAGCTGGCTGGCCGCTGCAGTCTCTTCCTGCTAGGCAGTGTCCCCCGTCGACCTGGTCTCCAGACATCTCCAGCCGCTCTGTGGTCTGGGTTTCATTTAACACCTCCACCAGGTCTGCACAGTTCTCGCACATTGTTCAGCCACCGCCCCCTCCATTAGCGCGACCCCTTTACTTAGTTAGACAATATCTGATTTCTGTGAGCAAACCTTATTGTTCTTAAAATGTCAGGTTAACCTTAAAACATAATTCTAAATCTTAACTCCAATATCTACCTTCACCTATTATTTTTTATAGATTCATTAATCACAACATGTACCTAAACATTTGCTATGGTAACTGACAACACAGTTGTTTCTCATGATTGATTAAACAAGAAAAACAAGAAGCATAACATTTTGTAGTTAAGAAGAAATGGAACAACTTCCTTATAACTTCTCTACACAAAACATCTAGTTAAATTTCTGTTTATGATCTATTACTATTCCTTTAGCCCTTAGTTGCATTTTAGCTAATTTTCTAGGGGTCGTAATGTCCATGACTGAAACCACACAGAATGTTGAAATGTAATCTTAAACTTCAACTGTCAAAAAACGTTAGCTGGTTTTTCCTAGTGGTGAAACTTATTGTAAGTGTGAAAAGCATTCTTTAGGACTATGCATGATTGAATATGGTGTAAAGGTGTCCAAATGTAACTTTTTACCTTTAATATGATCATTGAAGAGTTCTACTAAAAACTTCTATAATAAAATCAAGAAAAAAAAAAAAAAAAACTATTCATAAAAGGAAAAGACAGAGACTGCAAGTCCCCTGCATGAGGTTCTCCTTGGAGATTTGCCAACCAAGGATACACTCAATTGTCACTTTGCTAAAAAAATGAGCTTTTCATGTACAGGGTTTCTTGCTCTTTTGTTCCTTTATGTCATGGCGTCTGCCAAAGAAGGTCTAAAATTCATGATGGACAACATGAAGAGGAATAACTTAAGAACTATTGGCCTTCCAGAACAAGAAGAATCACACAAGTCCACAGAGGAAATAGTTGAAGAACTGCTGGAAGAAAATTTCTCTAACATCCTGAAAAGTGAAAAGAAACATTCAAGAAGTTCAACAAACCTCAGGAAGGACACCCCCCAAAAGAAAATCACTGAGACATATCATAATCAAGCTCTCCAAAAACAAAGACAAGGAGACACTTCTGAAAGCAGCTAGGGAAAACAGAAGCATTACATACAAAGGCAAGCAAGTCAGATTAAGCTCGGATCTCTCAGCAGAAACCATGCAAGCAAGAAGGCAATAGGAAGACATATATAATACCGTGAAAGAAAAAAACTGTCAATCAAGAATCTTTTATCCAACAAAGCTATCAATCAAATACGACACAGTAATCAAAACATTCCAGTATAAACAGAAGCTAAGTGTTTTTGCCAAAGCCAACCCTGCACTGCAAAACATCCTATAGGGAGTTCTGTGGACTGAGAACCAACAAGAACAGACAACAATCAGAGATCGACACACATGGCAACACCTCCCAGAACTAAATCTACAGAAGGAAGAGTCACGAACAGAACAAAACTATAAGAACAAACTCAGAGAATCTGGGAGGTCTGTCTATGATCAAAACAATTACAATGTAAAAGAAGGTAAACACATAGGAACAGAGATCCAGATGGTGAGATGGTCAGGTAGATTACAGGGTAAAATAGACTGCACTAAGTGGAGGGAAAAGTTAATGGACTATAAGGTAACCTCAAAGAAAATTAACACTTCACACCATAACAAGAAAATGAAAATCCAAGAAGAATATGGAAACATTAAAACCATGAGGAAAATCACAAGAAAGAACACAAAATCCATGAACTCAGCAAAGGAAGACACACAGAACAAAGAAAGCAGCAACACCACAAAAAAAATAAAAACAAACATAATGGCAGCAATTAATCAATACCTATATATAATTACACTGAATGTAAATGGATTAAATGCACCAGTTAAGAGAGAGAAGGTGGCAGAATGGATAAGAAAACAAGATCCTTCAATATACTGTCTGCAAGAGACACATCTCACACATAGAGACAAAAATAGATTAAAAGTCAAAGGATGGAAAAAAATATGCTAAGCTAATTGCAATAAAAAACAAACAGGAGTGGCAGTACTAATCTGTGATAAAATAAACTCTAAGGCCCAAACCAACATAATAG
>NW_006408748.1:1188046-1190105 GCF_000296735.1 Chrysochloris asiatica | reverse complement strand
CCCAATGAAAGAGCTCCAAAATATATAAAGCAAACTCTAATAGATTTGAAGAAAGAAATAGACGAATCTACAATAATAGTGGGTGATTTTAATACACCGTTTTGAAAAATGGATAAAGCAACCAGAAAAAAAACATGATAAAGACACAGAAGAACTAACAACACAATCAGCCAAATATACCTCATAGATGTGTACAAAGCATTCAACCCAACAAATACACAATACACATTCTTTCCAGTGCACATGGAACATTTTCCAGAAAGACCATGTCTTAGGCCACAAAACAAATCTCCATAAATTTACAAATATCAAAATACTACAAAGCATCTTCTCAGACCACAATGCTATCAAATTAGAAATCAACAATAGGAAGACCAAGGAAATCAAGTCAAATACATGGAAACTGAATAATACCCTGATGAAAAGCGACTGGGTAGCAGAAGAAATTAAATGTGAATTCTCAAAGTTTCCAGAAACAAATGAGAACGAAAACACAACATACCAAAATCTATGGGACACGGTGAAAGCAGTGCTGAGAGGACAATTTATTGCAATAAATGCACACAACTAAAAAGAAGAAAGAACCAAAATTAACACAGCATCTACAACAATTAGAATCAGAGCAACAGAGGGAACCTACAGCCACCAAAAGAAAAGAAATAATAAAGATTAGAGCAGAAATAAATGAGATAGAAAACAGAAAAACTATAGAAATAATCAACAGGATAAGACGTTGGTTCTTTGAAAGGATTAACAAAATTGACAGATCATTGGGAAACCTAACAAAAGAAAAGAGGGAGAAGATACAAATTATACACCTTAGAAACGACATGGGCGATATCACAACGGAACCAAAGGAAATCAAAAGGATAATAACAGAATACTATGAGAAGTTGTACTCCAATAAATTTGAAAACTTAGAAGTGATGGATACATTTTTAGAAAAACACGACCTACCTAAACTTACACACAGTGAAGCAGAAAACCTAACAGACCCATAACAAATAAAGAAATTGATCAGGTCATCAAAAAACTCTCAACCAAAAGAAGTCCAGGCCCAGATGGTTTCACTGGTGAGTTCTACCAAATGTTCAGGGAAGAGCTGTCACCAGTTCTACTCAAATTATTCCAAAAGATTGAGGAGGATGGAAAACTTCCTAATATATTTTTTGAAGCAAGCATAACCCTCATACTAAAACCAGGGAACAACATCACTAAGAAAGAAAATTATAGACCAATATCCCTCATGAACATAGATACAAAAATTCTCAACAAAATCCTAGCCAACAGAATCCAGCAACACATCAAAAAGAGAATGCATCATGATCAAGTGGGATTCATATCAGGGATTCAAGTATGGTTCAACATGAGAAAAACCATCAGCATAATCCACCACCTAAATAAGAAAAATAAAAGAAGCTCATGATCATATCAGTTGATGCAGAAAAGGCATTTGGCAAAATCCAACATCCATTCCTGATAAAAACACTCAACAAGGTAGTAATTGAAGGGAAATTCCTCAACTTAATTAAGAGCATATATACAAAACCAACAGACTACATTGCCCTCAATGGAAAGAAACTGAAAGCCTTCCCTCTGCAAACAGTAACCAGAAAAGGATGCCCTTTGTCACTACTCCTACTCAATATTGTGCTGGAAGTCATAGCAAAAGCTATACGGAAAGATAGGGAAAGTAAAGGAACTCTGGTAGCGTACTGGTTATAAGTCAAGCTGCCAACCTCAAGGTCAGCAGTTCGAAACTATCAGCGGTTCTGAGGGAGACAGGTAAGGTGCTCTGCTCCCGTAAAGATTTACAACCTTGGAAACCCTGTGCAAGGTCACTATGAGTCAGAACTGACTTCACGGTACTGAGCAACAACAACAAATTGGAAAAAAGGAAGTAAAACTCTCTCTATTTGCAGACAATATGATCTTATATATAGAAAACTCCAAAGACTCAATAAAAAATCTACTAGAACTCATTGGAAGATTCAGTAAAATGGCAGGATATAAGATCAACATACAAAAATCAGTTGGATTCCTCTATACCAAAAACAAC
>NW_006408748.1:1185456-1186736 GCF_000296735.1 Chrysochloris asiatica | reverse complement strand
AGCAAAAAGATGGAGACAGCCAAAGTGCCCATCAACTGAAGAATGGATAAACAAACTGTGGTACATACACACAATGGAATATTATGCTACCTTGAGGAATCACAAGGAAGCTGCAAGCCACCACATAACATGGATGAACCTTGAGGACATTAAGTTGGGTGAAATTAGTCAGTCACAGAAGGAGAAATGCTAAATAGGACCACTACTGTAAAAGATTAAGAAAACGAACTCATACTCAAGGGGGAGGAATTCTTTGCTGGTTACTGGGATGTGGGGGTTGGGGTGAGAGGCTGGAGGGGAAGATGGAGCAGGGAAGTGTAGGGAATAGACACAGGATAGTTTGGGTGCTAGGGAGGGAGGTAATACACAAGAAGGTGGAGGGGCATGGAAGAACATGCAAACGGGAAAACAATTAGGCAGGTTTGCATGGGCTAAGTGGGTCAGAGGTAAATAATGATGTATGCACAATCTTGAAACAACAGGGCTCTGGTATACAGGGATTGACACATGTCTGGAATGAGGAAACAGGAGGAAATAATGTTAAGATGCTTGGCTGTCTTTTGAATCTTGGTTTCCTTGGCATACCATTATAAAATAGACAGTTGAGGGGGAGAGAAAGGAATAGCCAGAAATATCACCATAGAAAGCTTGTAAATCCATCTTCTGCCTATAACTGATTGGAATACCTAGAATAGGGCAACTATGTGCCCAGTGAAGGAGGCTTCCTGTGGAGCCTCTGCATTACATAAGATCATAGGTGCAAGCCTGAACCCCACCTAGAATCTTCTGAGGTGGGAAATTTCCACTTGAAAGGGCAAGCAGACAAGTCTTGAGTGGCTAGAAGAACAGAAGATACATCTTGAAAGAAAGACCGACAGGAAAAATACAAAACAATATAGGCATTCCAGCTGACTATTAAAGAGCAAGCAAGTTGCTTGCCCAGGAGACATCAAGGGAAGTGGTAGGATCCCCTCAAGGCAAACCCCTTTCCAAGACTAAGACTCAATGGGAATACACGCTCTGATTGGTGACCATGTTTGTCACTGATAAGGGGAAGTGAGCGAAAAGCCGCAATGAAGCTGTAAGCTAAACCCTACCACGTTCAATAGACTCTTGTGAACCCAGGTGGAGACCTGGTCGGCCAGCAGTGTGGCAAAACCTGGGGACTCTTGGGCCCAGAGTCAGTGACATAGCCACAGAGGACTAGACTGGAGAGCAAAGCATCCAGCTGATAAGCAGAGAGGGCATATGCATAAGAACACCCACACTTGCAGATAATA
>NW_006408748.1:1181126-1183151 GCF_000296735.1 Chrysochloris asiatica | reverse complement strand
CATAGAAGAATTGATGCTTTTGAGTTACGGTGTTGGCAGAGCATATTGAAAGTGCCACAGGCTGCCAAAAGAACCAATAGATCCGTTTTGGAAGAAGTGCAGCCAGAGTGTTCCTTGGAGGCCAAGATGGCCAAACTTCGTCTCTCATAGTTCGGACATACTGTCAGGAGGGAGCAGTCGCTGGAGAAGGGTATCATGTTTGGTAAGGTGGAGGGTCAGAGGAAAAGAGGAAGACCCCCAACGAGATGGATTGGTCAAAGGGCAGCATTGATGGACTCAAGTGTGGCAACAGTAGTGAGGTTGGCCCAGGATTGGGCAGTGTTTCGTTCTACTGTGTATAGGGTCGCTATGGTAGGTACCAATTCAATGGCACTTAACAAAAATAACAACAACACAAAAGCAAGAAGTGACTGGCTTACAAACTTTCAAGAGGGATCCTAGATCCAGAGGGTTCAGAGGAAGGTAGAATCTTCACTGAGTAGTATCCAATCTGTCTGGGTGGTCTGATGAAAGGAGATGCAGATAGGCCTCTTGTGATACAATAGTGAATAATTGTTATCAGGACTGATTGTGAGGGTTGGAAATATAAAGGTAGATGTTTTGTAACAAAAGGAGGGGAGTGATTGACTTTGCAGTCTGGGGGAGGAGGTCCCTGGGACCATCAAGGGAAAAGAGTGGAGAGCGGGACCCTACCCAGAGAAACAGTGACACCAGAGATGGAGGCAGAGATTGATGACGTGGAGAGATGGAGTGGCTGTGGACTTTAGACCCAGAGAGGGAGAGGGGCTGTGTGCCTACGACTGGGGGACAGGCTTGCAGGGTATACCCTTTGGTTGGTTAATGATGCATGGAGGAGATTGTAACCATGGCAATTAAACAATATACGATAGGATGAATGTAAAACTAATGTGAACTATCTCATAATTCACAATAAAACATTAAGAAACAAAGTGTCGAAGAGCAAAGTTGACAGTTTGAGGACTAAGGTACACTTGACCCAAGCCATGGTATTTTCAATCACCTCATATGCCTATGAATAAGGAAGACCATAGAACAATAGATGCATATGATTTGTGGTATTGGAGTAGAATATTAAAACTACCATGGACTGCCAGAAGAATAAACAAATCTGTATTGTAAGAAGTACAGCTAGAATGCTCCTTAGAAGCCAGGATGGCCAGACTTTGTCCAAGATGGCTTGGCACAGTGGTAGCAGCAATTGTGAGGATGACATAGGACCGGGTGGTGTTTCTTTCTGTTTTGCATAAGGTTGCTATGCGTCAGAACTGACTTGACAGCACCTAACAACAACAACCATCTTCTTCCCATACCTATTTAGCCTGTTTCTCTGTCCATGTATCTATACACTGTTGTTCCATGTTTGCATATTTATCACTATTTACCTCTGTCCTGTTTAGTCCTGTATGCGTGTCTTCACTTATCTTCATCATTCTTCAACCAACCTCCCTTTTCTTGTATATTGCCCTCCCAGTCACCACAGTTAATATGTGTCTACACTCTAACCAGTGAATGAGTCTCCCTTCCTTCCCACCCTGGGAACCAGCAAATAATATTTCTTTTAAAATGGTGCTCTTATACAATATTTGTCCTTTTGTGATTGATTTATTTCAGTCAGCATACTGCTGTTCTCCAAGTTCATCCATGTTATGAGATGTTTCACAGATTTAATGTTATTCTTCCACATTGCAATGTATTCCATTGTGTGTATGTACCAAAGTTTATCTTCTCCTCTGCTGATGGGCATTTAGGCAGTCTCCGTCTTTTTCCTATTGTGAATAGTGGTGAAAATTGGGGTGCATGTATCTATTCATGTCCTGGCTCTTCTTTCTTTCTTTTTTTAATGTTTTATTGTGAATTATGTGATAGTTTACATGGGAGAACATCAGTCTTACATTCATTCTATCGTATATCGTCTCATTGCCATGGTTACAATCCCCTCCATGCAATCCTTCCCCTGTACCCCCCAGGTCTTCAGCACACAGTCACTCTCCCTCTCTGGATCTA
>NW_006408748.1:1174881-1178711 GCF_000296735.1 Chrysochloris asiatica | reverse complement strand
CATGTATTCCCATCATTAGTGCCTTCACATTTGTCCCAAATTTTTCATTGATGACCTTCATAATTCTGGGATTCACATTTAGGTCCTTAATTCATCTTGAGTTGGTTTTTGTATAAGGCCTGGCTCTTATTTCTTGTAGATATATATGAAGTAGAGGGATTTCTGAGTCATATGATATTTCTATTTCTAACTTTCTGAGGAAGCACCATACCATTTTCTACAGTGGTTGAACCATTTAACAATCCCAGTTGGAGGATCTCAGTCTCTCTATACCCTCACCAGCATCTGTTTGTTTGTTTTTAACTTTATTATTAATGCTGGTGTTAAATGATATCTCATTGTTGTTTGATTTTCATCTCTCCAATGACTAATGACCACGAACATTTCTTCATATGTTTGTTGACTTCCTGAATGTCTTCTTTGATGAAGTGTCTGTTCATGCCCTGTGCCCATTTTTAAACGGGGGAGTTTGTCTTTCTCTTGTAGAGTATTGTGATTTTCTATCAATTTTAGAGATTAGTCCTTTGTCTGATGTGTCATTGCAAAACATTTTTTTCTCAGTCTGTGGGCTCCCTTTTTACTCTGTTGTGTCTAATTTTAGGAGGTCCCAGTCATCTATTTTGACTTATCTTGTTTGTTTGTTTTTTAGTAATGTTAGATAGTGTATTCATGCCATGTAATACAGCCCCTAAGGAGCTCTGGTAGCGTAGTGGTTACGAATCGGGCTGCGAACCATAAGGTCAGCAGTTCGAAACTACCAGCTGCTCCGCGGGAGAAAGATGAGGCTTTCTACTCCCGTAAGGATTTACACCCTCGGAAACCCTGTACAGGGTCGCTATGGGTCGGAACCGACTTGAAGGCACTTAACAATACAGCCCCTAAGTTTGTCCCTATTTTTTCATTTATGATCTTTATAGTTCTAGGTTTTACACTTAGGTCTTTCGTCCATGTTGAGTTTGTTTTTGTATATAGTGTGAGATTTGGGTCTTGTTCCATTCTTCTGCAAATGGATTTCCAGTTTTGCCAGGACCATTTGTTACAAAGACTATCTCTTCCCCTTTTAATGTGTCTTGGCCCTTTGTTAGAGATCAGTTGACTGTATGTGGTTGGATTTACTTTTGGGTTCTCAAGTCTGTTTCATTGATCTATGTAACTTTTGTTTTATTAGTACCAGGCTGTTTGACCACTGTGGCTTTGTAGTAAATTTTGAGATCAGGGAATGAGGGGCCTCCAACTTTGTTATTCTTCTTAAGCAGAGCTTTGCTTATCCGAAGTCTCTTTCCTTTATACATAAAATTAGTGATAATTTTTTCCCACCTCTTTCAAGAATGATGTTGGAATCTGGGTTGGGATTGTGTTATATCTATAGATTCCTATGGGTAATGTTGACATTTTCACAATGTTAAGTCTTCCTATCCTCCATGAGCATAGTATAGTCTTGCTTTTTTTTTTTTTGGTAAGTCATTTTTGGTTTCTTATAGTAAGGTTTTGTAGTTTTCTTTGTATAGGTTTTTTGTTTCTTTGGTTAGATTTATTCCTAAGTATTTTATCTTTGGGGTGGCTATTGTAAATGGTATTATTTTCTTAATTTCCTTTTTCAGAGCTGTCTTTATGATCATATAGGAATCTAAGTGATTTTTGTATATTGATCTTGTACCTGCTACTTTACTGAATCTTTCAGTGAGTTCCAATAAATTTCTTGATGAGTCGTTGGGATTTTCTATGTATAGAATCATATCATCTGCAAATAAAGAGTTTTACTTCCTATTTGCAAATTCAGATGCCTTTAATTCCCCTTTCCGTCTTTATAGATCTAGCTAAGACTTCCAGCACAACACTTAGTGGGAGTGGTGATAAAAGGCATCCTTGTCTGGTTCCTGTTCATAAACAGAATGCTTTCAGTTTCTCTCTATTGAGGGTAATGTTAGCTGTTGGTTTTGTACATATGCTCGTAATTATGTTGAGGAATTTCCCTTCAGTTCCTACTTTGTTGAGTGTTTTTATAAGAAATGGATGTTGGAGTTTGTCAAATGCCTTTTCTGCATCAATTGATATGGTCATGTGGTTCTTCTGTTTTATTTATATGGTTACTTGTGGTGATTGGTTTTCTAATACTGAACCATCTTTGCATCCCTGAAATGAACCCCACTTGGTCATGATGTATTTTTTGTTATATAGGTTGTTGATTTCTATTAGCTAGGATTGTAGTGAGAATTTTTGCAACTATGTTCATAAAGGATATTGATCTATTACTTTATTTTTTAGTGATGTCTATGCCTGGTTTTGGTTTGAGAGTTATGCTTGCTTATTAAAATGCATTAAAGAGCTGTCCATCTTTTCTATGTTCTGGAATAGTTTGAGTAAAATTGGTGTCGATTTTGATTTTTATATCTTTAGCAAAATTTTACTTGCATGTGATATTAATGATATTGTTCCATATTGATGATATTGAAACTCAAGACTTGAATTTTCTCTTCATACCTCTCAGTTTGAGAAATGCCAACCATGTTCTTTATGTTTGGTTTTCTAATTCCAGGTCTTTGTACATTTCATTATAATGCTTTACATTTGCTATAGCTATTCTGTGTTCAAGGGTAGTTTCAAAGTCTCTTCTGACATCAATTTTGGTCTTTTCTTTCTTGTAGCCATTAAAGGTTATTTGTTTCTTTATGCTTATATGATGTCCTTGATGTCAGCCCACAAATTGTCTGATTATTGGTTATTAGTGCTCAGTGTATCAAATCTATGGTTGAAATGGCCTCTAAATGCAGGTGGGATATACTGAAGGTTATATCTTTGCTCTCAGACTTGTTTTTATTTCCTTCATTTTCAACTTGAACATCTATACAAGCAGTTCTTCAGTCAGCCTCTGGCTTTTTAAAGTTTTTTTCTTATTTTATTTTTTAACATAATCTCTTTGCTTTTCAATACACTTTGTCCATCTGTCAACAAATTTTCTCATTCCCTTGTTAAAACCTGTTTTAGCTGAGCTGTCTTCACTTCTTCATCAAAGGTGAATCTCCATCCTTGAAGGGCTGCTTTCAGGAAACCAAACAGGTGAAAGTCTGACTGAGCAAATCAGGACCCTAGGGAGAATTCTTTAACATTCAAATGAAGTTTTTGCCAAACTGTCAACAATGTGGGCAGAGGTGTGCAGATATGCATTATAATGCAAGATCACAAGGTCCTTGAATAGCAGTTCTCTGCATTTAACCTGAAGTTTAGGTTCAACTCTTCAGTGAGCATCTAACTGCTGAGTAACATGCACACTGAGTAAGATGCACACGGTTGATACTTGAAACCCTTGAGAATCACAGAAAACTAAGCATCAATTTTCCAGCTAATGGTTGAGTTTTTTGTTTTGTTTTGTTTTTATCTTTGTCATTTTATTTTATTATTTTTTATTGTGAGTTATATGATAGTTTACATGAGAGAACCTCAGTTCCATATTCATTCCATCATATATCATTACATTGCCATGGTTCCAATCCCCTCCATGCATCGTCTTCAGACCAAAGGCCATATCCTAGAAGCCCATGCTTTACACTCCCCCCTCCCCCCTCAATCTTCAGCCCACAGTTCCTCTCCCTCTCTGGATCCAAAGTCCCCAGCTGCTTCATCCCTCCATGTCATCATCTCTGTCTCCATCTCAGGCATCCCCGGTTCTCTGGGTGGGGTCCCGTTCTCAGCTCTTATCCTTTGGTGGTCCCAGAGACCTCCGCTCCTAGACTGGAGAAATAATCACTCTCTTCCTTGTTACAAAACATCTACCCTTGCATTTCCAACACTCACAATCCATCTTGATAACCATTATTCACTACAGTATTGCA
>NW_006408748.1:1146614-1174366 GCF_000296735.1 Chrysochloris asiatica | reverse complement strand
GGTCTCCTCGCACTGCTTGCCAACCAGGTCCCCAACTGGGTCCACAGAAGCCCTCTGAATATTGCGAGGCTTATCTAGCAGCTTCATTGCTGCTTTTACCCCATTTCTCCCCAACGGTGATGCGTGTGTTTACCAATCCGAGTGTGCATTTCCACCAAGTCTCAGTTTTGTGGGGTTTTTTTTTTCTTATTTTTAACCAATGGTGTTGAGCTTCTCCATTGTCTTTTTACACTGATGTAGTTTATTTGACTTCTGTATATTCCCTCTGATGAGCTCCACATTGAAAGTTCATGACATATCATTCTTACCATGAATACCAAGCATTGACAAAAATGAAAATATCATTGCTGTCTTGGTTCCCAGGTGACTTGTCAGTCTTTGAGAAGCAAAATGTGTGCTACTAGAACCTCAAACACTGGCTGTTTCATAGTTCATTCACATAGTCAAACCCTGACCACTAATGGAAATTGACATCCTGATTACCACCAATCCTTGACCTTCTTTCTGCTGCTCAACTCCATGTGAGCAGACTTCATGCTTGCTCTGAAATGACCTCTCTGTGTCTGTTTCTGGGGACTGCAAAAGCTGTGATGTACAAAGTATGTGCTTCTCTATTTATTGAATTCTGGCAACTCTTCACTGTGATAGTTTTTCCATATCCTGGAAAGTACCTGGTTGTTCTTCCATTGCAACACTGATTTTCCATGATTCACATCCCAATTGTCTTCTGGTCATATATGTTTGTAAAGAAAACCTACTAGTTAAAGGAAGACTATACTTTTAGTGAGATTCTGAAGTTGAATATACTTGTCTTTTTCCTCTTTTTTTTTTTCGATATTGGCAAGTAGTAATGATCTTCCTTTCTTAAGTTCTTCTAACTATAGAGGAATTTTCCTCTACTATTTACAAGACTTCTTCTAAATGAAACCATAGAAACAGGGCTGTACTCTTGAATGACTTGATATGATTCGTTCCCAGCTTTTTTAAGAATGGAGGGATCTTTTGACTCCAGGGCAATTACCGCTATTTAAATTATGCTCGTTTGGAACACAGTGGCTTTGTAGGATAAACACTTTGTAAACTTTGTAGGATAACCACAAAGTCATCAGTTCGAGCCCACCAGCCACTCTGCAAAAGAAAGATGAGGCTTCTGTGCTCCTGTAAAGATTTATAGTCTTGGAAACTCTTAAACAGAGTTGTTATGAGTCAGCCCCAACTGGACAGCACTTAAAAACAACAACAAATTAAGCTCTTTAAGATGCTCTAGTCATCAATCTGTCCAGATGAAGCTATAGCTTTCATTTTCAATACGTCCTTGTAGCTCTTTAAGTGCTTCTTTCATATTAGTTGCCTCTGTTTCCAGTTTTGTTAGATGATTGTAATTATCTTCTAGTTCTTATATGAGATTTTAGTCTTCCGCCTTCAATGCCTCATCTTGCTTTAACAACTCACCATTTGAAGCTGCAGCTCACCTTAATTACCCTTGGACCTTCCAGACATTCACTCCATGGCCAGAGGCATGGGTGCTGCCTAAGGACTTCTGCCAGACACAACTCCTGTCCCTGCCAGGGCTCCAGAACCCATTTATGTTGTTAAAAAAGGTATTTTCAAGGAATAGTACATTGTTCTTACAACATTCTGTCATGCCATTTCTGGTGTTGTTTCTAGCAGCAATGTCTATTTTCCAACTACTGATTCTTCTTTATTTCCAACTTTTGCATCCCAATCAGTAGTAATTATCAATGCATCTTGATTGCATGTTTGATCAGTTTCACACTGTGGGTAAAAATCTTTAGCTCTTCATTTTTGGCATTAATGGTTGGTTTAGAAATTTGAATAAGAGTCATATTAACTCAGAAAACTAGTTGATAAAATACTCAATAAACCAATGAATGATGGAGCCTGCAGATGACCTAACTGCAAAGGTGTCTTAGTTATCTAGTGCTGTTAATAGAACTACCATAATTGGATGGCTTTAACAAACAGAAACATATCCTCTTAATTTAGGAGCTAGAAGTTTGAGTTCAGGGTGCCTGTTTCAGGGAGATTAATATTCCTCCCTTTGTTAAGACATACTCAATAAGGGGTGGCATCATGGGATGCCCCTGGGGAAAGCATCTGGGACCAGGAAGAGAAAACTGTACTTAATCCAAGCTCACCAATTCACAGAGACAGACCCATTTCTCTCTTGACGTGTACTATTGCTTTACAATAAACTATTTCTGCGTGAAGGCTTATTACATGTGTGTGATTGAGAAATGGTGGCTCAGAGAGACCAGTTCTTCTGATACCTGAGAGAGGGGACCAGGGAAACTTAAAAAATCACATGAGAAGCTTTAAAAATAATATTTTGCCTGAGGAAGAGCTGACTACTCAAAGTAGAGTTGACTATGATGGCGCAAATGGAGTTAAACCTTCAGGGCCTTCATTTGCTGTTAGGGCATGATTCGAAATGAAGAGATAGAGCTGTAAACATACATTAATAATTGGAACATTGGATGTATGAGGTATGAATCTAGGAAAACTGCGAGTTGCCAAAAATAAAGTGGAATGCATAAACATTGATATCTTAGACATTAATGAACTGAAATGGACTGGTACTGGCCATTTTCAATGTAATACATCATATGGTTTACAATGCTGGTAATGACAAATTAAAGAGGAATGACGTCACATTCATCATCAAAAAGAAATATCAAGATCTGTCTTGAAGTACAATGCTGTCTGTGATAGGATAATACCCATATGTCTACAAGGAAGACCAATTAATGCCATTATGATTCAAAATTATGCACCAAACACTAAAGCCAGTGATGATGAAATAGAAGAAATCTACCAACTTCTTCAGTATGATCAAATATGCAATCAAGATGTGTTGATAAGTTACTGGAAATTGGAATCAGTAGTTGGAAAATATAGCTTTGGTGATAGAAATAATGCTGGAGATCACATGATAGAATTTTGCAAGACAAATGACTTCTTCATTGCTCTCCTTTGTAGGTAATTTTTGTTTTTCTTGAGCTGCTCTTAGGATTCCTTCCTTGTCTTTGGTTTCAGAAAGTTTGATTATAATATGTCTTGGTGATTTTCTTTTGAAATCTTTCCTGTTTGGGGTTCATTTAGCTTCTTGAATGTGTATCTTCTTGTCTTTCATGATGTTTGGGAATTTTTCTTCCAACAACCTTGGAACAATTTTCTCTGTGGCATTTTTAGACTTCTGGGCAGTGTTGCTTAAATTCTATTCTACCTTTTTCTCAAATCCAGTTTCCCATGTCACAGACACCAACTGCTCTCTGTCTTTTTTTGTGGCTGAACAGAGACTTTAATGCCTCCCCAGACCTAAGATGACATCCTGTTAGGTTTGTTAACTAAGAGTGAATAAGAAGAAGCTGGCCTTTTCCTTCCTGTAGAAAGCAGAACTGAATCTTACTCAGATGCCCAGCTTCGTCATTGCCAAGCTGTAAATATGAGATAATGCCAAAAAGTGTCATTAATTATGTGGTGATTGTTCAGTTCACGTGTTAGGTTATTTATGGAACCTCAATTAAATGCTAAGTTACAAGAATAGGGAGTTTTAGCTAACTGAAGCGTCTCATTAAACTGGACACTCCTTTTTATATAAATATATTTAAAAGAAGGACTTCTGATGTGGAGCTGTAGGATCAGCACTGTGACCCACAAGGTTGGTAGTTCAAACCCACCAGCTGATCCTTGGAAAGGTCTGAACCAACTAGATGGCACTTAACAACAACACCAATTTAAAAGAATCCAGTTGCTCTTTTGCTCTGAAGTTGATGCAGATTCATGGTAACCTTGTGTGTGTCCGAGTAGACTGA
The DNA here is from genome assembly GCF_000296735.1 of Chrysochloris asiatica. Classification (NCBI taxonomy): domain Eukaryota; kingdom Metazoa; phylum Chordata; class Mammalia; order Afrosoricida; family Chrysochloridae; genus Chrysochloris; species Chrysochloris asiatica. The sequence continues at coordinate 1,170,530 of NW_006408748.1, read as the reverse complement.
GATTCACAGGGTTTGCAGTAGGTGAGCTTTTGGCACTAGATCATCAGGCTTTTTTCCTAAAGTGTCTCTGGGTGGACTCGAACCTCCAGCTTTTCAATTTGCAACTAAGCATGTTAACCATTTGCACTTCCAGGTACTCCCACTAGTTCTCTGTTGTTGCTAGTTGCTGTTGAGTTGGCTCCTGACGTAGGGTAGCCTCGTGCACAGCAGGATTGGACTGTTGTGATCCATAAGGTTTTCACGGGCTGATCATCAGATTTAGATTCCAGATTGTCCTTCCTAGTCTATGTTTGTCCAGAGGGCCCAGTGTAACTTGTTCAGCATTATAGCAACATTGACGTTTCCACTGACAGTCAATGGGTGGTTGCACTTGAGGTTCATTGGCTGAGAATCAAGACTGTACTCAAAATGTGGCTAAATACAGCAGTTTCTGACTTACCAACCACTCCAGTTCTAACTTCATCCAACCTTTATTTGTTCTCTAGGGGTTGGAAATGTTATATTTAAACTTACAGACATATTTTAATATACACATCCAAACCCACTGCCATTGAGTTGCTGTTGAGTCGTAGTAACCCTATATAGTGTTTCTGAGGCTATAAATCTTTACAGGAGCAGAAAGCTTCCTCTTTCTCCCCTGAAATGGCTTATGGATTTAATGGCTGGCCTTGCAGTTTGCAGTACAGGGCTTATCCAACAGTGCTACCACATACAAAAATACGCAATCCTAAAAATTTACTCCAATGATAAGTAAGAGTTGGATGGCATTGGCATATTGTTATTTGTGGTAATAACATCACGTGTGGAAGGTTCTGGATAGTGTGGAGTACCCCTGAGAAGGTTCTGGCTAATCTGGTCAGAAAATTAGTGAATTTGCATATGAGCAATTGATGGTCTGTTCCACAGTCTGCCCCTGGCCTTGTTTGCTGATGATAAGGAGCTTTTCCACCATCTCTTACCACAGATGTAGTAAATTTGATTTCTGTGCATTCCATCTGGTAAGGTCCATGTATATAGTCATTTTTAATGTTGTTTAAAAAAGGTATTTGCAATAGGAATTCATTCGTCTTGAAAAATTCTATTATGCGATCTCCAGCATCATTTCTATCACACACACTATATTTTCCAATTACTGATCTTTCCTCTTTCTTTCCACCCTTTGCATTCCAATCCCCATTAGTAATTGTTTCAAGTACTATTTGCTTCCAAAACAGAAGGTTGTGTCATCTGCATATGGCAGATTTTCAGAGTCTCTTCTAATATTCATTTTGGTCTTTTTCTTGTCTTTTTAATGACCTTTTGTGTTCTTCATGTGTGATGTTCTTGATGTCATCCCACGGCTATGCTGGTCTTCAGTCATTAATGTCTAATGCATCAAATTGGTTCTTGAGATGATCTCTAAATTCAGATGGAATATATTCAAGGTCATACTTTGGCTCTAGTGGACTTGTTTTCATTTTCTTCAGCTTCAGTCTGAACTTATGTATGAGCAATTGATGATCTACTCCACAGCCCGCCTCTGGCCTTGTTTTGGTTGACGATATTAGCTTTTTTTTTTCACAGATGTAATTTGATTTCCGTGTATTCCATCTGGTGAGGTCATGTATATAGTCATCCCTTATGTTGTTTATGTTGCTGAAAGTGAAGAGGACTTAAAACATTTACTGATGAAGATCAAACAGCACAGCCTTCAGTATGGATTGCATCTCAATGTAAAGAAAACAAAAATCCTCACCACTGGGACAATAAACAACATTCTTATCAACGGAGAAAAGATTGAAGTTGTCAAGGACTTCATTCTTCTTGGATCAACTATCAGCACTCACAGAAGCAACAGTTAAGAAATCAAATGATGTGTTGCATTAGGCAAATCTGCTGCATAAGACCTTTTTAAAGTGTTGAAGAGCAAAGACGTCAGCTTGAGGACTAAGGTGTGCCTGACCCAAACCATGGTATTTTCAATAACCTCATATGCATACAAAAGCTGGACAGTGAAAAGGAAGACTGTAGAAAAAATTGACGCATTTGAGTTATGGTATTGGAGGAGAATATTGAAAGTGTCATGGGCTACCAAAAGAACTAATAGATCCATTTTGGAAGAAGTGCAGCCAGAGTGCTCCTTGGGGGCCAAGATGACCAAACTTTGTCTCTCATAGTTTGGACATATTGTCAAGAGGGAGCAGTTGCTGGAGAAGGATATCATTTTTGGTAAGGTGGAGGGTCAGAGAAAAAGAGGAAGACCCCCAACGAGATGGATTGGCCAAGTGGCAGCATCAATGGATTCTAGCGTGGCAACAGTAGTGAGGTTGGCCCAGGATTGGGCAGTGTTTCGTTCCACTATGCATAAGGTCGCTATGAGTTGGTACAGACTCAATGGCACCTAACAACAACAACATGTTGTTTAAAAAAGTATTTGCCATGAGGAAGTCATTGGTCTTGCAAAATTCTATCATGTGATCACTAGCATTGTTTTCAATCAACGAGGCTATATACTACTGATCTCTTTGCTTCCAACCTTTGCCTTCCATTTCCCAGTAATTACCAATGCATTGAGTGCATGCTTGATCCATTTCAGACTGAAGAAGTTGGTAGAATTCTTTAATTTCATCATCATTAGTTTTAGTGGTTGGTGCATAAATTTGAATAACAGTAGTATTAACTGGTCTTCCTTGTAGGAATATAGATATTATCCTATTACAGACAGCGTTGTACTTTAAGACAGATCTTGAGATACTCTTTTTAAGGATGAGTGTGATGCCATTCCTCTTCAATTTATTGTTCCTGGTGGTAGGCAGATAGAAAAGGGTGGAGGAGAATGGCCATAGAGTATGTGTGAAAGCAGAGGAGAGCGTGAGAATAACCCCAGAGGATCCATCCAATAGTAGTGCAAAGAAAACTTCAGTTGAAGCACAAGGTAACCACAAAGACCCATAAGGGATTTCCATGGCTTGAATCACAAGCAAAGGCAGTTAGATTGCTAAGAAGACTTGTAGCTTCATTATACATTATTGTGATAAATTTGCATTTTGACCACCCAAGTAGGCAAACCAACTGAATGTGGGTAAGAGCATGTGCAGTGAATGAGAGATTCTAAAATCCTAAACTTCTGTCATTCATATAGAAGAGATCGCCCAACTGGGCAGAATGATTTGAGTTGTAATTGGAGACAGAGATAAAAGGGCTAGAGCAAGGAAAAACCAGGACTCCACCCCATCTCTGGTGTGAGAAGGTAATTTTTAAAACATAATAAAGCTTGCTTGCTTGCTGTCCACAATTTTCTGTGTGCAAATCTTTCTCGCTGAAAACAAGAACCAAGGACCCACAGAAAACCAACACCAGCATACTAAATCATATGATTGTTTGATTCAAAATGCCCAATACCTATTTCAGCTCACTAATGTAGAGGATATAGCTCTTTATGCAATCCATGTTGACAACTTCCAACTTTCCTAGATTCACACTTTGTACATTCCATGCTCTAATTATTAATGGATGCTTACAGCCATTTCTCCTCATTTTGACTTGTACCCCATCAGCAAATAAAAGTCCTCAAGGATTTGCTCCATCCACGTCATCAAGGTGAATTCTACTTCAAGGAGACAGCTATTCCACAGTCATATTTTGAGTATCTTCAAACCTGAGGTCCTCATCTTCTGGCACTATAGCTGGCAATGATCCAGTGCTCTTCACAGTTTTCAATGGCTAACCTTTCAGAAGTGGTCAGACTCTCCTTCTCCCTAGTCTGTCTTAGTCTGGGGACGTTGCTGAAACCTGTTTACCAGGATACTCAAAATACCTGCCGTGTAACTGCCAGCATCACAGCCACACACAAGCCATCACAGTCTAACAAACTGACAGACAAGTCATAGAACCTTGGATGTAGGAATATAGTACTCAAAAGTATCGTATTCAGCAAAAACAATGTTCCAAAATTGCTAGATAATTGATCATTCCAATTATTTTGGAGATGTTCCATATGGTGATTATAACAACAACAAAAACAGGTAAAGGTTAAAACTTTTTCACTCTGATGATAATTTCACATTCAAGTTATAAATTCTTACCGATAACTATTTTTTAAAGTATTTTCTTCATATTGCAATTGTCATAAGTGGCTTGCTCACAAAAATTTAGAATTTTGATTAATGTTTTATTCTATAGTCTAAAAAAAACCTACTGGCTGGCTCACATATTTTCTTTGCTGTGCCACCTTTGAAAGGGAAATTAATATTTTGGTGTAATCCCGGGAAGGTCCAACAGGTGGCACAAAACTATTTCTAAGATACTTGCTTTTCTAAAACAGAAACCTAGGAGTTGGCATCTCTCCAGCATTTCGTTTTCTGTACTTTCAGAAGTCATTTTCTCTTCTTCTGAGAAAGAAATCTTGGTAAGTAAAATTATTTTTTTTAACTTTTTCAGATTTTCCATAATAAACAAGAGCATACTAGTATGTAATAGATATATAGTATATAGTATAAAGGAACAGGTATCATATTTTTTACATTTTTGCAATGTGATTTTAAGTGTTGTTTTTCTCAATATTGTAAATGTCCTCTCATGAAAGATATTACAGTAGGACATATTGGTGGCTATCTTGCAGAGATACAAAAATAACTAGCATTTATAGTGTGGTTTTTTGTTTGTTTTTGTTAAGAGCTGTTCAGTTGGTTCTGATTCATAACGAGCCAGTTCAGGGTTTCCTAGGAGCAACTGGTGGACTTGAAATGCCGACTTGCAGCTAACATTCCAGTGTATAGACTACAGTGCCATACCAGAACTGTCTTATAATTGTAGAAGAGGGAAATTTTTAACTTATGTAATTTATTTTTGCTGCTCTTTTCTATCTACTATTTTTATCTCTTCACCTTTACATAGTTCCTGGTTTTTAGAAACTTTTAGTTTATACTAATCCTATACCATCTATCAACTGCTATATATTTTTTAGTACTAGACATGTGTTTGTTCTCTGTCGTGCATTCTATAATTATCTATCGCTCTCTGTCACTCATTTATAAACTTTTGGAGAAATGATTGTACCAGTGCTGTTTGTATTTAGATCTTTAGTGTCAAGTCCAGGGCTAGGGCACAGCAGACTCTGAATAAACATTTATTCAATGAAGGAAGTGGAATAAACCAGGCTTTTCATCACTTTGAATCCCACGCTGTTGTACCCAGACGTTCTTCACCTAAAGTTTGATAAATGAAACAATGAAATAATGATGGAATAATTTCTACACTGAAATGTTTTTTTCTGGTTTTTGCTTCTTGTAGTATTGATTCTCATAGATTCCATTTACTATTGCTTTTTTAAAGTTGAAATAGAGTGTCTCTCACCCTATTTTTTTTCTCTCTTCCTTTTTCATTTGATACATTGCCACAAATTTTTTTTTGGACTTTCTTTTTAGAACATTGTGAACTTTCTAATATTCCACACCTATTTCTCTTTTTTTCCTCCCGTATTTTTCACAAATATAAAATTGCCCATCCTGTTCTTTAAGCATGTACACTATGAACGGCTTGAGGATGTAAGCGGCCATGGAGACATATTGTATTTTCAGCAGAATGTGAGAAGAAAAGCTGATGAACTTTCTCACAAAGAGGCTGTTTCAGTCCCCTGAATCTCTTGGGTGAGTTTTCATCTATGTCTTTCTGTCTGTCTGTCTGTGTGTATCTATCTATCTATCTATCTATCTATCTATCTATCTATCTACCTAGCTCCTCATATGGCACTGTAGGGTAAGCACTAGGCTGCTAACCACAAGAACAGTGGTTCAAACTTACCTGGCACTCCTTGGAAACCCCTCCCCATACAAACACATATACACACATGGGAGAGCTAGTGGCAATGTAGGATAATCACTGGACTGCTAACCACCAGGTTGGCAGTTCAAGCCCACCAGCCAATCCATGGGAAAAAGATGAGGCTCTCAGCTCCTGTAGATATTTATAGACTATACAGGGTTGCTCTGAGTTGGAATCAATGCAACAACTCTTAACAACATATATATTAATATTCTACCACATGAACCTTTAAATGTAACAAACACCTTTTTACATCAGCAATATGTTTAAGCTAATAAAATAAAATAAAAGAAGTACAGCTAGAAGTTTCCTTAGAAACCAGGAGAACATGATTTGTCTCATGTACTTTAGACTTGTTATCAGGCAGGACCAGTCCCTGAAAAAGGACATTTTGCTAGGTAAAGTAGAGGCTCTGCGAATAAGAAAAGGAACCTCACCAAGATGGACTGATCTAGTGGTTCAACAATGGGTTCAAACATTGTCAAACATGACAATGATTGTGAGGATGGGATAGGGCCAGCCAGTGTTTTATTCTGTTGTATATAATAGAGTAATTATGAGTCAGTAAGAGTCCTGGTGTGGCACTGTAGGACAAGCACTGGACTGCTAACCACAAGCTCAGTGGTTCGAACTTACCAGCCACTCCTCAGAAACCCTACGTAGAGTTGCTATGAGTCAGGACTCAACAGTACTTAACAACAACAACGTTAGAGTCTCTAGGAATTGACAAAATACAAATTGAAATGTTTTAACAAACTGATACAGCACTGGAAGTCCTCACTGGTATGCCAAGAAATTTGAAAGACTGTTACCTGGCCACCCAATTGTGAGAGATGCAGATTTGTGCCCATTCTAAAGAAAGGCGACCCAACAAAATGTGGAAATCATATAATGATATCATTAATATCACATACAAGTAAAAAATCTCCTGAAGATATTTCAATAATGACTGTAGCAGTACATTGACAGGGAGCTGCTGGAAATATAAGCCAGAGTCAGAAGAGAATGTGAAATGAGGAATATCATTTCTGATGTCAAATAGATCTTGGCTGAAAGCAGAGAATACCAGAAGATATTTACTTTTGCTTTACTAACTATGCAAAGGCATTCGTCTGTGTGAGTCATAACAAACTGTGGGTAATATTGGGAATAATAGGTATTGCAGGACATTTAATTGTGCCCATGACGAACTTACACATAGTCCAAAAGGTAATTGTTCGAACAAAATAAGGGTACACTGAACGGTTTAAAGTAAAGGAAGGGGTGTGCCAAGATTATATCCTATCACTGTATTTATCCAATCTATACTCTGAGCAAATAATCTGAGAAACTGGATTATACAAAGAAGAACACAGCATTAGGATTGGAGGAAGACTCATTAGCAACCTGCAATGTGCAGATGACACAACTTTGTTTGCTGGAAGTGAAGAGGACTTGAAATACTTAATGATGAAGATTAAAGAATACAGCCTTCAATATTAATCTTACCTCAATCCACATTCATGGAAGCAGCAGTCAAGAAATCAAACTAACATCAAGGATCAATCCTATCCCCTCTGTATACAGGGTTGATAGGGACAGGCAATTTAAACATTAGCTACATAAAATGAGGGGGGGGGGCAGCGGCAATAGATACATGAAGTGACTGGCTTACAAGTTTTCAAGAGGGAGTTTAGTTTCAGAGTGTGTAGGGGAAGGTAGAACCCCCGGCGAATCATTTTCATCTTGTCTAGACTGGTCTGGTGAAAGGAGATGGAGATAAGATTCTTATGATTCAAAAGTGAGTAATTGTTATTGTGATTAATTGCAATAGAAGTTTTGTAACATAAAGGGGGGAGTAGTTAATCTTACAGTCCAGGAACAGAAGACCCTAGGACCATCAAGGAAGAAGAGCACAAGTGGAATGTGGGACCCTATCCAGAGAAGCAGTGATTGAGGCAGAGATGATGACACGGAGAGAGGGAGCAGTTGAGGACCCTGGACTCATGAAAAGAGAAAGACTGTGTGCTGGCAGCCAGGAGGCAAGCTTGCAGAATGTGTTCTTTGATTAGTTGTTTAAATGATTGTATATTCCCAAGTGTTTTTGTGTACACTGAAACAAAACAAAACAAAACAAAAACAACCAGAGGGATAGAAGCAAATACTGCTGAATGATGATGCATGGACGCGATTGTAATCATTGCAATGAAATGAAATACAACAGGCTGAGTGTAAAACTGATGTTCTCCCATGCAAACTACCACTCAATTCACAATAAAAAGAAAAAAAGCAAACATCGTATTGCATTAGGCAAATCTCTTTTAAAGTGTTAAGAAGCAAAGATCGTTTTAAGAGCTAAGATGTGTCTGACTTACGCCATGGTATTTTCAATTGTCTCATAACCATATGAAAGTTGGACAATGAATAAGGAAGACCATAGAAGAAATGACACACTTGAATTATAATGATGTAAGAGCATGAAAGTACCATGGATTCTCAAAAGAACAAACAAATCTATCTTGGAGGAAATAGGCGGGTGAGTCAAAAATTGTTCGTCCTCCAGTTATATGAAAACTTCTGTTGACTGCCCTATCTTGTCATTGTTTTCCATTCAAGGTCACCTGCTGTGAAGGTGTGAACTTAGACATCTGGAAATAAAATTTGGACTGATACTTGAAGGAAGGTAAAAGTTTGTTTTAAAAAACGTGTTACTGGTGGATTCATCATTTATGAGCCTTAGAGATGGAGTGGCAGAGTATGGAATGGAAGGAAACATCCTCAATGGCTGACCAAGAAAGAGTTCAAATGTCAACTATCAGCTGGAAATGAATGCTTATAGTTTTCAGGGATTCTCAAAGGCCAGTATTGGAACACTATCTGGGAAAAGGTTCAATTGCCGACTGTGCTTGTTAAAGTGAGATGCTCACTGAAGAGCTGAAGCCTCAATTTGGGACTAAACTCAGATGACTGCTATTCAAGGGCTTTGGGATCTTGCATGACAATGCACATCCACACACCTCTGCTCACACTGTTGACACTCTGTAAAAATTTCCTTTTGAGGGGTTAAAACATCCTTCCTATAGTCCTGATCTTGCTCCGTTGGACATGCTTCATCCCCTGAAAGCAGCCCTTTGAGGATTAAGATTCACCTCTGATGAAGAAGTGAAGAGAGCAGTGCATTTGAGGTTCGAAGCTAGGCTTAAAACTTTTTTTTTTTTTTTTTTTTTAACAAGGGAATACGAAAGCTTGTTGACAGATGGAAAAAGTGTGTTGAAAAGCAAGACTATGTTGAAAAATGATGCATTTTTTTCTTTCTAAAAGTTGATTAAAATAAATTCTACAGCCAGAGTACAGATAATTGTTGATTCGACTTTATATACCCAGAATGTTCCTTAGAAGTGAGACTGGTGAGACTTTGTCTCTTATCCTTTGGACATGTTGTCAGGGTAGACCAATCCCTGGAGAAGGACATCAGGCATAGTAAAGGAGGATATCAGTGAAAAAGAGGAAGACCCCTTAATGAGATAGACTGACATAGAAGTGCAACAATGGGCTCAAACATAACAACAATTGGGAGAATGGGACAGGACCCAACAGTATTTAGTTGGGTTGTACATAGGGTTGTTAGGAGTTGGGACTGACTCAATGGCACCTAACAACAACACAGGGTTTCCGAGGATCAAGTGGGTTTGAATCACCAACCTTGAAGTTGGCAAGCCAGTGCTTATCCTACAGTGCCACACCCTTTAACTGCTGCTCACAAATTCTGATCTGGATGTCTCTTTAGTCCTGAGAAAGTTTTGAAATGGGTTAAACAAAGACAAATTGTTGAGTCATCAGACAGGTCAAAATACACAATCAACATTTCTTGAGAACAAGTATTCATATTGCCCTCTCTGGTAGCAGCAAGTCACATAACCAAGAAAGATACCACTTTAATTTAAGGGGACAGAAATGACTTTGATGGTAAATGAACAACTTATCAATACTTTGTGTTTAGCTAATGGAGGTTTTGAGAAAAATGATCTAATCTAATGCAGTGTACTATATATTATATATATTTCTAGAGTTTGGATCCGTATCAAGATACTCTGAAGAACAACAATCTTTTGTAATAACTATGGTGACATCATGATTGAAGACAAAGAACCTATTGTCAGAAACTTTCGTTTTGTTTGTGTCTTGGCCTTAACATTTGGAGCCATAATTCAGTTCTCTACTGAAAGTGAGTTTACAGTAGATCTGACAAAAAGAGGCCTTACTCAGTTTCCAAAAGACCTACCACCAAAAACCAAAGTCTTAGATATGTCTCAAAACTATATATCTGAACTTCAGGTCTTGGACATCAGCATTTTGTCAGGATTGCAAGTTTTGTTACTTCCTCATAATAGAATCCAACAACTTGATCTTACTGTTTTCCAGTTCAACCAAGATTTGGAGCATTTGGATTTATCTCACAATCAGTTGTCCAAGATAACCTGCTACCCTGTTGTACATCTCAAGCATTTAGATCTCTCATTCAATGACTTTGATGCTCTTCCCATCTGTAAGGAATTTGGCAGCTTGATGCAGCTGGACTTCTTAGGGTTAAGTGCCACAAAGTTAAAAAAACTAGACCTGCTGCCCATTGCTCACTTGCATCTAACTTACTTACTTCTGGATTTAGAAGGCTACAGAGTGAAAGGAAATGGAATAGAAAGTCTTCAAATATTCAATACAAAGAAACTTCATCTTATTTTTCATCCAAATAATTTTTTCTCTGTTCAAGTGAATATATCAGTTAACACATTAGAATTATTAGAACTTACTAACATTAAATTAAACGATAAGAACTGTCTAAAGTTAACTCTCCTTTTATCAGAACTCATCAGGGGTCCACACTTATTAAATTTCACCTTGAACCATGTGGAGACAACTTGGAAATGTTTGGTTCAAATTTTTCAATTCCTTTGGTCCAAACCTATAGAATCTCTAAATATTTACAGTTTGATAATAGTTGAAGGCATTAATAAAGAGAATGTTACTTATTCTAACACTACATTAAAAGCATTGAAAATAGAACATATTCAAAATAGCGTGTTTCTTTTTTCACAAGATGACTTATATACAGTATTTTCTGAGATGAACATTATGATGTTAACCATATCGGATACACCTTTTATACACATGCTTTGTCCTCAGAAACCAAGTACATTTAAGTTTTTGAACTTCACTCAGAATGTCTTCACAGATAGCATTTTTGAAAATTGTTCGACTTTATTTAGATTGGAGACACTTATCTTACAAAAGAATGGATTAAAAGATCTTTTCAAAATAGGTCTTATGACTAAGTACATGCCTTCTTTGGAAATACTTGATGTTAGCAGGAATTCTTTGGAATTTAATAGACATGAGGGAAATTGCACTTGGGTTGAAAGTATAGTGTTGTTAAACTTGTCTTCAAATATGCTTACTGATTCTGTTTTCAGATGCATACCTCCCAGAGTCACAGTACTTGATCTACACAATAACAAAATAAAAAGCATTCCTAAACAAATCAGAAAATTAGAAGCTTTGCAAGAACTAAACATCGCTCTCAATTCTTTAACTGACCTTCCTGGATGTGGTACTTTTCACAGCCTTTCTGTCCTGATCATTGACTATAATTTAGTTTCACACCCATCAGCTGATTTCTTCTATAGCTGTCAGAATATTACATCAATAAAAGCAGGGAACAATCCATTCCAATGTTCGTGTGAACTAAGAGAATTTATCAGAAATATAAGTCAGATATCAAGTGATGTGGTGGAGGACTGGCCTGAGTCTTATAAGTGTGCCTACCCAGAAAGCTCTAAGGGGACCGCACTCAAGGACTTCCACATGTCTCCATTATCCTGCAACCCAGCTCTGCTGATTGTCACCATTGGGCTCATCATGCTGCTGGTGGTGGTTATTGTGACCTTCCTGTGCATCTATATGGATCTGCCCTGGTATCTCAGGATGGTGTGTCAGTGGACTCAGACTCGGCACAGGGCTAAGAATGTACCTTTAGAAGAACTCCAAAGAAATCTCCAGTTCCATGCTTTTATTTCATACAGTGAGCACGATACTGTCTGGGTGAAGAATGAATTACTACCAAACCTAGAAAAAGAAGACCTACAGATTTGTCTCCATGAAAGAAACTTTGTGGCTGGCAAAAGCATCATTGAAAACATCATCAACTGCATTGAGAAAAGTTACAAGGCCATCTTTGTTTTGTCTCCCAACTTTGTTCAGAGTGACTGGTGCCATTATGAACTCTACTTCGCCCACCACAAACTCTTTCATGAAGGGTCTGATAAGTTAATCCTGATCTTACTGGAACCCATTTCACAAGACAACATTCCTAGCAAGTATCATAAGCTGAGGGCTCTCATGGCACAGAGGACTTACCTGGAATGGCCCACTGAGAAAAGCAAACATGGACTTTTTTGGGCTAATATTAGAGCTGCTTTTAATATGAAATTAACAGTAGGCACTGAAAATAATGATGTGAGAATTTAAAAGAAAAAAGCCAGGAGATTCAACTTAATTTAAGAAACCCTTGTGACTTGAATTCGGATGATCACTCTGGTTTTGTTACTATCTAGATGATGTCTCTATCATTCTCCTGCCTGCATGAAAGATTTAATGAAAACTCTGTCTCAGCTGGAGAATTGGACTGGAGAATTGGGCTGATGATTAGACAGTTACAGAAAACAATTTTTTCCCTCACATATCTAAATGTGATAGTTAAAGTTATGTGTCAACTTCACTGTGCCATGATCTAATATAATGAGATCTGCTATGAGCAACCAATCAGTTGAAAGGAAGTTTTCTCAAGGGTGTGGCCAGCCTCCAATATATTGAACATTTGGACAAAGCATGCTTGTTTTTACCTGGGTTTGGATCCTACATCTGGCTTGTCGTCTGACCACTGGTTCTTTGGACTTGAGCCAGTGGCCTGCTGTGTTGCCTACTGTATTGAGAGTAGTTAGCAGCCCGCTATCCTACCTGTCGACCTTGGATTCATCTACCTCTGCAGTCAGATGCTTGCTGCCTGACCTTGGTCTCAGCAGCCCTGCCACTACCTGAGTCACAAGAAGTCTCCAAGCCCAACTTCTGACCCACAGATTTGGAACTCTCCAACCTTTACAATGGTGTGAGCCATTTCCTTGATATAAACTTCTGTGTAATACATTTCACTGGTTTTCTGCTCTTGAGAACTCAGCCTAAGACTCTGGGTCAACGTTGATTAAATTTTAGATACTGTTACATAAATACATAATTAGCCAGTGTGAATCATAACCTAATAACCTGTATACATAAAGGGAAATCTAACCTTGGTTTATATAGATTATTGAAGTCAAAGACATAAGATTTACCTGATTGTCAAGGGAACTCAGAGCTAAATTTATTTGTAACCAAATAATAAATGATTGTCTTAGAATTTTAGCTAAGACTTCAAAGCTAACAAAAGGGAATAAATGCCCCCACATTTTAAATTGTGAGACTAGACACAGCTTTATTAGATTTACAAAACAATAGCAGAAAAGTACCTGCAACCATCAATTCATTATTCATCTCCAGTCCATATGAAAGAAGATGATATTTAAAAGGGTGATTAGAGAATTGTTGAGTGGAGGTGCCAGACCTGTGGTGAGAAAGGCAAATGAGAAAGACCCTAAGCTAGTCATAAGAAGAATAGCCTTGTATCCCACTAAAAGCTTACAGTGTAACAGGAATGAGCAGATCCTGGTGCAGCTAGTCGGAATGATGAGAAAGCTCTTGGAAGAACTTGATGAATGTCTCTGAAGTTTGGGGGATCATAGGCATTGTGGACATAAAACCCATTGCTGTCAAGTTGATGCTAACTCATAGCAACCCTGGTAAATGTTGTTGTTGTTGTTAAGTGCCGTAGAGGTAGTTCCGATTTATAGAGACCTTGTATAGGGTTTCTGAGGAGGTGGGTTTGAACTACCGACCTTGTGGTTCATAGTCCAGTGCTGATTCTACAGTGCTTGATAAATATTTGTTGAATGGATGGGTGAAAACTTCCCACCTGGAGAATTCAGAAGATAAGAGGTTAGCTTGACAACCTTGGAACCACAGGGCTCTGTGATACAGGGATCAAGGCATAGTTTGAAAAAGGGAAATAATACTAAGATGTTTGGCTGTCTTATGAATATTGATTTCCCTTGCCTACTATTGTAAAATGGACACTTGAGTTGGACAGAAAGAAATGTCAGAAAACTTGTAAGCCGTCTTTAACCTATAACTGATTGGAATACCTAAAAGGGGTCCTAGAACTTGCCCAGTGAAGTAGGCCTCCTGTGGAGCCATTGTAGTGTATAGGACCTTCCGTGGAAGCCTTCTGAGGTGGGACATTCCCACTAGAGAGGACAAGCAGACCAGCCTGGAACAGCTAGAGTGACAGAAGATACATCTTCAAAGAAAGATCATGAGGAAAAACCCAGAACAAAAATGGCAGTATGACTGGCTACTGCAAAAATAAGCAAGTTGTTTGCTGGGAAGCAATCAAGGCAAGCAATAAAGTTCCTTCAGGACAAACCCCCCTCTAAGACTGAAACTCAAAGGGAACACATGAGCAGGCATGTAAGTTTGCTGACAGCCACAGTGATCTACTGGTGAGTGGAAGGACATGGAGAGGGAGCAGCTGAGGACTCTAGATTCATGGAAAGAGAGGGACTGAAAGCTGGTGGCCAGGAGACAGACTTGCAAAATGTGACCTTTTGTTTTGTAAATTATTATATATGCCTGAGTTTTTTTTAAAAAAAGAGTGAAAGTGGATAGAGAGAAATACTGTTAACTGATGGTACATGGAGGGGATTTTAATCATTGTAATGAAACAAAGTATATGATTTAATGAATGTAAAACTGATGCCCTGCAAACTTTCACTCAATCCACAATAAATCCCTTAAAAAAAAAAAAAATAAAAAAGGTTAGCTTGAGCAGTCCAAAATGTCAGGATTAGGAAAGAAGGGAAACATTTTATAGCCTCTGCTTCCACCACTTGATATAGCAAAAATACCTAAATTTCCAGTGGATTCGCGGGTCTTGACTTGTCATGATGGGGCCTATCTAGCAGGATAGTCTATTGTACAAAGAGATGATAGCAGTGAGAGGCTACAGGGCCAGGAAGAAGAGGTGTGTGAGTGTGTGGAGTGCTGCAAAAGGCCAACCAGAGTGGTCCACTTGCAATATGGAGGCCCAGTTGAGATTTTAAAGATCCCACAGATGCACCCTTGAAAGAGTAAACATAGCTAACTACAGGGTGGGGATTCCTTATTTTTGTCTAATAGAGGACAGGATAGGACTCCCTGTAACATTTCCAATGCTGTAATCTGTATGGAAGCAGGCTGCCATATCTTTGTCCCATGGAACCACTGGTGAGTTTGAATTGTTGACCTTTGGGTTAGCAGCTGAGTGCCTTTGACCCTGCATCACCTGGGCACCCTCTGCTTGGATGAACCTTTTGGGAAGTTCTCTAGGTAACCCTGGGGTAGCATGAGAGTCTGGGTTATTTGATCGGGCAGGTCCTTCAAGGGAGAGATGCAAACTGGAAATGAAAGGACACCATGAGGAAGGGTCACAGATTGACACCTTTGCTGGATGTACTAGTTTCCTAGGGCTGCCATAACAAACCACCGAGTGACTAAAATACCAGAACTTTATCTTCTCAGTTCAGCAGGCAAGAAGTCCAAAATCAAGCCGTTGTCGGGTTGGTTACTTCTGGAGGCTCTGATAGACAATCTGTTCCATGCCTTCCTCTGAGTGTCTAGTGGTGACCAGCAATCCTTGGCATTCCTTGGCTTGTAGCTACATCACTCTGACCTCTGCCTCCCTCTCCACATGGCATTTTATTCTAAGTTTCTGTGTCTTTTCCTTTTCTATCTTGTATAAGGACGCTCTCATTGGATTTAGGGCCTGCTTTAATCCAGTATGGGCTCATCTCAACCCTTACTTTAATCACATCTACAAAGACCCCATTACAAAAAAAAATCTTTTATTGTGAATTGAGTGAAGATCACTAGTTTTACATTCAATGAATCATATACTTTGCTTCATTACAATGATTACAGTCCCCTCCATGTACCAACAGTTAACAATATTTACCTCTATTCACTTTAACTCTTACATTCATTCCTCCCTGCGTCTCCTACTACCTTCATCTTTCCTCTGCCAACCTCCTTGTTGTTATATGTTGCCTGCCCCTCACCCATGTTAACATATGTCTACCCCTTATCCCATGAATACTTTTCCCTTTCCTTTATTAACTTTTTGCTGCAGTGTAAAAAGCCCCTGTTTTAAATAAGGTGGCATTCAGAGGTTTCTGGTGAACATGGACTTGGGGTGCACACTATTCGACCCACTACACTAGAGATAGAATGACTATCTCTGTTGTTCTGAGGACTCAGCTTGGGGTGGCAATAGAAAAAAAATGAATACTGTCTTTGGGAGAAAGAAGAGTATAAAAGAAGGTTCTTGGGAAGACACTGGTGGAAAGAAGGGAGAGAAAGGCAGAGAAAGAGAATGAATGGGCATGAGAGAATAATAAACAGACGGTAGACAGATTGAGTAGAAATAAATGGGGCACATACTTAAGCTTTAAAGAGAATGAGAACACAAAAGATAATATGAGGAAAGGAAGGCATCTCTTTCTGACTACATTCCTGGAGACTGATTTGTTATGGGTCTGTTCAAGTTTTCTACTTCACTCTGTAAGTGTTTCTAAAAAGTGTTTTTCTAAATATGTATCCATCTCTTCTAAGTTTTCAAATTTTGTTGAAGTACAACTCTACATAGTATTCTGTTATTATCCTTTTGATTTCCTTTGGTTCTGTTGTGACATCGTCCATGTGGTTTCTGATGAGCGTTATTTGTGTTTTCTCTCTCTTTTCTTTTGTTAGGTTTGCCAATGGTTTGTCAATTTTATTAATCCTTTCGAAGAACCAGCTTCTTGTCCTGTTGATTTTTTCTATAGTTTTTCTGTTTTCTATCTCATTTATTTCTGCTCTAATCGTTATTATTTTTAGTTTTCGTTTGGTGACTGTAGATTCTCTCTTTGGGTCTGTTTCTAATTGTTGGAGATGCTGTGTTAATGTGTTAATTTTGGTTCTTTCTTCTGTTTGGATGTGCGCATTTATTGCAAAAATTGTCCTTTCAGCATCGCTTTCACCATGTCCCAAAGATTTTGGTATGTTGTGTTTTTGTTCTCATTTGTTTCTAGGAACTTTTTGAGTTTATGTTTAATTTCTTCTACTACCCAGTCGCTTTTCAGTAGGGTGTTTTTCAGTTTCCATAAATTTTGCTTTATTTTCTTGGTCTTCTTGTTGTTGATTTCTAGTTTTATTGTGGTCTGAAAAGATGGTTTGTAGTATTTTGATGTTTGTAAATTCATGGAGGCTTGCTTTGTGACCTAACACATGGTCAATTCTGGATGGAGAATGTTCGATGTACACTGGAGAAGAATGTGTATTGTGCTGTTGTTGGGTTGAATGCTCTGTACACGTCTATGAGGTCCAGCTGGTTTATTGTGCTATTTAGTTCCTCTGTAACTTTGTTGAGTTTTTTTCTGGTTGTTCGATCCTTTTCCAAAAGTGGTGTATTTAAAATTTCTCACTATAATTGTAGATTTATCTATTTCTTTCTTCAATTCTATTAGGGTTTGCTTTATATATCTTGGTGCTCTTTCATTGGGAGCGTAGGTATTTATTATGGTTATGTCGTCTTGTTCAGTTGACCCTTTAATCATGATATAGTGTCCTTCTTTATCTCTTATGTTGGTTTTTGTCTTAAAGTTTATTTTATCAGAGACTAGTATTGCCACTCCTGCTTGTTTTTTATTGCAATTAGCTTGGTATATTTTTCCATCCTTTAACTTTTAGTTTGTTTTTGTCTTTGTGTGTAAGGTGTGTCTCTTGCAGGCAGCATATTGAAGGGTCTTGTTTTCTTATCCATTTTGCCACTCTCTGTCCTGGAGACTGATTTGATTAGAAAGAAACAAAATAAATTAGTCAGTGAATAAGATCTGAGGGATTCCTAACGCCACAGAGACTTTTTGACGGTGCTAAATTCTAGTTAGTTTATGAGGCATCTCAATATAGTTAAGCCTAACGAATCGGGCTGCGAACCGGAAGGTCAGCAGTTCGAAACTACCAGCTGCTCCGCGGGAGAAAGATGAGGCGATCTGCTCCCGTAAAGATTTACAGCCTCCGAAACCCTATTCAGGGTCGCTATGGGTCGAAACCAACTCGATGGCACTTAACAACAACAACAAATGTGAAATATTTTTTTTATTTTTATCTACTTATTGCATCAGCTGGATTCTGACATTCTCCTCTTCCAACCCTTTAATGACATCATGGGCAGATTTTATACCTCTGTTCTCTCTTTAAGGTATAAATGATTCAAAGTTAATTTAAAATTTTTGTCTCCAACTCCATTCAAAGCTTGTTTCTTCTTCCTGAATCATAAGCCAAGCTTTCAGTTCACTCCTTGAGATACATATGGGGGGTGAACATGGCTTGCTTGAGAGACACACTTCCTGCCTCTCCCTCTCCCAGGTCTTGCTTCTCTGATGTGGAGACCAGGGAAGATGGGTGGGACACAGTTATCTTTTTACATGACTGTGTAAGTTACAGTAGAGCCTAAACAGAAGGACAGGAAGACTCTAAATACAGGACCTTAAATGAGATAGATGTTTCTTTCTTTTTCAAATAATAGGTCTACTACCTACCAGTTAAGGAGCTCTGTTAGCATAGTAGTTACTAATCGGGCTGCTAATCTGAAGGTCAGCAGTTCAAAACTATCAGTGGTTCCGTGGGAGAAAGATGAGGAATTCTGCTCCCATCAAGATTTACAGCCTCGGAAACCTTGAGCAGGGTCACTATGAGTTGGAACCAACCACCTACCAGTTGCTGTGGAGTCGATTCTGACCAATGACAACCCCATGTGTGTCAGAGTAGAACTGTGCTCCAGAAGAGAAGATTTTCAGGGTCTGATTTTTCTTTTGAGAAACCATTGGGTGAATTTGAACTGCTAAACACACCTAGGAATCCTAGTGGCACTGTAGAATAAGCACTGGACTGTTAACTTACCAACAGGATGTTGGTTCAAAGCCACCAGCTACTCCAGGGGAGAAAGATGAACCTTTCTGTTCCCATAAAGATTTAGAGCCTCAGAAATCTTATACAGGGTCACTACGAGTGGAAATCGACTCAATGGCAGTGGGTATTTTGGGTTGTTTTGCCTTAGGAACTAGTTAGGAGGACTTACCTAGTGCTATTGAGTTGCTCCTGATTCGTACCATCCTTCTAGGACAGAGGAGAGCTGCCCTACTGGGTTTCCAAGGTTGTAATCTTTAGGGAAGATGAACTGTCATAGCTTTCTCCCTTGGAGTGGCTGGTGGGTTTGAACTGCAGACCTTTCAGTCTACAGCAGAGCACGTGACCACTGTTCCACTAGGATTCTTTCCCAGAAGGTTCTGGGTAGATAATGTCCCACAATGCCATACAAAAACTCATGCTGACCTGTTGGCTCTGTGTTCTTAGTTCTTGTTTTCTCCTCTGGCCTTCATTCTCCTTTACATGGGGCCACAGGAGCTAATGAAGCCCTCCTGCACTCTTCTTGAGTGTAGCGGACCAACAGAAGCTGAGGGAAAGATACACAGTCTTGAATTGCCTATTAGCAAGTATTGCTCCAACAGAAATCTACAGTTAAGAAGTAAACACCATTCTCTGTTTTACATACCTGAACTCTAGGGAGAGTTTGTAATATTAACTTAGGGCTGCTAGTTTTGATAATTTATACCTGCAGGGTAGTGAATGATTCAATATGTCTTTTGTAGCCTTGTCTTTGTAACTCCCACCAAATGACTCTTTCCTGACAGGTCTGGGTAAGAAGTAGATGGGAAAAGATACTGAGAAGATGTCATAATTCCATTGTGGATAGTAACAGAATTGGCTGTAACTGTGAAAACTTGGAGCTCTAACGTGGGTTTAAAATAAGCTGTCTCAGAAGTAGGAGGGGGATCTCACTATGATCAAAGAAGAGCCAGGAGCGGAGCTCATCCTTGGGACCCTGAGATCCCTGTACATTGAAACTTCTTGTCCCAGGGACAGAAAGCAGTGACACTTCCTCTAGTGGCAGCAGTAGAACCAAGACCAGAGCACCAGACAGAGAGAGGGAATTCCCAGCCCACAGAATGAGGCAAGCTGAATGACTTCAGGCAGGAAACTTGCTTGTAGAGTGGGATGTGTCCAAACACCTAATTGCGAGAGCTAGGTTTGCCGACTCACAAAGCTGGAGTCCAGACACATCAGGCTGAGCCTTTGGTAAAGTGATGTGTCCTGTGGGCATTTCTCAGCAGCCCTTAAAGAGTTTTGCAAGACTGAGGACAGGCTGTTCTGACTGAAAGTCTTGTGCCCTGTGCATGTTCTGGCCCAGACTTGTCACCTGATAACTTCCCTAATAAACCCCATAGCTGTGAGTATGATGTGTGAATTCTAAGTGGCCACTGCAACGAATTCTTGAACCCAGATGAGAAGCAAAGAGTGTCATGGGAGGAATGGCTGGTGCCATTATTTTTGCAATGCCTCAAAGAAAGGAGGGAGGTATAGTTGACCAAGGCTGTTGTTGTTGTTGTGAAGTGCCATCTGCCTCAGAGTAAGCTCCATTCAGAGGAAAGGAATGTCTAGTCTACCTGTCCAGCCTCTGTAAGTGATTCTGATGATGAAGTGGACCCCTTTTAGTCTCTGAGTGGTCACTTGGTTTAGGAAGGAGAGAAGGTTGCCTGTTACATGGGGAGAAAAGGACACAGCTTTATGTGGTAATCACTGGTATGGTATTCCAATGCTGTCCCCCCTACACACGTGGTTGTCCTTGGCCTTCTTAGGTGGACTGGGAAATCTGAGGGTGGAGTGATGGTAGTTCTAGCACAATCTATGTACCCTGAGGGAAGTGACTGACTGTCCCCAGATGTTGGCAGCTGTCTTTAGAATAGGAGATATCTAATAGTTCCTGGTTCTCAGTTTTAGGCCAAAGAGAAAGGAAAAACTTGAATCAACATCTTACAACATAATCTAAGACCCAATAGTTGGGAAAATAAATGGAAATTGATGGTGGGCTATTGAATTACATAATAGATGAGCAATCTAAAAATGCATCTTAGGGTCAGATTTGGACTCCTGGTGTAGCACTGCATATCACAACGTCGGTGGTTCAAACCTAACACTGCTCCTCAGAAACCCTATACAAGGTCGCTATGAGTCAGAATTGATTTGATGCCACTGAACAACAACAAAAACAAGGTAAGATTTAATAACCAATAAAAAGACATATTGTCCAGTGCTTATCTTACAGGGTCAATGCACTCCCATGTGTATGCATGCTGGCAAACTGGGAAGGTAAGAAAAGAGGCAGGCAGACAGCTTAGTGTTCTGGAGACAAGCTCAAAGTCAAGTAGGACTTAGAATACTCATTGCTTCACACACTGTCCTGCTGCTTTTTCTTTCCTGGGCCTACCTATCTGGACCTGGGCTCACAAAAGCAAATGTCTTTAGGAGGCAGAAATAAATTCTGCGTCACACCACCCTCACTCATCTCTCATAATGGACTGATGGAAGAAAGAGGGGAAGTTCGTTTTTTCTGTTTCAGAAATACATTTATACATATATTTTCCTCTCTAATTTTTAAGAATAAAATCTTAATATACTACATTGATTCCATTAACTCCTAATGGGTTACAGAATCCCTGGGTGGTGCAAAGAGTTATGAGTTTGGCTATTAACAAAATGATGATGGTTTGAATATACCCAGAGGCACCTCTGAAGAAAGTCCTGGCAATCTGCTTTTGAAGAATTATAGCCATAGAAAACCCTATGGAAGGCAGTTCTGTTCTGAAACTCATGACTTGGAGTCAATCAATATCATGGCAACTGGTTAATGGTTTGCAACCTATAGTATGAAAAGTATTGTTTTAAAGGTATTCAAATTGAATTCTTGTGGAAGCATTATGCTGTTGTTGTTGTTAGGTGCCAAGTCAGTACTAACTCATAGTAGTTTTATGCACAACAGATGAAACACTGCGCCAACCTCACAATCACTGTTACACGGAGCTCATTGCTGCTGCCACTGTGCCAATCCATCTCGCTGGGGGGGGTGTCTTCCTCTCTTTTTGCTGATCCTCCACTTTACCAAGCAGAAATATTATGT
This sequence comes from Chrysochloris asiatica, assembly GCF_000296735.1. Classification (NCBI taxonomy): domain Eukaryota; kingdom Metazoa; phylum Chordata; class Mammalia; order Afrosoricida; family Chrysochloridae; genus Chrysochloris; species Chrysochloris asiatica. Next base: position 1,148,515 of record NW_006408748.1, on the reverse strand, counting down.
AGACCAAAGTCAATTTGTCTGGAGAGCAAATTTAGCCCACAGGTGGCTAGCTTGTGAGCAGATTGTAGAAAGAGAAGAAAACTGGAGAAAGGAAGAAAGAAAAAAATAACCCACAAAAACTTTGAGCACGTCATAGATGTGGAAGCAAGGAAGGTGTAGTTGTGATTTTCATGTAATGACATAATGTGTTAAGAAAAAAAAATACACTTGGCTTGTATTTCTGAGCTGATTATTATGTAAAATCACCTAAAAGATGAGTGTCAGATGTTTGGAAAAGGGAGGGATTCAAGTGTTTGCCATAGGTGCTATTTTACATAGATATATCTTTGCTTACAACCTCTTTCCTAAACAGAAACCTTAGAGTATGTATTGTCAGGGGGGCGGGGAAAGTTCCTAGGGAGGAACAGTTCCTATGAGTGTCCAGCAAGGTAGGTGGAAAGCTAGAGGCTGAAAGAAGGAAACAGGAAGAGGGACGAATACCGTAATATTGAAGAGATTGCAACCAGGTGTTGGGAAACAAAATGTGTATAAATTATTCAATAGAAAACAAATTTGCCCTGTAAACTTTCACGCCAAACCCAAACCCACTGCCAGCAAGAAGATTTGGACTCATAACAGCGATATAGAATTGTCCCAGAGGGTTTCTAAGGCTGTGATCCTTATGGAAGACTACACAAACTGACACATCTTTCTCCCACAGAGCAGCTGTTGGGTTCGAACTGCCCACCTAGTACTTAGGTCAATACTTAACTCACTGTGCTACCACAGTTCATTGACACGAGCTACAATTTAAAAAGAAAGGAAGGAAGGAAGGAGAAATCTCCATAGACTGAAAAAAGGAGGAAAGCACCTTAAAGAGGGATTCAGACCTGAGAACAAGGCAGCAAATCAGAGACTGAGCATGTCCACAAAGAGGCCCCAGGGGAAAAGGCATATATTGCACTCATTGTTTTCTGGTTTTCCCTCCTGCAGTACACCTTCTTATAGTCAGTTCAAGCCTTCAGTGAAATGTGACTTACCAGTGTGGCCTCGTGTGATACCACTTTGGAAACTGAAGGGAAAAGGAGTAAAGAGAAGCAAAGTCTGTCTCACTTCCACATGTCCAGCAGGACTGATGAAAAGAAACAACATCCTTCAGAAGGGGCATTTCTGAAAAGTGCTAGACACCTCTGTGGAGGAACACCCAGCCCTGAGGAACAACTGCCGAGTGGAGAAACCTCCTCTCTGCACCCGTTAGTAGGGGAGATTTGAAAATGAAAGAATCCTGTGTAATCAATCAACATTTATCAAACAGAAGAAAAATGTGTGTTTAAAAAAATCTTTTTATTGTGAATCAAGTGATTATTTACAGAGGATATCGATCATGAGTTTTAACATTCAGCAAATCATACATAGTGCTTCATCTCCGTGGTTGCAAATTCTCAATGTAGCCTCACTTAGCCCCCTTCTGATCTGTTTGTCTTGTTTCTATTCCTCCCTCTTTATCAACCTTTTTGGATTATGACCCTGGGTAAATTCTGCCCATTTGATCTCAAATGGTTGACCATTCTAGGGAGTGTGTAGCTCTTTAGTGTTGTTGTCCCTCCAATGCTCCTATCCATTGCTTTAGTAAAAGCTGAATGACAGAGGTGAGTTCAGGTTCAGACCTGAAGAGTGATCAAGATCTGTAGTCTGGGTTCCACCGGTCTCTATCTGACCAGTAAGCCTGGTCATTTTTATGATTTTGAGTTTTGCTCCACATTTTATCACATCCTATCCAAATTTCTTGGCAGAGATGAGTGAGTGCCTCCTCACTTTCTTGAAAGATTTCAATTTTTATTCCATCAATTCCTGGTGCCTTGTTCTAACTCATAGTGATCCTGCATAGGGTTTCTGAGGAAGAGTTGGTGGATTTGGACTGC
>NW_006408748.1:1131439-1146514 GCF_000296735.1 Chrysochloris asiatica | reverse complement strand
GTTAAATCTTTCTTAACTTAACTTATAGGCCTTTATCTATATAATGGAACTATATATATATGGAGTCCTGGTGTGGCGCTGTGGGTAAATGCACTAGACTGCAAAGACTTTTGAACTGCAAGGTCGGCAGTTCAAGCTCACCAGCTGCTCCTCAGAAACCCTATACAGGGTCGCTATGGGTTGGAACCAATTCTACGGCACTTCACAACAACAACATATATATATATGTTGTCAAAGCTAAGTATGGTGAGAGGGAGGGGAGACATCTAGCTAACTAGTTAGATTTACCTATATATCTAGAAAAAGGGAGAGAGCCTAGTACAAGTTACATAGAATCCCAAGGTTCTTGGTTTCAGAAGTGGCCTCTCTCACTGTGGTAGCAAAGCTGACTACAGGAGAGAATTGTGGAGAGACAGAAGACAAACAGTTTTCTCATGCCCACATCCCATTTGTCCCTGGACACCATTCAATACTAAGCTGAAGGAAGATTTCGGAGGCAGACAACTGACATGCCTTGGTTTTCTTTGCCATTTGTTGTTTGTTATTTTGTTGTTGTCATTGTTATTTTAAGAGACAAGAATAGATGGAACTATTAGAATGAATTCCTTTGAGCATACTAACAGCAAATTTACACTACCCCCTTCCACTCAGAAGAAGAGATATCGATGGTCTTAATGACTAAAAGACGTTTCTTAGACTATCTGAGAAAAACAATTCCTACATAGCAAATATCTTACAACAATTTTTTACACATCATTTTTTTGAAGAAAGTTTAAAAATGTCACTAGAAAAAAATGTGAGCACCAAATTTTCTCTGAAAACCAGTTTGTCTATTTAGACATAATTAGCCTCTGTTCTCCATCTGCAAATGAATTGTCTTCTCTTCTTATGAATGGACTTTAGCAAAAACCTTGACTGTGACGCATTCTTCTTTCCAATCTCATGTTTAAAAGAGGAGTGACCAACTTGCAAGAGAAAAAGCAAAGCTCCTGAAATGTTGCCTCCCACCCAGAGCCACCCCTACCCCACCACCACATTTTGAATCCAGTTCATAATGAGTTATGAACACCACCTCTTTCACTACATTAGTGTGGATCCGGAATCACAGAGAGATTGTTGTTGGTGATTTTGCATCAAGTTGGTTCTGACCCATAGAGACCCTGTATAGGGTTTCCGAGGAGTGGCTGGTGAGCTTGAACCGCTCACCTTACGGATTGAAACCAACTTTGTAGTCTAGTGCATTAACCCACCGCACCACACCAGGGCTCCTCACAAAGATATGACTCTCTTGTAATACAGATCTATCAATTATTCTAGACTCCATTCTCTATCTGGAGAGGAAGGAATAGGATTCACCCTTGCTGTTAGCTGCTGTTGAGGCAACCTGACCCATAGTGACCTTCTGTACAACAGAATAGGATGCTGCTATGTTCTGACTCACTCTCAAAACTGTTAGCATGTTGAATCCATTGCTGTGGGTCTACTGTATCAATTCATCTCTCCAAGGGTCTCCCATGCTCTCGTTGACCCTCTACTTCACCAGACACGACATTCTCCTTCAGCAATTGGTTGGTCCCTCAGGGTGTCATGTCCAAAGCAAGAGAGTCCAACAATGCTCTATTGTGAGCCCTATGATCCATAAAACCTCCATGGGCTAACTTTAAAAAGTAGATCACTAGGCCCTTCCTCCTAGTCTGTCTAAGTCTAGAAGCTCACTGAAATCTGTGTATTATGGGTAACCCTGCTAGTATTTTAAATACTAGTGGTATTGCCTCCAGCATCCTGTTGTTACGTGCTGTTAAATTGAATTAGACCCTTATGACAGAGTCGAACTGCCACAATACTATTGTTGTTATGTGCCGTGGAGTCGGTTCCGACTCATAGCGGCGCTGTATAGGGTTTCCGAGGCTGTAAATCTTTATGGGAGCAGAAAGCCTCATCTTTCTCCCACAGAACAGCTGGTAGTTTCGAACTACTGACCTTAAGGTTCGCAGCCCGATTCGTAACCACTGCGCTACCAGAGCCGCAATACTATAGTAACACACAAACCACTATAATATGCCCAACTAGCAGATGGGTGGTGGTTTTAGTCACTACCCAATGTAATTTCAGTAGAATTCAGTTGAGGGCAGTAAAAATTACATTGGGATGCTATAAAGATGTCTGATCTCCTCATCTAACTTTACCAGGAGGGAGGAGAATCAGGGTCAAGAATCCAAAGGTGATTTTTAATAAGGTGGAGGTCAGATATAACTTCCTCTCTCAAACTTTTTAACCAATTCTGATACCAGTCATCCCTTCTTCCTTCTTCTCTGATGGGCTTGATAATTCATTGCAATGACCACCTAGAAATCACAGGCAACACTGACTCATATGGGGCTTATTAGGGAGGTCACAAGTTGGGATCAGGAATGAAAGTTTTTCAATTAGAACAGCATCTTCTCAGCTGTGCTGCAGAAAGGTCTCTCTTATGCATCTTCTCTGTTCATGTGAGGGTTTACAAAGCTTTTTAGCTCTACCAATAAGCGAGCAGGGGCAACCTATTCTGCCAATAAACCTCAGCTCAGAACACACTCAATTCTTTTGCTTTGTGGCTCTGTACACTCACTCTCTGTCTGTGGATCAGCAAGACTAGTGCACCATTTCACACTGGTCTGGTCCTGCTGCTGCCGCTTCCCATCAGTTGATACCATCTCCAGTGTTGCAGCTCTCTCTCTCTCTTTCTGTCTCCTGCATCTAGGAGGTTCTCAGTATAGGAACCCTGAGTCCAAATGAGGAACTCCACTTCCAGCTCTTCTTTTTGGTGGTAATGCGCGCCATCTACCTACTTGCCTCTGGATGGCTCATTTTAAGTCTAGGGGGATGACACAACTGATCCATGCATCTTATTTGCATGGTCCCACCCTCACAAGAATTCCACGCAACTTATTTGCATCAGCAGTAAGCTGTTCTGTCTCCTTAGTGGACACTATTTGCCTCGTCTCATCCAATCATTGTGTGGGAGTGACAAAGACTATGGATAGAAAAGTCATATTAAGTCATTCACTGCATTGCAGAGGCATAAAAGACCATTTTTAAAACACACTAAATGTGATTACGCAAAGATAAATATTTGAGGAAGTGATTAAATTTCTTTCAGACTGCCAACGGCACTGACAGCCAGATTGCCTTGGTAAGTAACATCTTCTCATGCTACTCTAGAAAAGATAGTAATGATGCAGGTAATGATTGGCTACCAAAATCTCTCTGACTGAGTCCTAGATGTCTTTTAAAAGTGGGTTATTATAAAAGCATTTATTGGTGGATTGAACTAGTACTTGCTTATTAACTACTCCAGAGTCAGAAAGGGGTTTGGTTTTATCTTCCCCTTCTGAATATTACCTCCTACATGATTTGCTTTCAAGACATGTTTTTGAGTCAGAAGGAGAATATTTGGGTCACAAATGTCTTCTCGTGGTTATCTTACAAAGCTCTGAGTTCATTTCAAATAGCAGTGTTCTTTCCCCTTTTCACCTCCATAGTCTCTGTAGTGAGAACTTGAAGCAAAATAGGATGTGAGAAAATTATTTCTAGAGGCAATGGCGTGCTGTTGTACAACTTCTCTGTTTTGATGGGCAGCTTTATTTTCATTTTTCTTTTTGCCATTTCCACTACCTATTGCTTTCTGTTTTCCTGAGCCTCTGGAACTGTTCTGGGGAATGTAGCTTTTGAAAACATTTCCCAAGCTCCACTCAGTTTGGTCAAAAGACTTGAAAGTGAATAGGTCTTCACAGGAAAAAAAAAAAAAGAAAAAACTTTTTTTCTCCACAAAACCACATAGAAACAAAGCAGAGTAAAAAGAATTCTTGAACTGGTCTGATCCTCCCCATTCTGTAATTAACAATAGTTGATCTGGTGCACAGAAGAAACTCAGTAAATATGGTGGGACTGAACCTAACGGGCCAAATTCATTGGATGACTATTATTCATTTTGACTAAAGTCCCCATCACCTGAAAAATGCAACTCAACTGTCTTGATTTGTTTTATAAGGCAATGTGAGGCTGTTGGTATTGGTGATGCCATGGAGTAAGCCCCCAACTCATGGCGAACCCATGCTGCAGAACAAAATGCTGCCATCCCCATGATTGCTTATGGATCAAACAGTTGTGATCCATAGGGTCTTCATTCACTGATTTTGGGGAGTAGAACACCTGGCCTTTCTTTCAGTCCATCTTAGCCTGAATGCTCTGCTTAAAGCTGTTCACCATCACAACAGCAGGCAAGTATGCTCTGCCAGACAAGTAATACCTGTGAGTGAGGGACAGAGTTCAGGAGGCAAACCCGGGCCTTGCTGCACAGAGGAAGGAAATTCTACCACCAAATCACCACTGCCCTCTAATGTGAAGGTAAGCCTATTATAATCATGAAAGTAGACATAAACTTGTCTAGTGATGTTTTACACTTTCAAATTAAAGCATCTGTTTACAGATCAACTTAGCAAATGATCACTTTACTTATCAGTAAAATCGTTTCAAAGGTCTAATACAGATGAAATTCAACGATGGTCATTAGGACTTTGATCCCAAACTACTTTTGTGGTTTGGGGAAATGACACATTGGTTTTCATTGATTTGACAAGTTTGGCATATCAAATTGAAAGATCCTTTAAGTACTTGTCAATTAGTTTCTTGTGTGTGCAATGCTTTGATTTACCAATGACAGAAATGAAGAGGGTCTCATAAACTGGATACTGCAAATTAATGACTGAAATGAGAGGTCATAAAAAGAGGTTAGGCACATTGTAGATATGCTGAGGCAGTGGTTTTATTCAGTGTGTGGGGACATTTTAAAAGGAAGTTTGATACAGTTAAGTCTTGGGTGGAGATAGTGGTTTTTCAGGAAATAAGAACAACTTACATTCGTCTTGCATGTGGTTGGGTCCACTGTGCGCTACTCAGTCACTTCTGTATCTGGTGTCTGGTCTCTTCCTCTCTGCCTCTAGGTCATGCTGGTCACTGCAGCTAGCCCTTCAAGTCTGGAATGGGCTAGAAGGCAGAAAGGTCCTCAGAGTAGGAATCAGGTTTAGGCTGAAGTAAGAAACTCCCTTGAGTTTAAAGCTCAAAGCACTTTAATTCAATCCAGCTTTTATTAGATGGTTCTGTTTTGAGATATTAGGCATTGGCCCAGGCAACAATTGGGTATTACTTTGATTGCCTTTTAAGTTATTGTTTGCTTTGTGAGCTGTTCCCTCAGAAAGCTGGAGAGGAAGACTTGGGAAATTCCTGGGTCCTTCAGCCAAATGCCATCAATGCCACACACACAGAAAGCCATCTTTACTTGTAACATGCACTTCAACATCTGTGTCCCTTTCCTTTCTCAGAGATTTTGTCAGCTGTCATGCGGATACCAGTCTTTCTCCTATCTTAGATGAAATCAGGATAATCAAGGTACCCTGGAGATCTTCTACAAAAGGGTAAGTCCAAGGAAAACTCTGAAAACCAGATAAGTTTGCATATCTAGTTTGGGAAACAATTGCATCCCAGGTTTGTTTCTAGGACACGAATTATTAAGATCCTGCTGTGACCATTGAGATGTGTGTGGAGATAGCCCCAGTTGAAAGGGCCTCTAGGGGTGAGGGAGGTATCACTCTCCAAGGCTGTACGTGGCCAATAATCTTCTGTAACACCATAATTCAAATACATCCTTTTTTTCTTTGTTCTTCCTTATTTACTGTCTATCTCTTGAACACATGAGACCATTGAAAATACCCTGGCTTAGGTTGCACACTTTAGTCCTCAAAGTGATGTATTTGCTTTTTAATACTTAGAAGAGGTCTTTTCCAGAAGATTTGCCCAATGCAATGTGTTGTTTGATTCCTTGACTGCTGCATGTGTGGGCATTGATAGTAGATCCAAGTAAAATGAAATCCTTGCCAACTTCAATCTTTTCTCCATTTATCATGATGTTCTTTATTGGTCCAGTTGTTTTCTTTGTATTGAAATGTACTCCATACTGAAGGTTGTAGTCTTTGATCTTCACCAATACTGTATTTTTGTGCAAATAGCATACATGTTGTATGGATTTTTTTGTAACCTGCATAGTCCCCTCGTGCATTAGATTCCTTTGTGTTCTCTGCCTGTTATATGCATGTGGTATTATCTACATAGGTGTGCTGTGTGGGGAAACTATGGTAAGTGCTTCAAGTCCTGTTTGCTTTCAGCAAGCACGGTTGTGCCATCTGCACATCGCAGGTTGTTAGTAAGTCTTCCTCTAATCCTGATGCCCCTTTCTTCTTCACGTTTTACAACTTCTCAGATAATTTGTTGAAGAAACAGATTGAATGAGGAAGCGTGGTAGTGGTGATGGTGGTGGTTGTGTGCCATGGAGTTGGTTACAACTCACTGTGACCATGTATAGGGTTTCCAAGTCTGTAAATCTTTATGGGAACAGAAAATCTCATGCTTCTTCTGTGGAACTACTGGTAGATTCGAACTGCTGACCTTGTGGTTAGCAGTCCAGCTCATACTCCACTGTGCTACCAGAGCTCCTTGAATGAGTTATGCTGTTGTTAGTAAGTGTTATTGAGTCAGTTCCAACTCCTAGTGACTCTGAATAGGGTTTCTGAGGAGTGGCTGGTGAATTTGAACTTCCAACCTTGTGGTTCAAACCAACCTTGGGGTCCAATAGCTCCTGAATGAGTGATAGTGGGTTATTAATTTGTATAATAGGTATAATTTAGAGCAATGTCTAGCATGCCATAGGGAACCAATGCATATTTGATGAATGAGAGAATGAATGCAAAAGGTTTTCTGAACAAGAGAAAGCCAGAATGTCAGTCTTCAAAACCCTCCAATGCTCACTGCCCATGCTCATGCCCCCAGTACACTCTAAGCAGAATCCCAAATCCTTGCAGTGATGAACAAAACCCCATGTGACCTCAGCCTTCATGTCTCTTTCCCTTTCTCATTACATGCGAACACTCACCTCCTGGCTGTTTCCCAAACAAAGCAACCACAGTCCCATCTCAGGATCTTTGCATTTGCTTTGTGCTTTAACAGAAATGCTCTTCCTGGTGACCTTCTCGTAGATTATTTACTCACTGAATTCTGGTCTCCACCTGACTGCCACTTTCTCAGAAAGACTTTCTCTGACTCATCTATCTAAAACACCCCATGCTTACCATTATCCTGGCTTCATGTACTCTGCTTTACTCTTCGCTCTAGCACTTCTGACTACATAGCATTGATTTACTCATTTACTTGTTTAATACCCATCTTCCTACTAGACAATTACTTCCTTGAGGACAGGTCTCACTGCTCTATCTCCGGATTCTTAACCACGGCCAGTAGGTGATCAGTAAGTATTGGTACAACAAATAAATGGTGAGAGACCTTTTGTTACTATCAAATTACTTTTTGGAGTCCTGGTGTGGTGCCGTAGGATAAACACTGGACTGCAAAGTCAGCGGTTCAAACTCACTAGCAGCTACTCGGAAACGCTGTACAGGGTCGCTATGAGTTGGATCTGAATAGATGGCATTTACTTTTTGGACAACACCAAAGTTAGGCTCCAAACTACAGATGTAATAAAAAGTAATTCAAGAGTGAGTAGGAGACAGGCACAGTCAAAGGTGAAAGGACTCATGGTTGCCTTGGCGTTGATTCCAAGTCATTACACCCCCATGTGTGCCATAACAGTTAGAACCGTGCTCCATATGGCTTTCAATGGCTGCTTTTTCAGATGTACATCACCAGGCCTTTCTTCTGAGGTGCATCTGGGTGAACTTGAACCTCCAAATTTTCATTAATTGCTTGTACCACTCAGGGATCCGTCAGCTGTAAATTCTAGCCTGAGTTTTAAATGATCTTGGGAGGGTTGGGGCCTGGGGATTTCCCAGAATTGAGCAAATACATATGTATCCTTTTTTTTTTGGCTACTGTAACAAATGACCAACTTGGTGGTTTAAAACAAGTATAAGTCTCAGACAGTTCTAGATGTCAGAAGTCCAGAAGCAAGGTGTTGGCACAGTCTAGCTCTCTTCCAGCTCTTGTAGAACCTCTTCCACTGATGGCTGTTGACATGCCTTGACTTGTTTCTGTATCAGTGATCTTTTCCTCTGTGTCTCTGTCTGTCTTCTGTTTATCTGTGTTGAATCTCTCTCTGCCTTTCTCTTACAAGGACACTTGTATTTGAATTTAGAGCCCTCCTGGATGAGCCAGGACCATCTCAATGTCCTTATCTCAAGACCCTTAACTTAATTAAATATTCAAATAAGGTAATAGTCACAGTTCTAAGGGCTAGTATATGGATGTGTCTTTTGGGAGCTACCTTTCAACCCAGTATACCATCAATATTTAAAGTTATTTGATTAGAGCCAGAATGCTTGTTTATCAACATAGATGTTCCTCTGATTTCCTGTTGTGCATACAATCCAAAGAAGGTAGTCTTCATTTTATGTGTCTTTACTAAATAATGTTTAATGTCAGTCCTACGTGATCTAATAAAATCATTTATTATGAGGTCTTTTTTTTTTTTTCCTCCCTAGGATCTCTGTCTGCATCAAGATGTTCTGAACAACCACAACTACAATGAGGAATGTCTAATATCATAAAATGACTAAAACCAATTCTAGCATCTTCCAGTTTGCGATCTTCTTTATGTTAACACTTGAGATCAGACTCCAAATATCTGATGACAGTGAACTCGTTATTGACAGATCAAATATGAATCTCACCTATGTTCCCAAAGATCTATCTCTGAAAACAATGGTTCTAGATGTATCACAAAACTTCATTTCTAAACTGCAGACTTCTGACATCTTGTTACTATCAAAGCTGAAGATTTTGATACTTTCTCATAATAGAATTCAGTATCTTAATATCAGTGTTTTCAAATTCAATCAGGAATTGGAATACTTGGATTTGTCCCACAATAAGCTATTGAAGATTTCTTGCCACCCTACTGTAAACTTCAAACACTTAGACCTCTCATTTAATGAATTTGATGTCCTGCCCATCTGCAAGGAGTTTGGCAACCTGTCTCAATTAGAATTTCTGGGATTGAGTGCCACGCAGTTGCAAAGATCCAGTGTGCTACCAATTGCTCATTTGAATATCAGTAAGGTTTTGCTGGTCTTAGGAGACACTTATGGGCAAAATGAAGACCCTATGAGCCTCCAAGACTTAAACACAAAGAGTTTACACATTGTTTTTCCCACCCAAAAGGAATTCCATTTTGTTTTGGGTGTAGCAGTCAACACTGTTGTCAGCTTAGAGCTGTCTAATATCAGGTATGTGCGAGATGATTATGAAAATTCTCATTTCATAAAACTGTTCGAACTTCGACAGAATCAAAGGTTACTGAATCTTACTTTAAACAACATTGAAACAACCTGGCATGCTTTCATTAAGATCCTCCAGTTGGTTTGGCATTCAAGCATAGAGTATTTTTCTATTTCAAATGTGAAACTAATGGGTCAGCTTAACCAGAAATTTAACTATTCTGACACTTCACTGAAGGCTTTGTCTATACACCAAGTGTTCAATGATGTGTCGCATTTTCAACAGAAGTTGATTTATGACATCTTATCAAATATGAATATCTCACATCTCACAGTCACTGGTACACGCATGATGCAGATGCATTGCCCCCAGCAAATTAGCTCATTTGTGTATTTGGATTTTTCCAATAATCTCTTAACAGATGAAATTTTTAAAAATTGTGCAACCTTGACTGTATTGGAGATATTTGTTTTAAAAATGAATAAATTAAAACAACTTGTTAATATAGCTAATATGACCAAGGACATGAAGTCGCTACAAAAATTGGATATTAGCCAGAATTCCCTAAGGTATGAAAATGAAGGAGATTGCTTTTGGACTAAAAGTTTATTAGTTTTAAACATGTCTTCAAACCTACTTACAGACTCTGTTTTCAGATGTTTACCTCTAAGGATCACAGTCCTTGATCTTCATGATAACAGAATAATTAGTATCCCTAAAGATGTCACCAGCCTGGAAGATTTGGAAGAACTAAATATTGCTTTTAATTCATTAACTGACCTTCCTGGATGTGCTACTTTTCACAGCCTTTCTGTCCTGATCATTGACTATAATTTAGTTTCACACCCATCAGCTGATTTCTTCTATAGCTGTCAGAATATTACATCAATAAAAGCAGGGAACAATCCATTCCAATGTTCGTGTGAACTAAGAGAATTTATCAGAAATATAAGTCAGATATCAAGGGATGTGGTGGAGGACTGGCCTGAATCTTATAAGTGTGCCTACCCAGAAAGCTCTAAGGGGACCGCACTCAAGGACTTCCACATGTCTCCATTATCCTGCAACACAGCTCTGCTGATTGCCACCATTGGGCTCACCATGTTGCTGGTGGTGGTTATTGTGACCTTCCTGTGCATCTATATGGATCTGCCCTGGTATCTCAGGATGGTGTGTCAGTGGACTCAGACTCGGCACAGAGCTAAGAATGTACCTTTAGAAGAACTCCAAAGAAATCTCCAGTTCCATGCTTTTATTTCATATAGTGGCCATGATTCTGCCTGGGTGAAGAATGAATTACTACCAAACCTAGAAAGAGAAGACATTCAGATTTGTCTCCATGAGAGAAACTTTGTGGCTGGCAAAAGCATCATTGAAAACATCATCAGCTGCATTGAGAAAAGTTACAAGTCCATCTTTGTTTTGTCTCCCAACTTTATTCAGAGTGACTGGTGCCATTATGAACTCTACTTTGCCCACCACAAACTCTTTCACGAAGCTTCTGATAACTTAATCCTGATCTTGCTAGAACCCATTCCACAGTACTCCATTCCTAGCAATTATCACAAGTTAAAAACTCTCATGGCAAGGAGGACCTATTTGGAATGGCCCAAGGAAAAGAACAAGCACGGACTTTTTTGGGCTAACCTTAGAGTTGCCATTAATGTAAAGCTGGTAGAACAAAAGAAATAGATCACATGTGAATTTAAAAAAAAATAAAGAACTGTTCCAATGCTGATGCTTTTGGAAGCTCCAACAAGTTTAGTTTATTTTCCATCCATACTAATCTGAACAAAATTTTGGAATGTGTGATGTAGATAAAAATGTATGCTCATAAAAGTTTACCATTTATGTTGTTGTTGTTGAGTGTCGTTAAGTGGTTTCCAACTCAGAATGACCCTTTACTGGCTTTGTACAGGTGGTACAAACTCAATGAAATTATATATTTTTTAATTTTAAAAGCTAGTTAATTTGAACACATGATGGATTCACCTATTTATTTGCTAGGCCTGAGTTAGTTGAATTTACTATGTAAGCAAGAGGATGTCTGTTTAAACAACTTCAGTGATATATGGTCTTGTGCATCAAGGTCAATATTAGAACTCCCCATGCTTTTGTGCCTATAGCTGGGTTTCTATATAGCAATGCTGTCGGACTTACCACGATGTGCTGAAGACTGCTCATTGTCAATGCTAGAGAATCTATGCCTGAAGGACTTTCTTTCTAGCCACAAGAACACAGCTGACCTGCATGTAAGATAATTCTAATGTGCTAGAGTTAATGTCCTTGGAAAAAATCCTCAATGTCAGAAAGGGAATTGGTGAATAAATATTGCAAGTTTTTCACCTTTTAAAAATATATAAGTCTGGAATGTATTCTATACTCTCCCTGGGTTCCCTAATAGGAAAGTTCTGGATGTTCACAGTAACAATAGCTTGTGACAAGAATCCTTTTCTTGTCCCATGTCTTCATTTCCATATGAGCGTTTCCTGGAATCACTTCTGAAATACATGATGTGAAGGTACCTGCCTCAGTGCCTGCTGCTGAGAAAGGCAAGACCAAGACAGTGTTCCAGCTCAGTCCAAGTGGAAATTTTGGATCTGGTCTTCTATGGCTCTTTTTATTGTTAGGAAAAATACAGTTGATATATAGTACTTCTATATAGGATAAGCACTGGACTGCTAACTGAAAGGTCAGTGGTTCAATCCCACCAGCTGTTCCTACCCAGGGTCACTATAAGTCAGAACTGACTTGCCAGCACTTAACAACAACAACATAATACTTCTATCTATAAAATTCATCTCTTTGGGGAACTAGTAAGTAGAGATGGCAATATTGGAGCAGTGCAAGAAATAGGCTATATCAGATAGTTTTCACACTCTTCAACAACTTCACAGTCTGTCTTTTGCTCTAGACTTTGCTGAGACAGCCAGCCAGTGGCAGGAATAGCCCCAAGACACGTCACCTAGTTCCACCATTTGTCTTTTACTTTGTACCTCGTGGCTTCACAATTACTGCTACAAGATACGCTTGTAGAAACTATTTTGGTGTATGCGCAAACTTGGGAGTTCCAGGGGCATTCCCAGAGCTAGTCTTAAGCACAAGGGGATGAGAGTCAGTGGATGGATAAATGCTCTTCAGTTCTTGGAGTCCTGATGTGGTGTTATTGGGAATTCACACTTACCAGCCACCCCTTGGAAACTCTATACAGGGTTGCAATGAGTCAGAACTGACTTGGCACTTGTTGTTGTTGTTGTTAAGTGCCGTCGAGTCGGTTCTGACCCATAGTGATCCTGTACAGGGTTTTCGAGGGTGGAAATCTTCACGGGAGTAGAAAGCCTCATCTTTCTCCTGTGGAGCAGCTGGTAGTTTCGAACCGCTGACCTTAAGGTTCGCAGCCCGATTCGTAACCACTACGCTACCAGAGCTCCTTACCCACCAGCAATTCTTGAACCAAAAAAAATGAGGCATAAGCTCTACCATTCCTCAAAGGGTCCTTAACATGACCAGCTAATAACTTGCCCATGGGTTAGTTTTCCCTCCTCCCTGTTTCCTTCTTACCAGCCCACCAGCATCCCCACCACCACTTTGAGCTCTGAGTTTAGTTCTCCAAACTATTTATACACGAAGTCTTGCCTAAATCTCCACTTTTAGGGGAAACCCAAATAAGAAAAGCATAAACAATTAGTTTCTTGCTCTAAGGAGCTTGCAGTCAATCAGAGGAGATAACATGCCTGCAAATAATCAAAATGAAAATAAACTACAATAGAAGTTCAGCAATCACTTAGATTGAGAAAAAGAATTTTCATGAGAGTGATGTTTTTTCCACTGGGCCTTGAGGGAAGATCTTATGATTTTTCAATGTGTGATGATGACAAACAGAAAGACCATTCTAAGCAGATAAGGAAAGTAAAACTAGGAATACCCTAGACTTCTTCTGAGACTGGTCTCCCAACTTGACTGAGCAATGAAGTTTGTGGAAAATGACAACATAACATAATGGATAGCTAGATTGGGACCATATTGTCAGATACCTTGAAAGTCAAACTAAGAAGTTAGAACTTTGGTACATAGGGCAGTTATCATTTAAACTTCTATGGGTAAAAAGTCACTAGGTGTAGCAAATGGTTGTGCTCAACGCTAACATAAAGGTTGGTGGAAACAACTCATCCAACTGTACTTCAAAAGAATAGACCTGGTGACCTGCTGCCATTTACACTACAGCTAAGGAAACTCAATGAAGAAGTTCTACTCTGGAACACAGGGCGTCACCATGAGTTGGGATTGATTTGAGAAAAATTGCAATAGCACAAGGTAAACATCTCCTAAACTTTGATGGCGGCTAATGCTGTTAAATAAGGAGCTCTGGTAGCGTAGTGGTTATGAATTGGGCTGCGAACCTTAAGGTTAGCAGTTCGAAACTACCAGCCACTCCGCGGGAGAAAGATGAAGCTTTCTACTCCCGTAAAGATTTACACCCTCGGAAACCCTGTACAGGGTCGCTATGTGTCGGAACCGACTCGACGGCACTTAACAACAACAACAACAATGCTGTTAAATACTGTTATTGTTATAAGGGCTATTGAGTAGGTTCCAACTCATAACAACCCTACGGTACAACAAAATGAAATGATGCTTGGTCCCGAGCCATTCTCAAAACCATTGTTATATTTGAGCCCTTTGTTGTGGCTACAGTGTCAATTCATCTCATTGAGGGTCTTCCTATTTTCCCCTGGGAGCCAATAGTCACAAGCAAATTCAAATGCTAATTGAAAGCTAAAATGGGCTATAAGCCCTGATTTCTTAATACAAGTTGCAAAAGTCAGAAGGGATTTTCCTGTTTTCTCCATGATGATTGAACTTCTAGGTTTCATATCAAGCTTAGCTTGATATAACTGCTTAGCAGCAGCACATATTACCTACAAAACCCTATAAGTGTGTGTGTGTGTATGTATGGATATAAATATGGAGAGAGAGGAAAAGAGAGAATCATAAAGTCATTAAAGTTTATATTAATAAACTTAAGATTTCGAGAAATTGTATATAATGCTCTGATTTCATAGTAGTTTTAAGGAGGTTGCTAGAATGCGGAAATTGTATTGGTGGTTTTTTGCCAAAGAAATCAAGGTTTGGAAAGGAAAATTTCATGAAAGTAGGGACAAATAATAGTTTAAAATTAGGAAATGTATGCATCAGGGTTATATTTTTTTACCATAATTATTCATTTTGTGTACTGATCAAATCACCCCTGAAGCTAGACTATATGAAGAAGAACGTGCCATCAGGATTAGAAGAAGATTCATTAACAACCTGAGATATGCAGAAGACACACTTTGCTTGCTGTAAGTGAAGAAGACTTGAAGCATTTACTGATGAAGTTCAAAACTGCAGCCTTTAGTATGGATTATCTGTCAACATAAAGAATACAAATATCCTCACATCTGGACCAATTAGCAACATTTAGATAAATGAAGAAAATATTGAAGTTGTCAAGGATTTCATTTTACTCGGACCCACAATTCATACTCAAGGAAGCAACAGTCAAGAAAGCACACAACGTATTTATTGCATTGGGCAGATCTGCTACAAATGACCTCTTGGAAGTGTGAAAAGGCAAAAATGTAACTTTGAGGAATAATTTATGCTTGACCCAAGTCATGATATTTTCAATTTTTCATGCATGTAAAAATTGGACAATGAATAAGGAAAACTGGAAAAGAATTAATGCATTTGAATTTTGATATTGGCAAAGAATATTGAATGAGATGGGCTGCTAGAAGAACATTTCCTGATTTTAAACCATGCAGTGTCCCC
>NW_006408748.1:1126710-1130934 GCF_000296735.1 Chrysochloris asiatica | reverse complement strand
CAAGCTGACATCTTTGCTCTTCAACACTTTAAAAAGTTCCTGTGCAGCAGATTTGCCTAATGCAATATGTTGTCTGATCTCTTGACTGCTGTTTCTGCGAATGTTGATAGTTGATCCAAGACTAATGAAGTCCTTGACAACTTCAATTTTTTCTCCGTTGATAAGAAGGTTCCTTATGAGCACTATTAAATGTTCCAGAATACTCATTCTCTGCAATGTTATCCATAGCTTGTCATGATCCACACAGTTGAAAGCTTTTGCATAGTCAATAAAGCACAGTTAAACATTTTTCTGGCATTCTCTGCTTTCAGCCAAGATCCACTTGACGTCATAATGATAGCCCTTGTTCCACATCCTCATCTGAATCTGGCTTGAACCTCTGCTACAGCTGTTTTTGAATTATCTTTAGCAAAATTTTACTTACATGTGATAATAATGACATAGTCTGATGATTTCTACATTCCGTTGGGTCACCTCTCTTTGGAATGGGCACAAATAAGGATCTCTTCCAATCACTTGTCTTCCAAATTTCTTGGCACAGATGAGTGAGTGCCTCCAGTGCGGCATTAGTTGGCTGGAAGATTTTAATCAGTGTACCATCAGTTGATGAAGCCAATGCCTTCAGTGCACCCTGGACTTCTTCCTTCTGTATCATTGGTTCTTGAACATATGCTACCTCTTGAAATGTTAGGACATCGTCTATTTCTTGTCAGTACTGTGACTTTGTGTATTCTTTCCATCTTCTTTTGATGCTTTTTGCATCATTCAATATTTTGCCATAGAATCCTTTAGTGTTTCAAGTTGAGGCTTGCATTAGCGTGTTCTTCCCTTTTAGTTTTCTAACTTCAGGTCTCTGCACATTTCATTATAATACTTGATTTTGTCTTCTCAAGCTGCCTATTAAATTTTTCTGGTCAGTGCTTTTACTTCTTCATTTCTTCCTGAACCAAAAAATGATTTAGTATCTCTGTGCTGGGGAGCAAGTTTCAGTTTCCCTTCTGACACCCATTTTGGTCTTTTTCTTCTTTCTTGTCTTCTTAATGACCTTTTGCTTTCTCCCTGTATGATGTCCTTGATGTCATCCCACAACTCTTTTGGTCTTTGGTCATTAGTGTCGAATGCATTAAGCCTGTTCTTGAGATGATTTCTAAATTCAAGTGGGATTTGTTTAAGGTTAAATTTTGGCTCTTGTGGACTTGTTTTAGTGTTTTTAGGTCTGAACTTGTACATGAGCAATTAATAGTCTGCTCTGCAGTCTGCTCCTGGCCTTGTTTTGGCTGATGAGATGGAGCTTTTCCAACATCTATTCTCACATATGTGGTGGTGGTAGCTTTGTGCCACTTAGTCTGTTGTGACTCATAGTGACCCTGTATAGTGTTTTTGAGGCTGTAAATCTTTATGGGAGCAGAAAACCTCATCTTTCTTCCACTAGCAACTGGTAGATTCAAACTGCTGACCTGGCAATTATCAGCCCAGTTTGTAATCCACTATGCTACCAGGACTCCTTTCTCACCTATGTAGTCAATTTGATTTCTGTGTACGCTATCTGGTGAGGTCCATGTGTATAGTCATCTTTTAGATTGTTTTAAAAAGATATATGCCATGAAGAAGTCATTGGTCTTGCATAATTCTATCATGAGCTCAACAGCATCGTTTCTATCACCAAGGTCATAATTTCCAACGACTGGTCTTTCCTCTTCATTTCCAATCTTTGCATCCCAATTGTCAGTAGTTTTGTACACTACATCTTAATTGCATGTTTGATCAATTTCAGTCTGAAGAATTTGGTAGAATTCTTCAGTTTCATCATCGCTGACTTTTGTGGTTGGTGCATAAGTTTGAATAATATGTACTGGTCTTCCTTGTAAGTGTATGGATATTATCTTATCATAGACAGCATGATACTTCAAGATAGATCTCGAAATATTCTTTTTGATGATGAATGTGATGCCATAGCAAACTATATTATTGTCAAATTCAAAATAGCAATACCAGAACATTTCAGCTCACTAAGGCCTCTGGTAGCGTAGTGGTTACGAATCGGGCTGCGAACCACAAAGTCAGCAGTTCGAAACTACCAGTGGTTCTGCGGGAGAAAGATGAGGCAGTCTGCTCCCGTAAAGATTTACAGCCTCGGAAACCCTGTGCAGGGTTGCTATGAGTTGGAACCGACTCCATGGCATATAACAACAACAACAAGGCCTAGGTTATTGATCTTTATGAGTTCCATTTCATTGTTGATAATTTCCAGTTTTCCTAGATTCATACTTTGTACATTCCATGTTCTGATTATTAATAGATGTTTGCAGTTATTTCTCCTCATTTTGAGTTGTGCCCTATTAGCAAATAAAGGTCCCATAAGATTTACTCCATTCTCCTCTTCATAGTGAACTCTACTTTGTGGAGGCAACTCTCAGACGTAATCTGAGTGCCTGTCAACCTGAAAGGCTCATATTCAGGCACCATATCTGACAATACTTTAATGATATTCATTGTGTTTCAGTATTCAATATTCTGTTGCTATCTGATAGTGTCCCACTGCTCTTCTGAAGGTTTTCACTACCTAAACATTCAGAAGTAGTCCGCCTCTCCTTCTTTCTAATCATAGTCTGGAAACTCAGCTGAAACCTGTCCAAAGTGGGTGTGTACTCTTCTGATATTTAAATCACTGGTGCCATAGCTTCCAGCATCACAGCAATATACAAGCCACCACAGTGCAACAAACTGAAAGACAAATGGTGTACCAGGTGACTAGAGATCAGTAATCATGGTGTGGCGTGTGGCCCTAGACAAGCTCTTAGAGTCCAGGCATTCCAGAATGAACTAGGAGGCAGAACAGAAGAAGAACTGAACACATTATTAGACTGAAACAACTGGGTTGTCTCATAAAACTATGACCCTAAACCTCCAAAAAAGAAACCAAATCCCATGAGGTTTTTGGTTGTATGTTAGCAGCTTCTGTAACTACTCGGTTTTGTTTGTGTTGTTGTTGTAAATATATCCATCACACAACTTTTCCAGTTCTACTAAGGTGTTCAGCTCACTGATAGCCATTATAACAACTGGCCACCCAACACTATCCTTCATCAATGATATTTCCCCATCGCTATTAAGTTCCCTTGTCCCCCTTCTTCCCACTCCTGGTAGCCACTAGTTAACTTTGGTTTCTATACATTTGCCTTGTGTTTTTATATAAGTGAAGTCATAAAATATTTTTGTCGTTTGTGATTAACTGATTTCATTTAACATGTCTTCAAACACCTTCCATAATGTATCACAGATCAAGACCCCACTTTTTCTAGTGGCTGAGTAGTAATCTATTACATGTATGTATCACATTTTGTTTCTCCACTCATCTATTGATGGGCATTTTGGTTCTTTCCACCTTTCGGCTATTTTGAATAGTGTTGCAGTGAACAGTGCTAGTATTTCAGTCTCTGCTTTCAAGGCTTTTGGGTATACACCTAAGAGTAGAATTACTGGGTCACATTGTAGTTCTTGGTGTCCTGGTGTGGCACTGTGGGATAAAGCACTGGGCCATAAGGTCAGTTTGAACCATAAGGTTGATGGTTCAAACTCACCAGCCACTCCTTGGAAACCCTGTATACGGTTGCTATGAGTCAGAACTGACTCAAGGACACTTAACAACAGCAACATTGTCATTCTTGTCTTAGTTTTTTCAGGAACCGCCACACTGTTTTTCACAAAGCTGTACCATTCTATATTCTCACCACAATGGATGGATACGTGTTCCAATTTCCCCACATCCTGACCAACATTTATTGTTTACTGTTTCTAGTTTTGTTATGAGAAGCTTTTGTGACATAATGGGGTTACAAGTTGGGTAGCTAACCACAAGGTGGACAGTTCAAATATACCAGGACCTCCTTGGGAAAAAGAGGAAGAGTTTTGCACCTGAAAATATTTACAGCTTCAGAAACTCTGTACAGAGTCAAACTGACTCCAGGGCACATAACCACCAACTAGTGAAAATAAAATGGTATCTCATTTGTATTTAACTGAGGCTAATGACATTGAACATCTGTTCATGTGTGCGGTGGCCATTGGGATGCCCTCTTGGTGAAACTCTGTAGGGTTTTTTTTTTTCTTAAATGATTTATTGTGAATTATGTGACAGTTTACATGGGAGAACATTAGTTTTACATTCATTCTATCATATATCGTCTCATTGCCATGGTTACAATCCCCTCCATGCAATCCTTC
>NW_006408748.1:1104694-1114256 GCF_000296735.1 Chrysochloris asiatica | reverse complement strand
TAGTTTTAATGTTTTCATATTCTTCTTGGATTCTCATTCTCTTGGTATGCTGTGAAGTGTTAATTTTCTTTGAGGTTGCCTTACGATCCATTGAATTCTCTGTCCATTTAGTGCAGTCTATTTTATCCTGTAATCTATCTGACCTTCTCTTTGTCTGGATCTTTGTTCCTATGTGTTCACCTTCTTTTGCTTTGTACTTGTTTTGGTCATAGACTGTCTTCCCAGAGTCTCTGAATTGGTTCTTATAGTTTTGTTTTGTTAACATTTCTTCTTTCTGTTGACTTAAATCAGGGAGATGCTGCCACGTACGTCAATCTCTGGTTGTTGTCTGTTCTTGTTGGTTCTCGGTCCACAGAACTCCCTTTAGGATGTTTTGTAGCGCAGAGTTGACTTTGGTGAAGTCCCATAGTTTCTGTTTATCCTGGAATGTTTTGTTTACACCCTCCTATTTGATTGATAGCTTTGCTGGATAAAGGATTCTTGGTTGGCAATTTTTTTCTTGCAGGGTTTTATATATGTCTCCCCATTGCCGTCTCACTTTCTTGGTTCCTGCTGAAAGGTCTGAGTTTAGTCTGACTTGTTTGCCTTTGTATGTGACCCTTCTGTTTTCTCTTGCTGCTTTTAAGAGTGTCTCCTTGTCTTTGAGTTTGGAAAGATTG
This sequence comes from Chrysochloris asiatica, assembly GCF_000296735.1. Classification (NCBI taxonomy): domain Eukaryota; kingdom Metazoa; phylum Chordata; class Mammalia; order Afrosoricida; family Chrysochloridae; genus Chrysochloris; species Chrysochloris asiatica. The sequence goes on along the minus strand of NW_006408748.1, from coordinate 1,113,597 downwards.
ACTCTGATATGTCTTGGTGTTTTTCTTTTGGGTCCACCCTTCCTGGACTATGTTGGGCTTCTTGGATGTCTATTTTTTTGCCCTGAGGATGTTAGAGAAATTTTCTTCCAGTAGTTCTTCGACTATTTCCTCTGTGGACTTGTGTGACTCATTTTGTTCTGGAATGCCAATAATTCTTAGGTTATTCTTCTTCATGTTGTCCAACATGAATTTTAGACCTTCCTCTGAATTTTTTACCTTTTTTTGCATTTGTTCGTCTATCTTAGTGGTATTGAGAGACTTGTCTTCCAGCTCACTGGTTCTTCCTTCCAGCTCATCTATTCTACTCCTCTGCCCTTTTAGGGAGTTTTCTATTTCTGCCATTTTGTTGTTGATTATTTGGATTTCTTTCTGTAGGTTTTGGATTGTTACCATTGCTGTATCTATCTTATTTGATTGTTATGGTAGCACTTTCCTGACTTCTTCCTTATTTTTCTCAACTCCATTGTAAAGTGTTCTGAGACATTTTATAATCATTTTTCTGAATTCTTTCTCAGGTATCTCCAAGGTCTGACCTCCTTCCAGCACGGAGAGAAGGTCTACTTCTGGTTCATTTGTCTCAGATATTTTATCTTTTTTCTGGACATGTGCTGATATGGTCATCTGTTTTTGCTTCTTGGGCATGTTTAATGTTTATCTGTGGCCTTAATAATTAATTAAGTATGTGTTTTGGTAATTTTTTATGTTTTCTGATTACCTCCAGGAAGATGTGATCAGGATGTAGTCTTCCCTTTTCACACTTCTTATTGCTTAACTTAGAGTATCTTTTTTGAGCCTCAGTTGAGCCTGGGCCTCAGTGGCGGGTTGAGCCTTGGGCGGGCAGTTTGGGCTTCTGGGGGCCTGGGCGTCAGCGACCGGGCTGCAGGAGGGTTGGGCCTCAGGCGGGTGGTTTGGACCTCAGGCGGGCGGTTTGGGCCTCTGGGGGCCTGGACGTCAGCGACTGGGCTGCAGGAGGGTTGGGTCTTGGGCGGGTGGTTTGGGCCTCGGGTGGGCGGATTGGGTCTCAGGGGCACTGGGCCTCAGCAACCTGGCTGCGTGGTGGGTTGGGCCTTGGGGGCCCTGGACCTTGGCGGCGGCAGGTATGCGATTTGGGCGTTGGTTGGGCCTGGGCCTTTGTGACCAGTCTGTGGGCAGGTTGGGCCTCAGGGCAGGCCTTGGCCTCAGTGGGAGTGTCTGGGCCTTGGGAGGGCCTTGGCCTCAGTGGGCGGGCTTGTGCCTTGGGCGTTTCTGAGCCTTGGTGGCTTGGCAGAGGGCTGGTCTAGGCTGGGGCTGTAGAGAGCTGGGGTAATGGCTGGAGGGAGGCAGTGTCCATATTTGATGACGTAAAGAATGCCTCTCTCAGTCTCTCTGCACCGTGGGTACTCCGAATTTCCTGATATCCGTGCCGATATCGCTCTCTATTTGTTCGGCTTTGTTAGTTTATGCTTACTTTTCTCTGGAAATGCAGCCTCCTAAGTGGGGTTGCTCTAGCCCTGCATTCCAGAGTCTGCAGGGGGCAGAGGCAGTTGCCAGCGCAGGCGTGAGCGTGGCAGCAGGAGCCGTGTCCAGACAGGCAAAAGCTTAAAATGCCTGTAATTCGTCAGCAATTTGATCTTTTAAAAAAACGAGTTCAGACTGTTGAAATATAAGATCTTATGTTTGTTCAAAGGCTGTCTGTCTGTTAGACAGAGGTTCCTATGTGCGATTCTATCCCTTTTCCCCGGAGACTTCCCTACTTGGGTTGCCTGGTCAGGGAAGCGCCGCGCCGGATCTCTGTAGGATTTTAATGGCAGATTTTTTGACCATAGATCACTAAGTCTTTCTTCTGAGACACCTCTGGGTAGACCTGAGAATCGAATCTTCAATCTTTTGGTTTAGCAGCCTAGCATATTAATTAATCCTTTGCACCACCAAAGACTCCCTATTCTTAGACTTTTAGAGAAAACTTATAGAGCCAACATCTTCCTTGACCTTTACAAGAGGGGTGCTGGTAAGCTTTAAAGCAACTGATTTAATAGATTAACATGGAAGAGATCAAATTTAATTTTAAAATTTTAAATTTGTCTACTTTAAAACTCAGTTTTAAAACAAAACAAAACTCAGCTTCAAGCCCAAAAATAAAATAGACAAAAATAATATAGGAAGATCATGAAAAAGGAAAAAAACAAAACCACTGTTCCCCACCCCCACCCCAAAGAAAAGTACCAAGAGAAAAGGAAAATACAGCAGGACAGCTATAATGGAAATTCTCATTTTGCAGTAGGGATCTGTCTCCAGAAAGCAAGAGTCTAATAGAACCTAAAAGGAACCCTGGGCGTTTAGTGGATTACAACCTGGCCTGCTAACCAGGAAGTCAGCAATTCTAATTTACTGGTCAATCCTTGGTAGAAAGATAAAGTTTTCTGCTCTCTTCCTCCCATTCCCCCAAAAGATCTACAGCCTCAAAAACTCTATACAAGGTTGCTATGAGTTGGAACCAACTCAATGGCACGCAGTCACCACCACCAAACAAAGTTAAATCCTGAACATTAGAGTTAAAAGCAGTTTCAATTTTTTGGTTACTCCACAAAGCCCTTTCCTCTGTGGAAAGCAGAAGTTTGAAATATGAAAATAGATCCCGTAAGGTATGCAAGGGTAGCATCACTAGCAAAACATCTCTTCCTGTTATTCTACTTCTTCAATTCTCAGGCTGGTTCTTTCCAGCCTATATATGTGGATTTTCTTAGAAACTCGGAGTCCTGGTGTGGTGCTGTAGGTTAATGTGCTGGACAGCAAAGTCGGTTTGAACTTCAAGGCCAGCAGTTCAAGCTCACCAGCCTCTCCTTGGAAATCCTATACAGGGTTGCTAGGAGTCAGAACCAACTCGATGACACTTAACAACAACAAGAAACTGGGAATTGGCTTTTATAAATCAGAATCCAATGACAGTGACTTTATTTTAGGAGAATGCTGGTTATGGAAGGTTTACTGAAACCTGTCCTCTTACTATTTTGTAAATTCTGTAATAAAATTTCTACTGAACTCTTGTCCCAGAGAACATAAAGGTAAGATCCATTTTAACCTTCTCCATAGTTCATCGTGATGAGTTGCTGCTGATTCTTCAGAATCATCTGCAGAAAGTGGAAATGCAAAACTCTTGTTAAGATCGCAAAAAACTAAACAAAACAAAAAAACCAACAATGCTGACTCCTGCTTTTTAGTTTGCTTGTGATTTTCATTTTTTCTTTATTCTTCCTCTTTACTACCTCCTAAAGGCATAGAGTGGGGCTGTTTTTTGGATCTACTTATGTTTCATTTCTGTCCAGAATCAGAAACAATGGAACATTACTGAAAGCTATATGCTAGCCAAAATTCCAGGGTGCTGCAAAGAGTTAAAGTGCCAGAATGCTACCACAATGTTGGAGGTTCAAATCCACCCAAAGGTACTATGAAAGATAGTCCTTGTGATCTAGTTATGAAAACTCAGTCACTGAAAACCCTGTGCAGGATGGTTTTACTGCAGCACACATGGGGTCACTGTGAGTCAGAATCGACTCACAGACAACTGTTGTTGTTGTTTTTCTCTTTTGTTTCTAGTGTTCTTTGAAGTTTAGACATTTTATTGTGGTTTGGGTTCCCATCCAACAGTTTGTGCACATTTGGTTTGAGGATGTTAGTTGTAGCCCCCTCAATGCGACAGCACTCTTCATACTTCGTCCCTGGTTTCCCTGTTTCCATTTGTCTCTTTTTGAGGAGTAATGTATTTATTCACTTTATCTTGTTTTTGTTGTTAAGTGCTCTCCAGTCAGTTCTGACTGCATAGGGTTTCTGAGCACCGGCTGCTGGGTTTGAACCACTGACCCTTCGATTCAAACTGACCTTGGGGTCCAGCACATCATCCTGCAACGTCACTCTAGGACTGCAGCTCTATTATAGCTTGGTTGAAAGGTGATACTGGAAGTATATTCCATTCTAGTCTAAAGAGTGTGTAATAAAGGGCCATAGTCTTGTGGGTCCCACCAGTCTCAGTCCTGAAAATCTGGTCTTTTTTGCATGTTGTTCTATGTTTTTCTCCTCCTCTGTGCAGAACCTTCAATTGTGATCCAGGTCAGCGTAATTAGCGTGCCACCAGAGCACCATCTAGTTCTTCTGGTCTCAGGCTAGAAGATGTTATGATTCTTGTGGTCCATTACTTCTTTGGAATAATTGTTTTCATGTCTCTTTGATTTTCGTCACTCTTATTTGCAGTCAAATGGGAGAGACCTCTTAGGTGTCTGCTTTTAAGCTTTAAAGACCCCAGTTTTTACTCAACAAATTAGTATGTAGAGCATTGTCTTTGTGAACTATGCTATGCCAGTTGACCTGGTTGTCCCCCAAGACAATGTTCCTAAGTCCCCAAGCTCAGTGATTCTTTTCCTCAAGGTGTATTGATTATGACTAAGAAGTTTTCAAACCTTTGTCTCTTCTATACATGGAGCAGAAATGGACTGGTATTGGCCAATTTGAATTGGCCATCACATGCTCTACTATGACAGGAATGGATAGTTGAAGAGGAGTAGCATTGCATTCGTCATCAAAAAATAACATTTCAAGATCTATCTTGAAGTACAGCACTGTCTGTGATAGGATAATATACATATGTCTACAAGAAAGCCCAGTTAACATCATTATTCAAATTTATCCACTAAACATCAAAGCTAGTGATGTTGAAATTAAAGGATTCTATCAATTTCTTCAGTCTGAAGTTTATCAATCATGAAATCAAAATGCAATGATAATTACTGGTGATTGGAATGTGAAGATTTGAAACAAAGAGGAAGGATCTGTACTTGGAAAATATGGCCTTGGTGATAGAAATTATAGTGGGCATTTAATGAAAGGATTTTGCAAGACCAATGGCTTACTCATTGCAAATGCCTTTTAAAAACAACATAAAGGGCAACCTTATGCTTAGCCCTCACCAGATGGAATATACAGAAATCAAATTGACTCCATCTATGGAAAAGTTCAGCCAAAACAAGGCCAGGGGCCAACTGTGGAACAAATCATCAATTATTAATATGCAAGTTCAGGCTTATGTTTAAGAAAATTAAAACAAGTTCACAAAAGCCAAAATGGGACCTTGAATTTATCTCACCTGAATTTAGAGACCATCTCAAGAACAGATTTGAGGCAATAGACACAACTGATCTAAGACTATATGAATTGTGAAATGACATCAAGAACATCATCCAGGAAGAAAGCAAAAGATTATTTGAAAGACATGAAACAAAGGAAAGACCAAAATGGGTGTCAGAAGAGACTATGAAACTTGCTTTTGATCATAGACAAGTTAAAATGACTGAAAATGATCAAGTAAAATTGCTGAACAGAATATTTCAAAGGGCAGCTAGAGAAGACAAAGTCAAATATTATAATAAAAAATGCAAAGACCTGGAGTTAGAAAACCAAAAGGGAAGAACACAGTCAGCATTTCTCAAGCTGAAAGAACTGAAGAAAACACTCAAGCCTTGTTTTACAATACTGAAGGATTCTATGAGCAAAATATTGAATGATTCAGAAAGCATCAAAAGACAAGGGAAGGAATACACAGAATCACTGTACCAAAAAAAAAAAAAGGTCCTTGTTCAACCATTTTAAAAGGTAGTTAAAAACCAAAAACCTAGGATACTGCGAGAAGAAGCCCAAACTGCACTGAAGGCATTGATGAAAAACAAGACTCCAGGAATTGACTGAATACTAATTGAAATATTTGAACAAACCATAATAGCACTGGAGGCACTCACTCATCTATGTCAAGATATTTGGAAGACAGCTAGCTGGCCAACTGATTGGAACAGATCCACATGTGTGCCCTTTCCAAAAGGAGGTGACCCAATGGAATGTAGAAATCATTGAGCAATATAATTAATATTACATGCAAGTAAAATTTTACTGGAGATAATTAAAAAAAACTGTTACAACCGTACATCAACAGGAAACTGCCAGAAATGCAAGCTGGGTTCAGAAGAGGACATGGAAGGGATATCATTGCTGATTTCAGATGGATCTTGGTTGAAATCAGAGAACATCAGAAAGATGTCTACTTGTGCTTTATTCACTATGCAGACTTTTCAGCTTTGTGGATCATGAAAAATTATGGATAACATTGCAAAGTATGGGTATTCAAAACACTTAATTGTGCTTGTGAGGAACTTGTACATAGACCAAGAGACAGTTGTTACAAAAAAAGAAGAGGGGTACTGAAAGGTTTAAAATCAGGGAAGGTGCACATGAGGGTTCTCATCTTTCACCATCTGTATGCTGAGCAAATAATCCAAAAAACTGGATTATATAAAGAACATGGCATCAGGATTGGAGGAAGACTCATTAACAACTTGTGATATACAAATGATACAACCTTGCTTGCTAGAAGCAAAGAGAACTTAAAATTCTGACGAAGATCAGAGTTTATAGCCTTCAGTATGGATTGCATTTCGATGTAAGGAAAACAAAGATTCTCACAACAGAACCAATAAATAACAACATGATAAATGGTGAAAAGATTAAAGCTGTCAAAGACTTCATTTTACTTCATAATCAACACTCATGAAAGCAACAGTCAAGAAATCAAGTGGACATGTTGCATTATGCATATCTGCTGCACAAGACTTCTTTAATTTTAAAGTACCAAAGATATCAGTTTGAGAACTAAAATGTGCCTGACCTAAGCATTTTCCATCACCTCATTTACATGTGAAAGTTGGACAATAAGTAAGGAAAACCACAGAAAAATTGATGCATTTGAATTGTAGTGTTGGAGAAGAATATCAAAAGTATCATTGACTGCCAGAAGAACAAACAGATTTGTGTTGAAAGAAGTACAACTAGAGAACAAACAAGATGGCAGATCCTGTCAGCAGCAACACAGAATACTGGACCAAGCAGACTCAGGGGAAGGTCCCAGAACTCTGAACCACATATAAAGGAATATTTAGAAAGTTGGAAGGCTTACACCAATGGAAATTGTAGCAGAAGTAAGAAATCTAGTGTTTTCTAATCCAAGGTGATCAGCTGCTCCCTAAGCAGACATTTTGGGTGAGACTGAACAGGGGAAGGATCAGAGCAGCCATAGACACCTGACAGAAGTGCCGAGATAAAGGTGTGGACTTTCTTTTTTAAAAATCTGTTCATTGGTCTCTCGCTGTCTGTGAACCTCCATTCTGGTGACTAGAAGGGGTGCCTGAGTGAGTGGATGTCCCACCCCCACCTCCAGAGGGTACTATTACACATGCACACAGATATCCTCAAAATTTAAAGGGACAGTTTCCACGTAAAACCGAACGGCAGCAAAAAAACAGCCAGAGCCAGCCCTGAACTGTTTATCACTAGGAAAAAGGCCTGAACAGGGGTTGTGTAGAGAGACAGGTAGACTAAAAAGGAAGCAGACTGAAAATTAAATCCTGAGCTACATCATCATGACCAACAGTGGCATCTTGGAATTTCTCAGGAAGAAAAATAAAAAGGGAAGCCAATCTCCTGATCACATCTACCTGGAGGTAATCAGAAAACATAAAAAATACCAAAACACACACCCATCTAAGTATTACAGCCACAGCTAACTACTGAATATGTCCAAAAAACAGAAATAGATGACCATATCAGCACAAGTCCAGAAACGAGATAAAGTGCCTGAGACAAATGAACTGGAGGTAGACCTACACTCCATACTGGAAGGAAAGCAGGCTTTGGAAATGCATGAGAAGAAATTCAGAAAAATGTTTATAAAATGTATCAAAACACTTTACAATGGAGTTGAGAAAAATAAGGAAGAAGTCAGGAAAGTGTTACAGGAACAATCAAATAAGATAGATACAGAATTGGAAATAATTCAAAACCTACAGAAAGAGGTCCAAATGATTAATAACAGAATATCAGAAATTGGCAATACACTGAAAGGATGAAGGAGTAGAACTGAAGAGATGGAAGCCAGAACTACTGAGTTGGAAAATAAATCTCTCAATACTACTAAGATAGAAGAACAAACAGAAAAAAGGATAAAAAAAAATCTGAAGAAGGTCTAAGATTCCTGTTGGACAACATGAAGAGGAATAACTTAAGAATGATCAGCATTCTGGAACAGGAAGAATCACACAAGTCCACAGAGGAGATAGTTAAAGAGCTTCTGAAAGAAAATTTCCCTAACATCCTGAAAAGTGAAAAGATAAGCATTCAAGACACTCAACGAACCCCAGGAAGGCTAGACCCTACAAGAAAACCACTAAGACATATAACAATCAAGCTCTCCAAAATCAAAGATAAGGACAGAATCCTGAAAGCAGGCAAGGAAAACAGAGAAGTGTAACATACAAAGGCAAGCAAATCAAATTAAGTTCTGATCTCTCAACAGAAACCATGCAAGCAAGAAGGCAACGGGGAGACATATATAAAACCCTGAAAGAAAAAAAAAACTGCCAACCAAGAATCCTCTACCCAGCAAAGCTGTAAATCAAATATGATGGTGTAATCAAAACATTCCAGGATAAACAGAAGCTAAGGGATTTTGCCAAAGCCAACCCTGTACTGCAAAACATCCTAAAGGGAGTTCTGTGGACTGAGAACCAACAAGAACCAGAGAATGATGTATGTGGCAGCATTACCCATAACTCAATTGACAAATTAAAGACTTGAGAACAGAAAAAAATTATAAGAACAAATTCAGAGTTCCTGGGAGGTCAATCTATGATCAAAACAATTACAATGTGAAAGAAGGTAAACACAGAGGAGCAGAGATCTAGGTGGTGAGAAGGTCAGGTAGATTACAGGATAAAATGTTGTTGTTGTTGTCAGGTGCCATCGAGTCGGAACCGACTCATAGCGACCCCATGCACAGCAGAACGAAACAATGTTCGATCCTGGGCCAACCT